>NW_026612003.1:2500-302500 GCF_023638135.1 Falco biarmicus | reverse complement strand
TTGTCACCAGCCGAGTCCAAAATTCAGCGTTTCCCCATCTCAGCCCAGAAAGCAGGTAGAACAACTTTTGTGGTGCCTTTCAAATGCCTACCAAGGTAGTGTAAAAACTACCAAGAGAACTCCTGTCTGGCACCTTCCCCGGTGGAGTTGTGCATGGGGTGTGTTTGGAACATTTTGTCACCGGCCGAGTCCAAAATTCAGCTCTTCCCCATCTCAGCCCCGAAAGCAGGTAGAACAACTTTTGTGGTGTCTTTCAGATGCCTACCAAGGTAGTGTAAAAACTACCAGGAGAACTCCTGTCTGGCACCTTCCCCGGTGGAGTTGTGCATGGGGTGTGTTTGGAACATTTTGCCACCAGCCGACTCCAAAATTCAGCGGTTCCCCATCTCAGCCCACAAAGCAGGTACAACTTCTTTTCTTGTGCCTTTCAGCTTCCTACCAAGGTAGTGTAAAAACTACCAACAGAATTCGTTCCTGGCACCTTCCGTGGTGGAGTTGTGCATGGGGTGTGTTTGGAACATTTTGTCACCAGCCGACTCCAAAATTCAGCGTTTCCCCATCTCAGCCCACAAAGCAGGTAGAACAACTTTTGTGGTGTCTTTCAGATGCCTACCGGAGCAATGTAAAAACTACCAGGAGAACTCCTGTCTGGCACCTTCCCCGGTGGAGTTGTGCATGGGGTGTGTTTGGAACATTTTGTCACCGGCCGACTCCAAAATTCAGCGGTTCCCCATCTCAGCCCAGAAAGCAGGTAGAACAACTTTTGTGGTGCCTTTCAAATGCCTACCAAGGTAGTGTAAAAACTACTAAGAGAACTCCTGTCTGGCACCTTCCCCGGTGGAGTTGTGCATGGGGTGTGTTTGGAACATTTTGTCACCAGCCGAGTCCAAAATTCAGCGTTTCCCCATCTCAGCCCAGAAAGCAGGTAGAACAACTTTTGTGGTGCCTTTCAAATGCCTACCAAGGTAGTGTAAAAACTACCAAGAGAACTCCTGTCTGGCACCTTCCCCGGTGGAGTTGTGCATGGGGTGTGTTTGGAACATTTTGTCACCGGCCGAGTCCAAAATTCAGCGGTTCCCCATCTCAGCCCCGAAAGCAGGTAGAACAACTTTTGTGGTGTCTTTCAGATGCCTACCAAGGTAGTGTAAAAACTACCAGGAGAACTCCTGTCTGGCACCTTCCCCGGTGGAGTTGTGCATGGGGTGTGTTTGGAACATTTTGTCACCAGCCGAGTCCAAAATTCAGCGTTTCCCCATCTCAGCCCAGAAAGCAGGTAGAACAACTTTTGTGGTGCCTTTCAGCTGCCTACCAAGGTAGTGTAAAAACTACCAGGAGAACTCCTGTCTGGCACCTTCCCCGGTGGAGTTGTGCATGGGGTGTGTTTGGAACATTTTGTCACCAGCCGACTCCAAAATTCAGCGTTTCCCCATCTCAGCCCACAAAGCAGGTAGAACAACTTTTGTGGTGTCTTTCAGATGCCTACCGGAGCAATGTAAAAACTACCAGGAGAACTCCTGTCTGGCACCTTCCCCGGTGGAGTTGTGCATGGGGTGTGTTTGGAACATTTTGTCACCGGCCGACTCCAAAATTCAGCGGTTCCCCATCTCAGCCCAGAAAGCAGGTAGAACAACTTTTGTGGTGTCTTTCAGATGCCTACCAAGGTAGTGTAAAAACTACCAGGAGAACTCCTGTCTGGCACCTTCCCCGGTGGAGTTGTGCATGGGGTGTGTTTGGAACATTTGCCACCAGCCGACTCCAAAATTCAGCGGTTCCCCATCTCAGCCCACAAAGCAGGTACAACTTCTTTTCTTGTGCCTTTCAGCTTCCTACCAAGGTAGTGTAAAAACTACCAACAGAATTCGTTCCTGGCACCTTCCGTGGTGGAGTTGTGCATGGGGTGTGTTTGGAACATTTTGTCACCGGCCGACTCCAAAATTCAGCGGTTCCCCATCTCAGCCCAGAAAGCAGGTAGAACAACTTTTGTGGTGTCTTTCAGATGCCTACCGGAGCAATGTAAAAACTACCAGGAGAACTCCTGTCTGGCACCTTCCCCGGTGGAGTTGTGCAGGGGGTGTGTTTGGAACATTTTGTCACCAGCCGACTCCAAAATTCAGCGGTTCCCCATCTCAGCCCAGAAAGCAGGAAGAACAACTTTTGTGGTGCCTTTCAGATGCCTACCAAGGTAGTGTAAAAACTACCAGGAGAACTCCTGTCTGGCAACTTCCCGGTGGAGTTGTGCAGGGGGTGTGTTTGGAACATTTTGTCACCAGCCGAGTCCAAAATTCAGCTGTTCCCCATCTCAGCCCAGAAACCAGGTAGAACAACTTTTGTGGTGTCTTTCAGATGCCTACCAAGGTAGTGTAAAAACTACTAAGAGAACTCCTGTCTGGCACCTTCCCCGGTGGAGTTGTGCATGGGGTGTGTTTGGAACATTTTGTCACCGGCCGACTCCAAAATTCAGCGATTCCCCATCTCAGCCCAGAAAGCAGGTAGAACAACTTTTGTGGTGCCTTTCAAATGCCTACCAAGGTAGTGTAAAAACTACTAAGAGAACTCCTGTCTGGCACCTTCCCCGGTGGAGTTGTGCATGGGGTGTGTTTGGAACATTTTGTCACCAGCCGAGTCCAAAATTCAGCGTTTCCCCATCTCAGCCCAGAAAGCAGGTAGAACAACTTTTGTGGTGCCTTTCAAATGCCTACCAAGGTAGTGTAAAAACTACCAAGAGAACTCCTGTCTGGCACCTTCCCCGGTGGAGTTGTGCATGGGGTGTGTTTGGAACATTTTGTCACCGGCCGAGTCCAAAATTCAGCGATTCCCCATCTCAGCCCCGAAAGCAGGTAGAACAACTTTTGTGGTGTCTTTCAGATGCCTACCAAGGTAGTGTAAAAACTACCAGGAGAACTCCTGTCTGGCACCTTCCCCGGTGGAGTTGTGCATGGGGTATGTTTGGAACATTTTGCCACCAGCCGACTCCAAAATTCAGCGGTTCCCCATCTCAGCCCACAAAGCAGGTACAACTTCTTTTCTTGTGCCTTTCAGCTTCCTACCAAGGTAGTGTAAAAACTACCAACAGAATTCGTTCCTGGCACCTTCCGTGGTGGAGTTGTGCATGGGGTGTGTTTGGAACATTTTGTCACCGGCCGACTCCAAAATTCAGCGGTTCCCCATCTCAGCCCAGAAAGCAGGTAGAACAACTTTTGTGGTGCCTTTCAAATGCCTACCAAGGTAGTGTAAAAACTACTAAGAGAACTCCTGTCTGGCACCTTCCCCGGTGGAGTTGTGCATGGGGTGTGTTTGGAACATTTTGTCACCAGCCGAGTCCAAAATTCAGCGTTTCCCCATCTCAGCCCAGAAAGCAGGTAGAACAACTTTTGTGGTGCCTTTCAAATGCCTACCAAGGTAGTGTAAAAACTACCAAGAGAACTCCTGTCTGGCACCTTCCCCGGTGGAGTTGTGCATGGGGTGTGTTTGGAACATTTTGTCACCGGCCGAGTCCAAAATTCAGCGGTTCCCCATCTCAGCCCAGAAAGCAGGTAGAACAACTTTTGTGGTGTCTTTCAGATGCCTACCAAGGTAGTGTAAAAACTACCAGGAGAACTCCTGTCTGGCACCTTCCCCGGTGGAGTTGTGCATGGGGTGTGTTTGGAACATTTTGTCACCAGCCGAGTCCAAAATTCAGCGTTTCCCCATCTCAGCCCAGAAAGCAGGTAGAACAACTTTTGTGGTGCCTTTCAGCTGCCTACCAAGGTAGTGTAAAAACTACCAGGAGAACTCCTGTCTGGCACCTTCCCCGGTGGAGTTGTGCATGGGGTGTGTTTGGAACATTTTGTCACCAGCCGACTCCAAAATTCAGCGTTTCCCCATCTCAGCCCACAAAGCAGGTAGAACAACTTTTGTGGTGTCTTTCAGATGCCTACCGGAGCAATGTAAAAACTGCCAGGAGAACTCCTGTCTGGCACCTTCCCCGGTGGAGTTGTGCATGGGGTGTGTTTGGAACATTTTGCCACCAGCCGAGTCCAAAATTCAGCGGTTCCCCATCTCAGCCCCCGAAAGCAGGTAGAACAACTTTTGTGGTGTCTTTCAGATGCCTACCAAGGTAGTGTAAAAACTACCAGGAGAACTCCTGTCTGGCACCTTCCCCGGTGGAGTTGTGCAGGGGGTGTGTTTGGAACATTTTGTCACCAGCCGACTCCAAAATTCAGCGGTTCCCCATCTCAGCCCAGAAAGCAGGAAGAACAACTTTTGTGGTGCCTTTCAGATGCCTACCAAGGTAGTGTAAAAACTACCAGGAGAACTCCTGTCTGGCACCTTCCCCGGTGGAGTTGTGCAGGGGGTGTGTTTGGAACATTTTGTCACCAGCCGAGTCCAAAATTCAGCTGTTCCCCATCTCAGCCCAGAAACCAGGTAGAACAACTTTTGTGGTGTCTTTCAGATGCCTACCAAGGTAGTGTAAAAACTACTAAGAGAACTCCTGTCTGGCACCTTCCCCGGTGGAGTTGTGCATGGGGTGTGTTTGGAACATTTTGTCACCGGCCGACTCCAAAATTCAGCGATTCCCCATCTCAGCCCAGAAAGCAGGTAGAACAACTTTTGTGGTGCCTTTCAAATGCCTACCAAGGTAGTGTAAAAACTACTAAGAGAACTCCTGTCTGGCACCTTCCCCGGTGGAGTTGTGCATGGGGTGTGTTTGGAACATTTTGTCACCAGCCGAGTCCAAAATTCAGCGTTTCCCCATCTCAGCCCAGAAAGCAGGTAGAACAACTTTTGTGGTGCCTTTCAAATGCCTACCAAGGTAGTGTAAAAACTACCAAGAGAACTCCTGTCTGGCACCTTCCCCGGTGGAGTTGTGCATGGGGTGTGTTTGGAACATTTTGTCACCGGCCGAGTCCAAAATTCAGCGATTCCCCATCTCAGCCCCGAAAGCAGGTAGAACAACTTTTGTGGTGTCTTTCAGATGCCTACCAAGGTAGTGTAAAAACTACCAGGAGAACTCCTGTCTGGCACCTTCCCCGGTGGAGTTGTGCATGGGGTATGTTTGGAACATTTTGCCACCAGCCGACTCCAAAATTCAGCGGTTCCCCATCTCAGCCCACAAAGCAGGTACAACTTCTTTTCTTGTGCCTTTCAGCTTCCTACCAAGGTAGTGTAAAAACTACCAACAGAATTCGTTCCTGGCACCTTCCGTGGTGGAGTTGTGCATGGGGTGTGTTTGGAACATTTTGTCACCGGCCGACTCCAAAATTCAGCGGTTCCCCATCTCAGCCCAGAAAGCAGGTAGAACAACTTTTGTGGTGCCTTTCAAATGCCTACCAAGGTAGTGTAAAAACTACTAAGAGAACTCCTGTCTGGCACCTTCCCCGGTGGAGTTGTGCATGGGGTGTGTTTGGAACATTTTGTCACCAGCCGAGTCCAAAATTCAGCGTTTCCCCATCTCAGCCCAGAAAGCAGGTAGAACAACTTTTGTGGTGCCTTTCAAATGCCTACCAAGGTAGTGTAAAAACTACCAAGAGAACTCCTGTCTGGCACCTTCCCCGGTGGAGTTGTGCATGGGGTGTGTTTGGAACATTTTGTCACCGGCCGAGTCCAAAATTCAGCGGTTCCCCATCTCAGCCCAGAAAGCAGGTAGAACAACTTTTGTGGTGTCTTTCAGATGCCTACCAAGGTAGTGTAAAAACTACCAGGAGAACTCCTGTCTGGCACCTTCCCCGGTGGAGTTGTGCATGGGGTGTGTTTGGAACATTTTGTCACCAGCCGAGTCCAAAATTCAGCGTTTCCCCATCTCAGCCCAGAAAGCAGGTAGAACAACTTTTGTGGTGCCTTTCAGCTGCCTACCAAGGTAGTGTAAAAACTACCAGGAGAACTCCTGTCTGGCACCTTCCCCGGTGGAGTTGTGCATGGGGTGTGTTTGGAACATTTTGTCACCAGCCGACTCCAAAATTCAGCGTTTCCCCATCTCAGCCCACAAAGCAGGTAGAACAACTTTTGTGGTGTCTTTCAGATGCCTACCGGAGCAATGTAAAAACTGCCAGGAGAACTCCTGTCTGGCACCTTCCCCGGTGGAGTTGTGCATGGGGTGTGTTTGGAACATTTTGCCACCAGCCGAGTCCAAAATTCAGCGGTTCCCCATCTCAGCCCCGAAAGCAGGTAGAACAACTTTTGTGGTGTCTTTCAGATGCCTACCAAGGTAGTGTAAAAACTACCAGGAGAACTCCTGTCTGGCACCTTCCGTGGTGGAGTTGTGCATGGGGTGTGTTTGGAACATTTTGTCACCGGCCGAGTCCAAAATTCAGCGGTTCCCCATCTCAGCCCAGAAAGCAGGTAGAACAACTTTTGTGGTGCCTTTCAAATGCCTACCAAGGTAGTGTAAAAACTACCAAGAGAACTCCTGTCTGGCACCTTCCCCGGTGGAGTTGTGCATGGGGTGTGTTTGGAACATTTTGTCAACGGCCGACTCCAAAATTCAGCGGTTCCCCATCTCAGCCCACAAAGCAGGTACAACAACTTTTCTTGTGCCTTTCAGCTGCCTACCAAGGTAGTGTAAAAACTACCAACAGAATTCGTTCCTGGCACCTTCCCCGGTGGAGTTGTGCATGGGGTGTGTTTGGAACATTTTGTCACCGGCCGACTCCAAAATTCAGCGGTTCCCCATCTCAGCCCAGAAAGCAGGTAGAACAACTTTTGTGGTGTCTTTCAGATGCCTACCGGAGCAATGTAAAAACTACCAGGAGAACTCCTGTCTGGCACCTTCCCCGGTGGAGTTGTGCATGGGGTGTGTTTGGAACATTTTGCCACCAGCCGACTCCAAAATTCAGCGTTTCCCCATCTCAGCCCAGAAAGCAGGTAGAACAACTTTTGTGGTGTCTTTCAGATGCCTACCAAGGTAGTGTAAAAACTACCAGGAGAACTCCTGTCTGGCACCTTCCCCGGTGGAGTTGTGCATGGGGTGTGTTTGGAACATTTTGCCACCAGCCGACTCCAAAATTCAGCGGTTCCCCATCTCAGCCCACAAAGCAGGTACAACTTCTTTTCTTGTGCCTTTCAGCTTCCTACCAAGGTAGTGTAAAAACTACCAACAGAATTCGTTCCTGGCACCTTCCGTGGTGGAGTTGTGCATGGGGTGTGTTTGGAACATTTTGTCACCAGCCGACTCCAAAATTCAGCGTTTCCCCATCTCAGCCCAGAAAGCAGGTAGAACAACTTTTGTGGTGTCTTTCAGATGCCTACCGGAGCAATGTAAAAACTACCAGGAGAACTCCTGTCTGGCACCTTCCCCGGTGGAGTTGTGCATGGGGTGTGTTTGGAACATTTTGTCACCAGCCGACTCCAAAATTCAGCCGTTCCCCATCTCAGCCCAGAAAGCAGGTAGAACAACTTTTGTGGTGTCTTTCAGATGCCTACCAAGGTAGTGTAAAAACTACCAGGAGAACTCCTGTCTGGCACCTTCCGTGGTGGAGTTGTGCATGGGGTGTGTTTGGAACATTTTGTCACCAGCCGAGTCCAAAATTCAGCGTTTCCCCATCTCAGCCCAGAAAGCAGGTAGAACAACTTTTGTGGTGCCTTTCAAATGCCTACCAAGGTAGTGTAAAAACTACCAAGAGAACTCCTGTCTGGCACCTTCCCCGGTGGAGTTGTGCATGGGGTGTGTTTGGAACATTTTGTCAACGGCCGACTCCAAAATTCAGCGGTTCCCCATCTCAGCCCACAAAGCAGGTACAACAACTTTTCTTGTGCCTTTCAGCTTCCTACCAAGGTAGTGTAAAAACTACCAACAGAATTCGTTCCTGGCACCTTCCCCGGTGGAGTTGTGCATGGGGTGTGTTTGGAACATTTTGTCACCGGCCGACTCCAAAATTCAGCGGATCCCCATCTCAACCCAGAAAGCAGGTAGAAAAACTTTTGTGGTGCCTTTCAGCTGCCTACCGGAGCAATGTAAAAACTACCAGGAGAACTCCTGTCTGGCACCTTCCCCGGTGGAGTTGTGCATGGGGTGTGTTTGGAACATTTTGCCACCAGCCGACTCCAAAATTCAGCGGTTCCCCATCTCAGCCCACAAAGCAGGTACAACTTCTTTTCTTGTGCCTTTCAGCTTCCTACCAAGGTAGTGTAAAAACTACCAACAGAATTCGTTCCTGGCACCTTCCCCGGTGGAGTTGTGCATGGGGTGTGTTTGGAACATTTTGTCACCGGCCGACTCCAAAATTCAGCGGTTCCCCATCTCAGCCCAGAAAGCAGGTAGAACAACTTTTGTGGTGTCTTTCAGATGCCTACCGGAGCAATGTAAAAACTACCAGGAGAACTCCTGTCTGGCACCTTCCCCGGTGGAGTTGTGCAGGGGGTGTGTTTGGAACATTTTGCCACCAGCCGACTCCAAAATTCAGCGGTTCCCCATCTCAGCCCAGAAAGCAGGTAGAACAACTTTTGTGGTGTCTTTCAGATGCCTACCAAGGTAGTGTAAAAACTACCAGGAGAACTCCTGTCTGGCACCTTCCGTGGTGGAGTTGTGCATGGGGTGTGTTTGGAACATTTTGTCACCAGCCGAGTCCAAAATTCAGCGGTTCCCCATCTCAGCCCAGAAAGCAGGTAGAACAACTTTTGTGGTGCCTTTCAAATGCCTACCAAGGTAGTGTAAAAACTACCAAGAGAACTCCTGTCTGGCACCTTCCCCGGTGGAGTTGTGCATGGGGTGTGTTTGGAACATTTTGTCACCAGCCGACTCCAAAATTCAGCGGTTCCCCATCTCAGCTCAGAAAGCAGGTAGAACAACTTTTGTGGTGTCTTTCAGATGCCTACCAAGGTAGTGTAAAAACTACCAAGAGAACTCCTGTCTGGCACCTTCCCCGGTGGAGTTGTGCATGGGGTGTGTTTGGAACATTTTGTCACCGGCCGACTCCAAAATTCAGCGTTTCCCCATCTCAGCCCAGAAAGCAGGTAGAACAACTTTTGTGGTGCCTTTCAGATGCCTACCAAGGTAGTGTAAAAACTACTAAGAGAACTCCTGTCTGGCACCTTCCCCGGTGGAGTTGTGCATGGGGTGTGTTTGGAACATTTTGTCACCAGCCGAGTCCAAAATTCAGCGTTTCCCCATCTCAGCCCAGAAAGCAGGTAGAACAACTTTTGTGGTGCCTTTCAAATGCCTACCAAGGTAGTGTAAAAACTACCAAGAGAACTCCTGTCTGGCACCTTCCCCGGTGGAGTTGTGCATGGGGTGTGTTTGGAACATTTTGTCACCGGCCGAGTCCAAAATTCAGCGGTTCCCCATCTCAGCCCCGAAAGCAGGTAGAACAACTTTTGTGGTGTCTTTCAGATGCCTACCAAGGTAGTGTAAAAACTACCAGGAGAACTCCTGTCTGGCACCTTCCCCGGTGGAGTTGTGCATGGGGTGTGTTTGGAACATTTTGTCACCAGCCGAGTCCAAAATTCAGCGGTTCCCCATCTCAGCCCAGAAAGCAGGTAGAACAACTTTTGTGGTGTCTTTCAGATGCCTACCAAGGTAGTGTAAAAACTCTCAAGAGAACTCTTGTCTGGCACCTTCCCCGGTGGAGTTGTGCATGGGGTGTCTTTGGAACATTTTGTCACCAGCCGACTCCAAAATTCAGCGTTTCCCCATCTCAGCCCACAAAGCAGGTAGAACAACTTTTGTGGTGTCTTTCAGATGCCTACCGGAGTAATGTAAAAACTACCAGGAGAACTCCTGTCTGGCACCTTCCCCGGTGGAGTTGTGCATGGGGTGTGTTTGGAACATTTTGCCACCAGCCGACTCCAAAATTCAGCGGTTCCCCATCTCAGCCCAGAAAGCAGGTAGAACAACTTTTGTGGTGTCTTTCAGATGCCTACCAAGGTAGTGTAAAAACTACCAGGAGAACTCCTGTCTGGCACCTTCCCCGGTGGAGTTGTGCATGGGGTGTGTTTGGAACATTTTGTCACCGGCCGAGTCCAAAATTCAGCGGTTCCCCATCTCAGCCCAGAAAGCAGGTAGAACAACTTTTGTGGTGCCTTTCAAATGCCTACCAAGGTAGTGTAAAAACTACCAAGAGAACTCCTGTCTGGCACCTTCCCCGGTGGAGTTGTGCATGGGGTGTGTTTGGAACATTTTGTCACCGGCCGACTCCAAAATTCAGCGGTTCCCCATCTCAGCCCACAAAGCAGGTACAACAACTTTTCTTGTGCCTTTCAGCTGCCTACCAAGGTAGTGTAAAAACTACCAACAGAATTCGTTCCTGGCACCTTCCCCGGTGGAGTTGTGCATGGGGTGTGTTTGGAACATTTTGTCACCGGCCGACTCCAAAATTCAGCGGTTCCCCATCTCAGCCCAGAAAGCAGGTAGAACAACTTTTGTGGTGTCTTTCAGATGCCTACCGGAGCAATGTAAAAACTACCAGGAGAACTCCTGTCTGGCACCTTCCCCGGTGGAGTTGTGCATGGGGTGTGTTTGGAACATTTTGTCACCAGCCGACTCCAAAATTCAGCGTTTCCCCATCTCAGCCCACAAAGCAGGTAGAACAACTTTTGTGGTGTCTTTCAGATGCCTACCGGAGCAATGTAAAAACTACCAGGAGAACTCCTGTCTGGCACCTTCCCCGGTGGAGTTGTGCAGGGGGTGTGTTTGGAACATTTTGCCACCAGCCGACTCCAAAATTCAGCCGTTCCCCATCTCAGCCCAGAAAGCAGGTAGAACAACTTTTGTGGTGTCTTTCAGATGCCTACCAAGGTAGTGTAAAAACTACCAGGAGAACTCCTGTCTGGCACCTTCCGTGGTGGAGTTGTGCATGGGGTGTGTTTGGAACATTTTGTCACCAGCCGAGTCCAAAATTCAGCGTTTCCCCATCTCAGCCCAGAAAGCAGGTAGAACAACTTTTGTGGTGCCTTTCAAATGCCTACCAAGGTAGTGTAAAAACTACCAAGAGAACTCCTGTCTGGCACCTTCCCCGGTGGAGTTGTGCATGGGGTGTGTTTGGAACATTTTGTCACCGGCCGAGTCCAAAATTCAGCGGTTCCCCATCTCAGCCCACAAAGCAGGTACAACAACTTTTCTTGTGCCTTTCAGCTTCCTACCAAGGTAGTGTAAAAACTACCAACAGAATTCGTTCCTGGCACCTTCCCCGGTGGAGTTGTGCATGGGGTGTGTTTGGAACATTTTGTCACCGGCCGACTCCAAAATTCAGCGGTTCCCCATCTCAGCCCAGAAAGCAGGTAGAAAAACTTTTGTGGTGCCTTTCAGCTGCCTACCGGAGCAATGTAAAAACTACCAGGAGAACTCCTGTCTGGCACCTTCCCCGGTGGAGTTGTGCATGGGGTGTGTTTGGAACATTTTGCCACCAGCCGACTCCAAAATTCAGCGGTTCCCCATCTCAGCCCACAAAGCAGGTACAACTTCTTTTCTTGTGCCTTTCAGCTTCCTACCAAGGTAGTGTAAAAACTACCAACAGAATTCGTTCCTGGCACCTTCCGTGGTGGAGTTGTGCATGGGGTGTGTTTGGAACATTTTGTCACCGGCCGACTCCAAAATTCAGCGGTTCCCCATCTCAGCCCAGAAAGCAGGTAGAACAACTTTTGTGGTGCCTTTCAAATGCCTACCAAGGTAGTGTAAAAACTACCAGGAGAACTCCTGTCTGGCACCTTCCCCGGTGGAGTTGTGCATGGGGTGTGTTTGGAACATTTTGTCACCAGCCGACTCCAAAATTCAGCTGTTCCCCATCTCAGCCCAGAAAGCAGGTAGAACAACTTTTGTGGTGTCTTTCAGATGCCTACCAAGGTAGTGTAAAAACTACCAAGAGAACTCCTGTCTGGCACCTTCCCCGGTGGAGTTGTGCATGGGGTGTGTTTGGAACATTTTGTCACCGGCCGAGTCCAAAATTCAGCGATTCCCCATCTCAGCCCAGAAAGCAGGTAGAACAACTTTTGTGGTGCCTTTCAGATGCCTACCGGAGCAATGTAAAAACTACCAGGAGAACTCCTGTCTGGCACCTTCCCCGGTGGAGTTGTGCAGGGGGTGTGTTTGGAACATTTTGCCACCAGCCGACTCCAAAATTCAGCGGTTCCCCATCTCAGCCCAGAAAGCAGGTAGAACAACTTTTGTGGTGTCTTTCAGATGCCTACCAAGGTAGTGTAAAAACTACCAGGAGAACTCCTGTCTGGCACCTTCCGTGGTGGAGTTGTGCATGGGGTGTGTTTGGAACATTTTGTCACCAGCCGAGTCCAAAATTCAGCGGTTCCCCATCTCAGCCCAGAAAGCAGGTAGAACAACTTTTGTGGTGCCTTTCAAATGCCTACCAAGGTAGTGTAAAAACTACCAAGAGAACTCCTGTCTGGCACCTTCCCCGGTGGAGTTGTGCATGGGGTGTGTTTGGAACATTTTGTCACCAGCCGACTCCAAAATTCAGCGGTTCCCCATCTCAGCTCAGAAAGCAGGTAGAACAACTTTTGTGGTGTCTTTCAGATGCCTACCAAGGTAGTGTAAAAACTACCAAGAGAACTCCTGTCTGGCACCTTCCCCGGTGGAGTTGTGCATGGGGTGTGTTTGGAACATTTTGTCACCGGCCGACTCCAAAATTCAGCGATTCCCCATCTCAGCCCAGAAAGCAGGTAGAACAACTTTTGTGGTGCCTTTCAAATGCCTACCAAGGTAGTGTAAAAACTACTAAGAGAACTCCTGTCTGGCACCTTCCCCGGTGGAGTTGTGCATGGGGTGTGTTTGGAACATTTTGTCACCAGCCGAGTCCAAAATTCAGCGGTTCCCCATCTCAGCCCAGAAAGCAGGTAGAACAACTTTGTGGTGTCTTTCAGATGCCTACCGGAGCAATGTAAAAACTACCAGGAGAACTCCTGTCTGGCACCTTCCCCGGTGGAGTTTTGCATGGGGTGTGTTTGGAACATTTTGTCAGCAGCCGAGTCCAAAATTCAGCCGTTCCCCATCTCAGCCCACAAAGCAGGTACAACAACTTTTGTGGTGCCTTTCAGCTGCCTACCAAGGTAGTGTAAAAACTACCAAGAGAACTCCTGTCTGGCACCTTCCCCGGTGGAGTTGTGCATGGGGTGTGTTTGGAACATTTTGTCACCGGCCGACTCCAAAATTCAGCGGTTCCCCATCTCAGCCCAGAAAGCAGGTAGAAAAACTTTTGTGGTGCCTTTCAGCTGCCTACCGGAGCAATGTAAAAACTACCAGGAGAACTCCTGTCTGGCACCTTCCCCGGTGGAGTTGTGCATGGGGTGTGTTTGGAACATTTTGCCACCAGCCTACTCCAAAATTCAGCGGTTCCCCATCTCAGCCCACAAAGCAGGTAGAACAACTTTTGTGGTGCCTTTCAGGTGCCTACCAAGGTAGTGTAAAAACTACCAACAGAATTCGTTCCTGGCACCTTCCGTGGTGGAGTTGTGCATGGGGTGTGTTTGGAACATTTTTTCACCAGCCGACTCCAAAATTCAGCGGTTCCCCATCTCAGCCCACAAAGCAGGTACAACTTCTTTTCTTGTGCCTTTCAGCTTCCTACCAAGGTAGTGTAAAAACTACCAAGAGAACTCCTGTCTGGCACCTTCCCCGGTGGAGTTGTGCATGGGGTGTGTTTGGAACATTTTGTCACCGGCCGACTCCAAAATTCAGCGGTTCCCCATCTCAGCCCAGAAAGCAGGTAGAACAACTTTTGTGGTGTCTTTCAGATGCCTACCGGAGCAATGTAAAAACTACCAGGAGAACTCCTGTCTGGCACCTTCCCCGGTGGAGTTGTGCATGGGGTGTGTTTGGAACATTTTTTCACCAGCCGACTCCAAAATTCAGCGGTTCCCCATCTCAGCCCAGAAAGCAGGAAGAACAACTTTTGTGGTGCCTTTCAGATGCCTACCAAGGTAGTGTAAAAACTACCAGGAGAACTCCTGTCTGGCACCTTCCCCGGTGGAGTTGTGCATGGGGTGTGTTTGGAACATTTTGTCACCAGCCGAGTCCAAAATTCAGCTGTTCCCCATCTCAGCCCAGAAAGCAGGTAGAACAACTTTTGTGGTGTCTTTCAGATGCCTACCAAGGTAGTGTAAAAACTACTAAGAGAACTCCTGTCTGGCACCTTCCCCGGTGGAGTTGTGCATGGGGTGTGTTTGGAACATTTTGTCACCGGCCGAGTCCAAAATTCAGCGATTCCCCATCTCAGCCCAGAAAGCAGGTAGAACAACTTTTGTGGTGCCTTTCAGCTGCCTACCAAGGTAGTGTAAAAACTACCAAGAGAACTCCTGTCTGGCACCTTCCCCGGTGGAGTTGTGCATGGGGTGTGTTTGGAACATTTTGTCACCGGCCGACTCCAAAATTCAGCGGTTCCCCATCTCAGCCCAGAAAGCAGGTAGAAAAACTTTTGTGGTGCCTTTCAGCTGCCTACCGGAGCAATGTAAAAACTACCAGGAGAACTCCTGTCTGGCACCTTCCCCGGTGGAGTTGTGCATGGGGTGTGTTTGGAACATTTTGCCACCAGCCTACTCCAAAATTCAGCGGTTCCCCATCTCAGCCCAGAAAGCAGGTAGAACAACTTTTGTGGTGCCTTTCAGGTGCCTACCAAGGTAGTGTAAAAACTACCAAGAGAATTCGTTCCTGGCACCTTCCGTGGTGGAGTTGTGCATGGGGTGTGTTTGGAACATTTTGCCACCAGCCGACTCCAAAATTCAGCGGTTCCCCATCTCAGCCCACAAAGCAGGTACAACTTCTTTTCTTGTGCCTTTCAGCTTCCTACCAAGGTAGTGTAAAAACTACCAAGAGAACTCCTGTCTGGCACCTTCCCCGGTGGAGTTGTGCATGGGGTGTGTTTGGAACATTTTGTCACCGGCCGACTCCAAAATTCAGCGGTTCCCCATCTCAGCCCAGAAAGCAGGTAGAACAACTTTTGTGGTGTCTTTCAGATGCCTACCGGAGCAATGTAAAAACTACCAGGAGAACTCCTGTCTGGCACCTTCCCCGGTGGAGTTGTGCATGGGGTGTGTTTGGAACATTTTTTCACCAGCCGACTCCAAAATTCAGCGTTTCCCCATCTCAGCCCAGAAAGCAGGAAGAACAACTTTTGTGGTGCCTTTCAGATGCCTACCAAGGTAGTGTAAAAACTACCAGGAGAACTCCTGTCTGGCACCTTCCCCGGTGGAGTTGTGCATGGGGTGTGTTTGGAACATTTTGTCACCAGCCGAGTCCAAAATTCAGCTGTTCCCCATCTCAGCCCAGAAAGCAGGTAGAACAACTTTTGTGGTGTCTTTCAGATGCCTACCAAGGTAGTGTAAAAACTACTAAGAGAACTCCTGTCTGGCACCTTCCCCGGTGGAGTTGTGCATGGGGTGTGTTTGGAACATTTTGTCACCGGACGAGTCCAAAATTCAGCGATTCCCCATCTCAGCCCAGAAAGCAGGTAGAACAACTTTTGTGGTGCCTTTCAAATGCCTACCAAGGTAGTGTAAAAACTACTAAGAGAACTCCTGTCTGGCACCTTCCCCGGTGGAGTTGTGCATGGGGTGTGTTTGGAACATTTTGTCACCAGCCAAGTCCAAAATTCAGCGTTTCCCCATCTCAGCCCAGAAAGCAGGTAGAACAACTTTTGTGGTCCCTTTCAAATGCCTACCAAGGTAGTGTAAAAACTACCAAGAGAACTCCTGTCTGGCACCTTCCCCGGTGGAGTTGTGCATGGGGTGTGTTTGGAACATTTTGTCACCGGCCGAGTCCAAAATTCAGCGATTCCCCATCTCAGCCCCGAAAGCAGGTAGAACAACTTTTGTGGTGTCTTTCAGATGCCTACCAAGGTAGTGTAAAAACTACCAGGAGAACTCCTGTCTGGCACCTTCCCCGGTGGAGTTGTGCATGGGGTGTGTTTGGAACATTTTGCCACCAGCCGACTCCAAAATTCAGCGGTTCCCCATCTCAGCCCACAAAGCAGGTACAACTTCTTTTCTTGTGCCTTTCAGCTTCCTACCAAGGTAGTGTAAAAACTACCAACAGAATTCGTTCCTGGCACCTTCCGTGGTGGAGTTGTGCATGGGGTGTGTTTGGAACATTTTGTCACCAGCCGACTCCAAAATTCAGCGTTTCCCCATCTCAGCCCAGAAAGCAGGTAGAACAACTTTTGTAGTGTCTTTCAGATGCCTACCGGAGCAATGTAAAAACTACCAGGAGAACTCCTGTCTGGCACCTTCCCCGGTGGAGTTGTGCAGGGGGTGTGTTTGGAACATTTTGCCACCAGCCGACTCCAAAATTCAGCGATTCCCCATCTCAGCCCAGAAAGCAGGTAGAACAACTTTTGTGGTGTCTTTCAGATGCCTACCAAGGTAGTGTAAAAACTACCAGGAGAACTCCTGTCTGGCACCTTCCGTGGTGGAGTTGTGCATGGGGTGTGTTTGGAACATTTTGTCACCAGCCGAGTCCAAAATTCAGCGTTTCCCCATCTCAGCCCAGAAAGCAGGTAGAACAACTTTTGTGGTGCCTTTCAAATGCCTACCAAGGTAGTGTAAAAACTACCAAGAGAACTCCTGTCTGGCACCTTCCCCGGTGGAGTTGTGCATGGGGTGTGTTTGGAACATTTTGTCAACGGCCGACTCCAAAATTCAGCGGTTCCCCATCTCAGCCCACAAAGCAGGTAGAACAACTTTTCTTGTGCCTTTCAGCTTCCTACCAAGGTAGTGTAAAAACTACCAACAGAATTCGTTCCTGGCACCTTCCCCGGTGGAGTTGTGCATGGGGTGTGTTTGGAACATTTTGTCACCGGCCGACTCCAAAATTCAGCGGTTCCCCATCTCAGCCCAGAAAGCAGGTAGAAAAACTTTTGTGGTGCCTTTCAGCTGCCTACCGGAGCAATGTAAAAACTACCAGGAGAACTCCTGTCTGGCACCTTCCCCGGTGGAGTTGTGCATGGGGTGTGTTTGGAACATTTTGCCACCAGCCTACTCCAAAATTCAGCGGTTCCCCATCTCAGCCCAGAAAGCAGGTAGAACAACTTTTGTGGTGCCTTTCAGGTGCCTACCAAGGTAGTGTAAAAACTACCAAGAGAATTCGTTCCTGGCACCTTCCGTGGTGGAGTTGTGCATGGGGTGTGTTTGGAACATTTTGCCACCAGCCGACTCCAAAATTCAGCGGTTCCCCATCTCAGCCCACAAAGCAGGTACAACTTCTTTTCTTGTGCCTTTCAGCTTCCTACCAAGGTAGTGTAAAAACTACCAAGAGAACTCCTGTCTGGCACCTTCCCCGGTGGAGTTGTGCATGGGGTGTGTTTGGAACATTTTGTCACCGGCCGACTCCAAAATTCAGCGGTTCCCCATCTCAGCCCAGAAAGCAGGTAGAACAACTTTTGTGGTGTCTTTCAGATGCCTACCGGAGCAATGTAAAAACTACCAGGAGAACTCCTGTCTGGCACCTTCCCCGGTGGAGTTGTGCATGGGGTGTGTTTGGAACATTTTTTCACCAGCCGACTCCAAAATTCAGCGTTTCCCCATCTCAGCCCAGAAAGCAGGAAGAACAACTTTTGTGGTGCCTTTCAGATGCCTACCAAGGTAGTGTAAAAACTACCAGGAGAACTCCTGTCTGGCACCTTCCCCGGTGGAGTTGTGCATGGGGTGTGTTTGGAACATTTTGTCACCAGCCGAGTCCAAAATTCAGCTGTTCCCCATCTCAGCCCAGAAAGCAGGTAGAACAACTTTTGTGGTGTCTTTCAGATGCCTACCAAGGTAGTGTAAAAACTACTAAGAGAACTCCTGTCTGGCACCTTCCCCGGTGGAGTTGTGCATGGGGTGTGTTTGGAACATTTTGTCACCGGACGAGTCCAAAATTCAGCGATTCCCCATCTCAGCCCAGAAAGCAGGTAGAACAACTTTTGTGGTGCCTTTCAAATGCCTACCAAGGTAGTGTAAAAACTACTAAGAGAACTCCTGTCTGGCACCTTCCCCGGTGGAGTTGTGCATGGGGTGTGTTTGGAACATTTTGTCACCAGCCAAGTCCAAAATTCAGCGTTTCCCCATCTCAGCCCAGAAAGCAGGTAGAACAACTTTTGTGGTCCCTTTCAAATGCCTACCAAGGTAGTGTAAAAACTACCAAGAGAACTCCTGTCTGGCACCTTCCCCGGTGGAGTTGTGCATGGGGTGTGTTTGGAACATTTTGTCACCGGCCGAGTCCAAAATTCAGCGATTCCCCATCTCAGCCCCGAAAGCAGGTAGAACAACTTTTGTGGTGTCTTTCAGATGCCTACCAAGGTAGTGTAAAAACTACCAGGAGAACTCCTGTCTGGCACCTTCCCCGGTGGAGTTGTGCATGGGGTGTGTTTGGAACATTTTGCCACCAGCCGACTCCAAAATTCAGCGGTTCCCCATCTCAGCCCACAAAGCAGGTACAACTTCTTTTCTTGTGCCTTTCAGCTTCCTACCAAGGTAGTGTAAAAACTACCAACAGAATTCGTTCCTGGCACCTTCCGTGGTGGAGTTGTGCATGGGGTGTGTTTGGAACATTTTGTCACCAGCCGACTCCAAAATTCAGCGTTTCCCCATCTCAGCCCAGAAAGCAGGTAGAACAACTTTTGTAGTGTCTTTCAGATGCCTACCGGAGCAATGTAAAAACTACCAGGAGAACTCCTGTCTGGCACCTTCCCCGGTGGAGTTGTGCAGGGGGTGTGTTTGGAACATTTTGCCACCAGCCGACTCCAAAATTCAGCGATTCCCCATCTCAGCCCAGAAAGCAGGTAGAACAACTTTTGTGGTGTCTTTCAGATGCCTACCAAGGTAGTGTAAAAACTACCAGGAGAACTCCTGTCTGGCACCTTCCGTGGTGGAGTTGTGCATGGGGTGTGTTTGGAACATTTTGTCACCAGCCGAGTCCAAAATTCAGCGTTTCCCCATCTCAGCCCAGAAAGCAGGTAGAACAACTTTTGTGGTGCCTTTCAAATGCCTACCAAGGTAGTGTAAAAACTACCAAGAGAACTCCTGTCTGGCACCTTCCCCGGTGGAGTTGTGCATGGGGTGTGTTTGGAACATTTTGTCAACGGCCGACTCCAAAATTCAGCGGTTCCCCATCTCAGCCCACAAAGCAGGTAGAACAACTTTTCTTGTGCCTTTCAGCTTCCTACCAAGGTAGTGTAAAAACTACCAACAGAATTCGTTCCTGGCACCTTCCCCGGTGGAGTTGTGCATGGGGTGTGTTTGGAACATTTTGTCACCGGCCGACTCCAAAATTCAGCGGTTCCCCATCTCAGCCCAGAAAGCAGGTAGAAAAACTTTTGTGGTGCCTTTCAGCTGCCTACCGGAGCAATGTAAAAACTACCAGGAGAACTCCTGTCTGGCACCTTCCCCGGTGGAGTTGTGCATGGGGTGTGTTTGGAACATTTTGCCACCAGCCGACTCCAAAATTCAGCGGTTCCCCATCTCAGCCCACAAAGCAGGTACAACTTCTTTTCTTGTGCCTTTCAGCTTCCTACCAAGGTAGTGTAAAAACTACCAACAGAATTCGTTCCTGGCACCTTCCCCGGTGGAGTTGTGCATG
This sequence comes from Falco biarmicus, assembly GCF_023638135.1. Classification (NCBI taxonomy): domain Eukaryota; kingdom Metazoa; phylum Chordata; class Aves; order Falconiformes; family Falconidae; genus Falco; species Falco biarmicus. The sequence continues at coordinate 283,032 of NW_026612003.1, read as the reverse complement.
GGGTGTGTTTGGAACATTTTGTCACCGGCCGACTCCAAAATTCAGCGGTTCCCCATCTCAGCCCAGAAAGCAGGTAGAACAACTTTTGTGGTGTCTTTCAGATGCCTACCGGAGCAATGTAAAAACTACCAGGAGAACTCCTGTCTGGCACCTTCCCCGGTGGAGTTGTGCAGGGGGTGTGTTTGGAACATTTTGCCACCAGCCGACTCCAAAATTCAGCGGTTCCCCATCTCAGCCCAGAAAGCAGGTAGAACAACTTTTGTGGTGTCTTTCAGATGCCTACCAAGGTAGTGTAAAAACTACCAGGAGAACTCCTGTCTGGCACCTTCCGTGGTGGAGTTGTGCATGGGGTGTGTTTGGAACATTTTGTCACCAGCCGAGTCCAAAATTCAGCGGTTCCCCATCTCAGCCCAGAAAGCAGGTAGAACAACTTTTGTGGTGCCTTTCAAATGCCTACCAAGGTAGTGTAAAAACTACCAAGAGAACTCCTGTCTGGCACCTTCCCCGGTGGAGTTGTGCATGGGGTGTGTTTGGAACATTTTGTCACAGGCCGACTCCAAAATTCAGCGGTTCCCCATCTCAGCTCAGAAAGCAGGTAGAACAACTTTTGTGGTGTCTTTCAGATGCCTACCAAGGTAGTGTAAAAACTACCAAGAGAACTCCTGTCTGGCACCTTCCCCGGTGGAGTTGTGCATGGGGTGTGTTTGGAACATTTTGTCACCGGCCGACTCCAAAATTCAGCGTTTCCCCATCTCAGCCCAGAAAGCAGGTAGAACAACTTTTGTGGTGCCTTTCAAATGCCTACCAAGGTAGTGTAAAAACTACTAAGAGAACTCCTGTCTGGCACCTTCCCCGGTGGAGTTGTGCATGGGGTGTGTTTGGAACATTTTGTCACCAGCCGAGTCCAAAATTCAGCGTTTCCCCATCTCAGCCCAGAAAGCAGGTAGAACAAGTTTTGTGGTGCCTTTCAAATGCCTACCAAGGTAGTGTAAAAACTACCAAGAGAACTCCTGTCTGGCACCTTCCCCGGTGGAGTTGTGCATGGGGTGTGTTTGGAACATTTTGTCACCGGCCGAGTCCAAAATTCAGCGGTTCCCCATCTCAGCCCCGAAAGCAGGTAGAACAACTTTTGTGGTGTCTTTCAGATGCCTACCAAGGTAGTGTAAAAACTACCAGGAGAACTCCTGTCTGGCACCTTCCCCGGTGGAGTTGTGCATGGGGTGTGTTTGGAACATTTTGTCACCAGCCGAGTCCAAAATTCAGCGTTTCCCCATCTCAGCCCAGAAAGCAGGTAGAACAACTTTTGTGGTGCCTTTCAGCTGCCTACCAAGGTAGTGTAAAAACTACCAGGAGAACTCCTGTCTGGCACCTTCCCCGGTGGAGTTGTGCATGGGGTGTGTTTGGAACATTTTGTCACCAGCCGACTCCAAAATTCAGCGTTTCCCCATCTCAGCCCACAAAGCAGGTAGAACAACTTTTGTGGTGTCTTTCAGATGCCTACCGGAGCAATGTAAAAACTACCAGGAGAACTCCTGTCTGGCACCTTCCCCGGTGGAGTTGTGCATGGGGTGTGTTTGGAACATTTTGCCACCAGCCGACTCCAAAATTCAGCGGTTCCCCATCTCAGCCCAGAAAGCAGGTAGAACAACTTTTGTGGTGTCTTTCAGATGCCTACCAAGGTAGTGTAAAAACTACCAGGAGAACTCCTGTCTGGCACCTTCCCCGGTGGAGTTGTGCATGGGGTGTGTTTGGAACATTTTGTCACCGGCCGAGTCCAAAATTCAGCGGTTCCCCATCTCAGCCCAGAAAGCAGGTAGAACAACTTTTGTGGTGCCTTTCAAATGCCTACCAAGGTAGTGTAAAAACTACCAAGAGAACTCCTGTCTGGCACCTTCCCCGGTGGAGTTGTGCATGGGGTGTGTTTGGAACATTTTGTCAACGGCCGACTCCAAAATTCAGCGGTTCCCCATCTCAGCCCACAAAGCAGGTACAACAACTTTTCTTGTGCCTTTCAGCTGCCTACCAAGGTAGTGTAAAAACTACCAACAGAATTCGTTCCTGGCACCTTCCCCGGTGGAGTTGTGCATGGGGTGTGTTTGGAACATTTTGTCACCGGCCGACTCCAAAATTCAGCGGTTCCCCATCTCAGCCCAGAAAGCAGGTAGAACAACTTTTGTGGTGTCTTTCAGATGCCTACCGGAGCAATGTAAAAACTACCAGGAGAACTCCTGTCTGGCACCTTCCCCGGTGGAGTTGTGCATGGGGTGTGTTTGGAACATTTTGTCACCAGCCGACTCCAAAATTCAGCGTTTCCCCATCTCAGCCCACAAAGCAGGTAGAACAACTTTTGTGGTGTCTTTCAGATGCCTACCGGAGCAATGTAAAAACTACCAGGAGAACTCCTGTCTGGCACCTTCCCCGGTGGAGTTGTGCAGGGGGTGTGTTTGGAACATTTTGCCACCAGCCGACTCCAAAATTCAGCCGTTCCCCATCTCAGCCCAGAAAGCAGGTAGAACAACTTTTGTGGTGTCTTTCAGATGCCTACCAAGGTAGTGTAAAAACTACCAGGAGAACTCCTGTCTGGCACCTTCCGTGGTGGAGTTGTGCATGGGGTGTGTTTGGAACATTTTGTCACCAGCCGAGTCCAAAATTCAGCGTTTCCCCATCTCAGCCCAGAAAGCAGGTAGAACAACTTTTGTGGTGCCTTTCAAATGCCTACCAAGGTAGTGTAAAAACTACCAAGAGAACTCCTGTCTGGCACCTTCCCCGGTGGAGTTGTGCATGGGGTGTGTTTGGAACATTTTGTCAACGGCCGACTCCAAAATTCAGCGGTTCCCCATCTCAGCCCACAAAGCAGGTACAACTTCTTTTCTTGTGCCTTTCAGCTTCCTACCAAGGTAGTGTAAAAACTACCAACAGAATTCGTTCCTGGCACCTTCCCCGGTGGAGTTGTGCATGGGGTGTGTTTGGAACATTTTGTCACCGGCCGACTCCAAAATTCAGCGGTTCCCCATCTCAGCCCAGAAAGCAGGTAGAAAAACTTTTGTGGTGCCTTTCAGCTGCCTACCGGAGCAATGTAAAAACTACCAGGAGAACTCCTGTCTGGCACCTTCCCCGGTGGAGTTGTGCATGGGGTGTGTTTGGAACATTTTGCCACCAGCCGACTCCAAAATTCAGCGGTTCCCCATCTCAGCCCACAAAGCAGGTACAACTTCTTTTCTTGTGCCTTTCAGCTTCCTACCAAGGTAGTGTAAAAACTACCAACAGAATTCGTTCCTGGCACCTTCCCCGGTGGAGTTGTGCATGGGGTGTGTTTGGAACATTTTGTCACCGGCCGAGTCCAAAATTCAGCGGTTCCCCATCTCAGCCCAGAAAGCAGGTAGAACAACTTTTGTGGTGTCTTTCAGATGCCTACCGGAGCAATGTAAAAACTACCAGGAGAACTCCTGTCTGGCACCTTCCCCGGTGGAGTTGTGCAGGGGGTGTGTTTGGAACATTTTGCCACCAGCCGACTCCAAAATTCAGCCGTTCCCCATCTCAGCCCAGAAAGCAGGTAGAACAACTTTTGTGGTGTCTTTCAGATGCCTACCAAGGTAGTGTAAAAACTACCAGGAGAACTCCTGTCTGGCACCTTCCGTGGTGGAGTTGTGCATGGGGTGTGTTTGGAACATTTTGTCACCAGCCGAGTCCAAAATTCAGCGTTTCCCCATCTCAGCCCAGAAAGCAGGTAGAACAACTTTTGTGGTGCCTTTCAAATGCCTACCAAGGTAGTGTAAAAACTACCAAGAGAACTCCTGTCTGGCACCTTCCCCGGTGGAGTTGTGCATGGGGTGTGTTTGGAACATTTTGTCAACGGCCGACTCCAAAATTCAGCGGTTCCCCATCTCAGCCCACAAAGCAGGTACAACAACTTTTCTTGTGCCTTTCAGCTTCCTACCAAGGTAGTGTAAAAACTACCAACAGAATTCGTTCCTGGCACCTTCCCCGGTGGAGTTGTGCATGGGGTGTGTTTGGAACATTTTGTCACCGGCCGACTCCAAAATTCAGCGGTTCCCCATCTCAGCCCAGAAAGCAGGTAGAAAAACTTTTGTGGTGCCTTTCAGCTGCCTACCGGAGCAATGTAAAAACTACCAGGAGAACTCCTGTCTGGCACCTTCCCCGGTGGAGTTGTGCATGGGGTGTGTTTGGAACATTTTGCCACCAGCCGACTCCAAAATTCAGCGGTTCCCCATCTCAGCCCACAAAGCAGGTACAACTTCTTTTCTTGTGCCTTTCAGCTTCCTACCAAGGTAGTGTAAAAACTACCAACAGAATTCGTTCCTGGCGCCTTCCCCGGTGGAGTTGTGCATGGGGTGTGTTTGGAACATTTTGTCACCGGCCGACTCCAAAATTCAGCGGTTCCCCATCTCAGCCCAGAAAGCAGGTAGAACAACTTTTGTGGTGTCTTTCAGATGCCTACCGGAGCAATGTAAAAACTACCAGGAGAACTCCTGTCTGGCACCTTCCCCGGTGGAGTTGTGCAGGGGGTGTGTTTGGAACATTTTGCCACCAGCCGACTCCAAAATTCAGCGGTTCCCCATCTCAGCCCAGAAAGCAGGTAGAACAACTTTTGTGGTGTCTTTCAGATGCCTACCAAGGTAGTGTAAAAACTACCAGGAGAACTCCTGTCTGGCACCTTCCGTGGTGGAGTTGTGCATGGGGTGTGTTTGGAACATTTTGTCACCAGCCGAGTCCAAAATTCAGCGGTTCCCCATCTCAGCCCAGAAAGCAGGTAGAACAACTTTTGTGGTGCCTTTCAAATGCCTACCAAGGTAGTGTAAAAACTACCAAGAGAACTCCTGTCTGGCACCTTCCCCGGTGGAGTTGTGCATGGGGTGTGTTTGGAACATTTTGTCAACGGCCGACTCCAAAATTCAGCGGTTCCCCATCTCAGCCCACAAAGCAGGTACAACTTCTTTTCTTGTGCCTTTCAGCTTCCTACCAAGGTAGTGTAAAAACTACCAACAGAATTCGTTCCTGGCACCTTCCCCGGTGGAGTTGTGCATGGGGTGTGTTTGGAACATTTTGTCACCGGCCGACTCCAAAATTCAGCGGTTCCCCATCTCAGCCCAGAAAGCAGGTAGAAAAACTTTTGTGGTGCCTTTCAGCTGCCTACCGGAGCAATGTAAAAACTACCAGGAGAACTCCTGTCTGGCACCTTCCCCGGTGGAGTTGTGCATGGGGTGTGTTTGGAACATTTTGCCACCAGCCGACTCCAAAATTCAGCGGTTCCCCATCTCAGCCCACAAAGCAGGTACAACTTCTTTTCTTGTGCCTTTCAGCTTCCTACCAAGGTAGTGTAAAAACTACCAACAGAATTCGTTCCTGGCACCTTCCCCGGTGGAGTTGTGCATGGGGTGTGTTTGGAACATTTTGTCACCGGCCGACTCCAAAATTCAGCGGTTCCCCATCTCAGCCCAGAAAGCAGGTAGAACAACTTTTGTGGTGTCTTTCAGATGCCTACCGGAGCAATGTAAAAACTACCAGGAGAACTCCTGTCTGGCACCTTCCCCGGTGGAGTTGTGCAGGGGGTGTGTTTGGAACATTTTGTCACCGGCCGAGTCCAAAATTCAGCGTTTCCCCATCTCAGCCCAGAAAGCAGGTAGAACAACTTTTGTGGTGCCTTTCAGCTGCCTACCAAGGTAGTGTAAAAACTACCAGGAGAACTCCTGTCTGGCACCTTCCGTGGTGGAGTTGTGCATGGGGTGTGTTTGGAACATTTTGTCACCAGCCGAGTCCAAAATTCAGCGTTTCCCCATCTCAGCCCAGAAAGCAGGTAGAACAACTTTTGTGGTGCCTTTCAAATGCCTACCAAGGTAGTGTAAAAACTACCAAGAGAACTCCTGTCTGGCACCTTCCCCGGTGGAGTTGTGCATGGGGTGTGTTTGGAACATTTTGTCAACGGCCGACTCCAAAATTCAGCGGTTCCCCATCTCAGCCCACAAAGCAGGTACAACAACTTTTCTTGTGCCTTTCAGCTTCCTACCAAGGTAGTGTAAAAACTACCAACAGAATTCGTTCCTGGCACCTTCCCCGGTGGAGTTGTGCATGGGGTGTGTTTGGAACATTTTGTCACCGGCCGACTCCAAAATTCAGCGGTTCCCCATCTCAGCCCAGAAAGCAGGTAGAAAAACTTTTGTGGTGCCTTTCAGCTGCCTACCGGAGCAATGTAAAAACTACCAGGAGAACTCCTGTCTGGCACCTTCCCCGGTGGAGTTGTGCATGGGGTGTGTTTGGAACATTTTGCCACCAGCCGACTCCAAAATTCAGCGGTTCCCCATCTCAGCCCACAAAGCAGGTACAACTTCTTTTCTTGTGCCTTTCAGCTTCCTACCAAGGTAGTGTAAAAACTACCAACAGAATTCGTTCCTGGCGCCTTCCCCGGTGGAGTTGTGCATGGGGTGTGTTTGGAACATTTTGTCACCGGCCGACTCCAAAATTCAGCGGTTCCCCATCTCAGCCCAGAAAGCAGGTAGAACAACTTTTGTGGTGTCTTTCAGATGCCTACCGGAGCAATGTAAAAACTACCAGGAGAACTCCTGTCTGGCACCTTCCCCGGTGGAGTTGTGCAGGGGGTGTGTTTGGAACATTTTGCCACCAGCCGACTCCAAAATTCAGCGGTTCCCCATCTCAGCCCAGAAAGCAGGTAGAACAACTTTTGTGGTGTCTTTCAGATGCCTACCAAGGTAGTGTAAAAACTACCAGGAGAACTCCTGTCTGGCACCTTCCGTGGTGGAGTTGTGCATGGGGTGTGTTTGGAACATTTTGTCACCAGCCGAGTCCAAAATTCAGCGGTTCCCCATCTCAGCCCAGAAAGCAGGTAGAACAACTTTTGTGGTGCCTTTCAAATGCCTACCAAGGTAGTGTAAAAACTACCAAGAGAACTCCTGTCTGGCACCTTCCCCGGTGGAGTTGTGCATGGGGTGTGTTTGGAACATTTTGTCACCAGCCGACTCCAAAATTCAGCGGTTCCCCATCTCAGCTCAGAAAGCAGGTAGAACAACTTTTGTGGTGTCTTTCAGATGCCTACCAAGGTAGTGTAAAAACTACCAAGAGAACTCCTGTCTGGCACCTTCCCCGGTGGAGTTGTGCATGGGGTGTGTTTGGAACATTTTGTCACCGGCCGACTCCAAAATTCAGCGTTTCCCCATCTCAGCCCAGAAAGCAGGTAGAACAACTTTTGTGGTGCCTTTCAAATGCCTACCAAGGTAGTGTAAAAACTACTAAGAGAACTCCTGTCTGGCACCTTCCCCGGTGGAGTTGTGCATGGGGTGTGTTTGGAACATTTTGTCACCAGCCGACTCCAAAATTCAGCGTTTCCCCATCTCAGCCCAGAAAGCAGGTAGAACAACTTTTGTGGTGCCTTTCAAATGCCTACCAAGGTAGTGTAAAAACTACCAAGAGAACTCCTGTCTGGCACCTTCCCCGGTGGAGTTGTGCATGGGGTGTGTTTGGAACATTTTGTCACCGGCCGAGTCCAAAATTCAGCGGTTCCCCATCTCAGCCCCGAAAGCAGGTAGAACAACTTTTGTGGTGTCTTTCAGATGCCTACCAAGGTAGTGTAAAAACTACCAGGAGAACTCCTGTCTGGCACCTTCCCCGGTGGAGTTGTGCATGGGGTGTGTTTGGAACATTTTGTCACCAGCCGAGTCCAAAATTCAGCGTTTCCCCATCTCAGCCCAGAAAGCAGGTAGAACAACTTTTGTGGTGCCTTTCAGCTGCCTACCAAGGTAGTGTAAAAACTACCAGGAGAACTCCTGTCTGGCACCTTCCCCGGTGGAGTTGTGCATGGGGTGTGTTTGGAACATTTTGTCAACGGCCGACTCCAAAATTCAGCGGTTCCCCATCTCAGCCCACAAAGCAGGTACAACAACTTTTCTTGTGCCTTTCAGCTTCCTACCAAGGTAGTGTAAAAACTACCAACAGAATTCGTTCCTGGCACCTTCCCCGGTGGAGTTGTGCATGGGGTGTGTTTGGAACATTTTGTCACCGGCCGACTCCAAAATTCAGCGGTTCCCCATCTCAGCCCAGAAAGCAGGTAGAAAAACTTTTGTGGTGCCTTTCAGCTGCCTACCGGAGCAATGTAAAAACTACCAGGAGAACTCCTGTCTGGCACCTTCCCCGGTGGAGTTGTGCATGGGGTGTGTTTGGAACATTTTGCCACCAGCCGACTCCAAAATTCAGCGGTTCCCCATCTCAGCCCACAAAGCAGGTACAACTTCTTTTCTTGTGCCTTTCAGCTTCCTACCAAGGTAGTGTAAAAACTACCAACAGAATTCGTTCCTGGCGCCTTCCCCGGTGGAGTTGTGCATGGGGTGTGTTTGGAACATTTTGTCACCGGCCGACTCCAAAATTCAGCGGTTCCCCATCTCAGCCCAGAAAGCAGGTAGAACAACTTTTGTGGTGTCTTTCAGATGCCTACCGGAGCAATGTAAAAACTACCAGGAGAACTCCTGTCTGGCACCTTCCCCGGTGGAGTTGTGCAGGGGGTGTGTTTGGAACATTTTGCCACCAGCCGACTCCAAAATTCAGCGGTTCCCCATCTCAGCCCAGAAAGCAGGTAGAACAACTTTTGTGGTGTCTTTCAGATGCCTACCAAGGTAGTGTAAAAACTACCAGGAGAACTCCTGTCTGGCACCTTCCGTGGTGGAGTTGTGCATGGGGTGTGTTTGGAACATTTTGTCACCAGCCGAGTCCAAAATTCAGCGGTTCCCCATCTCAGCCCAGAAAGCAGGTAGAACAACTTTTGTGGTGCCTTTCAAATGCCTACCAAGGTAGTGTAAAAACTACCAAGAGAACTCCTGTCTGGCACCTTCCCCGGTGGAGTTGTGCATGGGGTGTGTTTGGAACATTTTGTCACCAGCCGACTCCAAAATTCAGCGGTTCCCAATCTCAGCTCAGAAAGCAGGTAGAACAACTTTTGTGGTGTCTTTCAGATGCCTACCAAGGTAGTGTAAAAACTACCAAGAGAACTCCTGTCTGGCACCTTCCCTGGTGGAGTTGTGCATGGGGTGTGTTTGGAACATTTTGTCACCGGCCGACTCCAAAATTCAGCGTTTCCCCATCTCAGCCCAGAAAGCAGGTAGAACAACTTTTGTGGTGCCTTTCAAATGCCTACCAAGGTAGTGTAAAAACTACTAAGAGAACTCCTGTCTGGCACCTTCCCCGGTGGAGTTGTGCATGGGGTGTGTTTGGAACATTTTGTCACCAGCCGACTCCAAAATTCAGCGTTTCCCCATCTCAGCCCAGAAAGCAGGTAGAACAACTTTTGTGGTGCCTTTCAAATGCCTACCAAGGTAGTGTAAAAACTACCAAGAGAACTCCTGTCTGGCACCTTCCCCGGTGGAGTTGTGCATGGGGTGTGTTTGGAACATTTTGTCACCGGCCGAGTCCAAAATTCAGCGGTTCCCCATCTCAGCCCCGAAAGCAGGTAGAACAACTTTTGTGGTGTCTTTCAGATGCCTACCAAGGTAGTGTAAAAACTACCAGGAGAACTCCTGTCTGGCACCTTCCCCGGTGGAGTTGTGCATGGGGTGTGTTTGGAACATTTTGTCACCAGCCGAGTCCAAAATTCAGCGTTTCCCCATCTCAGCCCAGAAAGCAGGTAGAACAACTTTTGTGGTGCCTTTCAGCTGCCTACCAAGGTAGTGTAAAAACTACCAGGAGAACTCCTGTCTGGCACCTTCCCCGGTGGAGTTGTGCATGGGGTGTGTTTGGAACATTTTGTCACCAGCCGACTCCAAAATTCAGCGTTTCCCCATCTCAGCCCACAAAGCAGGTAGAACAACTTTTGTGGTGTCTTTCAGATGCCTACCGGAGCAATGTAAAAACTACCAGGAGAACTCCTGTCTGGCACCTTCCCCGGTGGAGTTGTGCATGGGGTGTGTTTGGAACATTTTGCCACCAGCCGACTCCAAAATTCAGCGGTTCCCCATCTCAGCCCAGAAAGCAGGTAGAACAACTTTTGTGGTGTCTTTCAGATGCCTACCAAGGTAGTGTAAAAACTACCAGGAGAACTCCTGTCTGGCACCTTCCCCGGTGGAGTTGTGCATGGGGTGTGTTTGGAACATTTTGTCACCGGCCGACTCCAAAATTCAGCGGTTCCCCATCTCAGCCCAGAAAGCAGGTAGAATAACTTTTGTGGTGCCTTTCAAATGCCTACCAAGGTAGTGTAAAAACTACCAAGAGAACTCCTGTCTGGCACCTTCCCCGGTGGAGTTGTGCATGGGGTGTGTTTGGAACATTTTGTCAACGGCCGACTCCAAAATTCAGCGGTTCCCCATCTCAGCCCACAAAGCAGGTACAACAACTTTTCTTGTGCCTTTCAGCTGCCTACCAAGGTAGTGTAAAAACTACCAACAGAATTCGTTCCTGGCACCTTCCCCGGTGGAGTTGTGCATGGGGTGTGTTTGGAACATTTTGTCACCGGCCGACTCCAAAATTCAGCGATTCCCCATCTCAGCCCAGAAAGCAGGTAGAACAACTTTTGTGGTGTCTTTCAGATGCCTACCGGAGCAATGTAAAAACTACCAGGAGAACTCCTGTCTGGCACCTTCCCCGGTGGAGTTGTGCATGGGGTGTGTTTGGAACATTTTGTCACCAGCCGACTCCAAAATTCAGCGTTTCCCCATCTCAGCCCAGAAAGCAGGAAGAACAACTTTTGTGGTGCCTTTCAAATGCCTACCAAGGTAGTGTAAAAACTACCAGGAGAACTCCTGTCTGGCACCTTCCCCGGTGGAGTTGTGCATGGGGTGTGTTTGGAACATTTTGTCACCGGCCGAGTCCAAAATTCAGCGGTTCCCCATCTCAGCCCAGAAAGCAGGTAGAACAAGTTTTGTGGTGCCTTTCAGCTGCCTACCGGGGTAGTGTAAAAACTACCAAGAGAACTCCTGTCTGGCACCTTCCCCGGTGGAGTTGTGCATGGGGTGTGTTTGGAACATTTTGTCAACGGCCGACTCCAAAATTCAGCGGTTCCCCATCTCAGCCCACAAAGCAGGTACAACAACTTTTCTTGTGCCTTTCAGCTGCCTACCAAGGTAGTGTAAAAACTACCAACAGAATTCGTTCCTGGCACCTTCCCCGGTGGAGTTGTGCATGGGGTGTGTTTGGAACATTTTGTCACCGGCCGAGTCCAAAATTCAGCGGTTCCCCATCTCAGCCCAGAAAGCAGGTAGAAAAACTTTTGTGGTGCCTTTCAGCTGCCTACCGGAGCAATGTAAAAACTACCAGGAGAACTCCTGTCTGGCACCTTCCGTGGTGGAGTTGTGCATGGGGTGTGTTTGGAACATTTTGTCACCAGCCGACTCCAAAATTCAGCGGTTCCCCATCTCAGCCCAGAAAGCAGGTAGAACAACTTTTGTGGTGTCTTTCAGATGCCTACCAAGGTAGTGTAAAAACTACCAGGAGAACTCCTGTCTGGCACCTTCCGTGGTGGAGTTGTGCATGGGGTGTGTTTGGAACATTTTGTCACCAGCCGAGTCCAAAATTCAGCGGTTCCCCATCTCAGCCCAGAAAGCAGGTAGAACAACTTTTGTGGTGCCTTTCAAATGCCTACCAAGGTAGTGTAAAAACTACCAAGAGAACTCCTGTCTGGCACCTTCCCCGGTGGAGTTGTGCATGGGGTGTGTTTGGAACATTTTGTCACCAGCCGACTCCAAAATTCAGCGGTTCCCCATCTCAGCTCAGAAAGCAGGTAGAAAAACTTTTGTGGTGTCTTTCAGATGCCTACCAAGGTAGTGTAAAAACTACCAAGAGAACTCCTGTCTGGCACCTTCCCCGGTGGAGTTGTGCATGGGGTGTGTTTGGAACATTTTGTCACCGGCCGACTCCAAAATTCAGCGTTTCCCCATCTCAGCCCAGAAAGCAGGTAGAACAACTTTTGTGGTGCCTTTCAAATGCCTACCAAGGTAGTGTAAAAACTACTAAGAGAACTCCTGTCTGGCACCTTCCCCGGTGGAGTTGTGCATGGGGTGTGTTTGGAACATTTTGTCACCAGCCGACTCCAAAATTCAGCGTTTCCCCATCTCAGCCCAGAAAGCAGGTAGAACAACTTTTGTGGTGCCTTTCAAATGCCTACCAAGGTAGTGTAAAAACTACCAAGAGAACTCCTGTCTGGCACCTTCCCCGGTGGAGTTGTGCATGGGGTGTGTTTGGAACATTTTGTCACCGGCCGAGTCCAAAATTCAGCGGTTCCCCATCTCAGCCCCGAAAGCAGGTAGAACAACTTTTGTGGTGTCTTTCAGATGCCTACCAAGGTAGTGTAAAAACTACCAGGAGAACTCCTGTCTGGCACCTTCCCCGGTGGAGTTGTGCATGGGGTGTGTTTGGAACATTTTGTCACCAGCCGAGTCCAAAATTCAGCGTTTCCCCATCTCAGCCCAGAAAGCAGGTAGAACAACTTTTGTGGTGCCTTTCAGCTGCCTACCAAGGTAGTGTAAAAACTACCAGGAGAACTCCTGTCTGGCACCTTCCCCGGTGGAGTTGTGCATGGGGTGTGTTTGGAACATTTTGTCACCAGCCGACTCCAAAATTCAGCGGTTCCCCATCTCAGCCCAGAAAGCAGGTAGAACAACTTTTGTGGTGTCTTTCAGATGCCTACCGGAGCAATGTAAAAACTACCAGGAGAACTCCTGTCTGGCACCTTCCCCGGTGGAGTTGTGCATGGGGTGTGTTTGGAATATTTTGCCACCAGCCGACTCCAAAATTCAGCGGTTCCCCATCTCAGCCCAGAAAGCAGGTAGAACAACTTTTGTGGTGTCTTTCAGATGCCTACCAAGGTAGTGTAAAAACTACCAGGAGAACTCCTGTCTGGCACCTTCCCCGGTGGAGTTGTGCATGGGGTGTGTTTGGAACATTTTGTCACCGGCCGACTCCAAAATTCAGCGGTTCCCCATCTCAGCCCAGAAAGCAGGTAGAACAACTTTGGTGGTGCCTTTCAAATGCCTACCAAGGTAGTGTAAAAACTACCAAGAGAACTCCTGTCTGGCACCTTCCCCGGTGGAGTTGTGCATGGGGTGTGTTTGGAACATTTTGTCAACGGCCGACTCCAAAATTCAGCGGTTCCCCATCTCAGCCCACAAAGCAGGTACAACAACTTTTCTTGTGCCTTTCAGCTGCCTACCAAGGTAGTGTAAAAACTACCAACAGAATTCGTTCCTGGCACCTTCCCCGGTGGAGTTGTGCATGGGGTGTGTTTGGAACATTTTGTCACCGGCCGACTCCAAAATTCAGCGATTCCCCATCTCAGCCCAGAAAGCAGGTAGAACAACTTTTGTGGTGTCTTTCAGATGCCTACCGGAGCAATGTGAAAACTACCAGGAGAACTCCTGTCTGGCACCTTCCCCGGTGGAGTTGTGCATGGGGTGTGTTTGGAACATTTTGTCACCAGCCGACTCCAAAATTCAGCGTTTCCCCATCTCAGCCCAGAAAGCAGGAAGAACAACTTTTGTGGTGCCTTTCAAATGCCTACCAAGGTAGTGTAAAAACTACCAGGAGAACTCCTGTCTGGCACCTTCCCCGGTGGAGTTGTGCATGGGGTGTGTTTGGAACATTTTGTCACCGGCCGAGTCCAAAATTCAGCGGTTCCCCATCTCAGCCCAGAAAGCAGGTAGAACAAGTTTTGTGGTGCCTTTCAGCTGCCTACCGGGGTAGTGTAAAAACTACCAAGAGAACTCCTGTCTGGCACCTTCCCCGGTGGAGTTGTGCATGGGGTGTGTTTGGAACATTTTGTCACCGGCCGAGTCCAAAATTCAGCGATTCCCCATCTCAGCCCAGAAAGCAGGCAGAACAACTTTTGTGGTGCCTTTCAGATGCCTACCGGAGCAATGTAAAAACTGCCAGGAGAACTCCTGTCTGGCACCTTCCCCGGTGGAGTTGTGCATGGGGTGTGTTTGGAACATTTTGCCACCAGCCGAGTCCAAAATTCAGCGGTTCCCCATCTCAGCCCAGAAAGCAGGTAGAAAAACTTTTGTGGTGCCTTTCAGCTGCCTACCGGAGCAATGTAAAAACTACCAGGAGAACTCCTGTCTGGCACCTTCCGTGGTGGAGTTGTGCATGGGGTGTGTTTGGAACATTTTGTCACCAGCCGAGTCCAAAATTCAGCGGTTCCCCATCTCAGCCCAGAAAGCAGGTAGAACAACTTTTGTGGTGCCTTTCAAATGCCTACCAAGGTAGTGTAAAAACTACTAAGAGAACTCCTGTCTGGCACCTTCCCCGGTGGAGTTGTGCATGGGGTGTGTTTGGAACATTTTGTCACCAGCCGACTCCAAAATTCAGCTGTTCCCCATCTCAGCCCAGAAAGCAGGTAGAACAACTTTTGTGGTGTCTTTCAGATGCCTACCAAGGTAGTGTAAAAACTACTAAGAGAACTCCTGTCTGGCACCTTCCCCGGTGGAGTTGTGCATGGGGTGTGTTTGGAACATTTTGTCACCGGCCGAGTCCAAAATTCAGCGATTCCCCATCTCAGCCCAGAAAGCAGGTAGAACAACTTTTGTGGTGCCTTTCAAATGCCTACCAAGGTAGTGTAAAAACTACTAAGAGAACTCCTGTCTGGCACCTTCCCCGGTGGAGTTGTGCATGGGGTGTGTTTGGAACATTTTGTCACCAGCCGAGTCCAAAATTCAGCGTTTCCCCATCTCAGCCCAGAAAGCAGGTAGAACAACTTTTGTGGTGCCTTTCAAATGCCTACCAAGGTAGTGTAAAAACTACCAAGAGAACTCCTGTCTGGCACCTTCCCCGGTGGAGTTGTGCATGGGGTGTGTTTGGAACATTTTGTCACCGGCCGAGTCCAAAATTCAGCGATTCCCCATCTCAGCCCCGAAAGCAGGTAGAACAACTTTTGTGGTGTCTTTCAGATGCCTACCAAGTTAGTGTAAAAACTACCAGGAGAACTCCTGTCTGGCACCTTCCCCGGTGGAGTTGTGCATGGGGTGTGTTTGGAACATTTTGTCACCGGCCGAGTCCAAAATTCAGCGTTTCCCCATCTCAGCCCAGAAAGCAGGTAGAACAACTTTTGTGGTGTCTTTCAGATGCCTACCAAGGTAGTGTAAAAACTACCAGGAGAACTCCTGTCTGGCACCTTCCCCGGTGGAGTTGTGCATGGGGTGTGTTTGGAACATTTTGTCACCGGCCGAGTCCAAAATTCAGCGATTCCCCATCTCAGCCCAGAAAGCAGGTAGAACAACTTTTGTGGTGCCTTTCAGCTGCCTACCAAGGTAGTGTAAAAACTACCAAGAGAACTCCTGTCTGGCACCTTCCCCGGTGGAGTTGTGCATGGGGTGTGTTTGGAACATTTTGTCACCGGCCGACTCCAAAATTCAGCGGTTCCCCATCTCAGCCCAGAAAGCAGGTAGAAAAACTTTTGTGGTGCCTTTCAGCTGCCTACCGGAGCAATGTAAAAACTACCAGGAGAACTCCTGTCTGGCACCTTCCCCGGTGGAGTTGTGCATGGGGTGTGTTTGGAACATTTTGCCACCAGCCTACTCCAAAATTCAGCGGTTCCCCATCTCAGCCCAGAAAGCAGGTAGAACAACTTTTGTGGTGCCTTTCAGGTGCCTACCAAGGTAGTGTAAAAACTACCAACAGAATTCGTTCCTGGCACCTTCCGTGGTGGAGTTGTGCATGGGGTGTGTTTGGAACATTTTGTCACCGGCCGACTCCAAAATTCAGCGGTTCCCCATCTCAGCCCAGAAAGCAGGTAGAACAACTTTTGTGGTGCCTTTCAAATGCCTACCAAGGTAGTGTAAAAACTACCAGGAGAACTCCTGTCTGGCACCTTCCCCGGTGGAGTTGTGCATGGGGTGTGTTTGGAACATTTTGTCACCAGCCGACTCCAAAATTCAGCTGTTCCCCATCTCAGCCCAGAAAGCAGGTAGAACAACTTTTGTGGTGTCTTTCAGATGCCTACCAAGGTAGTGTAAAAACTACTAAGAGAACTCCTGTCTGGCACCTTCCCCGGTGGAGTTGTGCATGGGGTGTGTTTGGAACATTTTGTCACCGGCCGAGTCCAAAATTCAGCGATTCCCCATCTCAGCCCAGAAAGCAGGCAGAACAACTTTTGTGGTGCCTTTCAGATGCCTACCGGAGCAATGTAAAAACTGCCAGGAGAACTCCTGTCTGGCACCTTCCCCGGTGGAGTTGTGCATGGGGTGTGTTTGGAACATTTTGCCACCAGCCGAGTCCAAAATTCAGCGGTTCCCCATCTCAGCCCCGAAAGCAGGTAGAACAACTTTTGTGGTGTCTTTCAGATGCCTACCAAGGTAGTGTAAAAACTACCAGGAGAACTCCTGTCTGGCACCTCCCGTGGTGGAGTTGTGCATGGGGTGTGTTTGGAACATTTTGCCACCAGCCGACTCCAAAATTCAGCGGTTCCCCATCTCAGCCCAGAAAGCAGGTAGAACAACTTTTGTGGTGCCTTTCAAATGCCTACCAAGGTAGTGTAAAAACTACCAGGAGAACTCCTGTCTGGCACCTTCCCCGGTGGAGTTGTGCATGGGGTGTGTTTGGAACATTTTGTCACCGGCCGAGTCCAAAATTCAGCGATTCCCCATCTCAGCCCAGAAAGCAGGTAGAACAACTTTTGTGGTGCCTTTCAAATGCCTACCAAGGTAGTGTAAAAACTACTAAGAGAACTCCTGTCTGGCACCTTCCCCGGTGGAGTTGTGCATGGGGTGTGTTTGGAACATTTTGTCACCGGCCGACTCCAAAATTCAGCGATTCCCCATCTCAGCCCAGAAAGCAGGTAGAACAACTTTTGTAGTGTCTTTCAAATGCCTACCAAGGTAGTGTAAAAACTACTAAGAGAACTCCTGTCTGGCACCTTCCCCGGTGGAGTTGTGCATGGGGTGTGTTTGGAACATTTTGTCACCAGCCGAGTCCAAAATTCAGCGTTTCCCCATCTCAGCCCAGAAAGCAGGTAGAACAACTTTTGTGGTGCCTTTCAAATGCCTACCAAGGTAGTGTAAAAACTACCAAGAGAACTCCTGTCTGGCACCTTCCCCGGTGGAGTTGTGCATGGGGTGTGTTTGGAACATTTTGTCACCGGCCGAGTCCAAAATTCAGCGATTCCCCATCTCAGCCCCGAAAGCAGGTAGAACAACTTTTGTGGTGTCTTTCAGATGCCTACCAAGTTAGTGTAAAAACTACCAGGAGAACTCCTGTCTGGCACCTTCCCCGGTGGAGTTGTGCATGGGGTGTGTTTGGAACATTTTGTCACCGGCCGAGTCCAAAATTCAGCGTTTCCCCATCTCAGCCCAGAAAGCAGGTAGAACAACTTTTGTGGTGTCTTTCAGATGCCTACCAAGGTAGTGTAAAAACTACCAGGAGAACTCCTGTCTGGCACCTTCCCCGGTGGAGTTGTGCATGGGGTGTGTTTGGAACATTTTGTCACCGGACGAGTCCAAAATTCAGCGATTCCCCATCTCAGCCCAGAAAGCAGGTAGAACAACTTTTGTGGTGCCTTTCAGCTGCCTACCAAGGTAGTGTAAAAACTACCAAGAGAACTCCTGTCTGGCACCTTCCCCGGTGGAGTTGTGCATGGGGTGTGTTTGGAACATTTTGTCACCGGCCGACTCCAAAATTCAGCGGTTCCCCATCTCAGCCCAGAAAGCAGGTAGAAAAACTTTTGTGGTGCCTTTCAGCTGCCTACCGGAGCAATGTAAAAACTACCAGGAGAACTCCTGTCTGGCACCTTCCCCGGTGGAGTTGTGCATGGGGTGTGTTTGGAACATTTTGCCACCAGCCTACTCCAAAATTCAGCGGTTCCCCATCTCAGCCCAGAAAGCAGGTAGAACAACTTTTGTGGTGCCTTTCAGGTGCCTACCAAGGTAGTGTAAAAACTACCAACAGAATTCGTTCCTGGCACCTTCCGTGGTGGAGTTGTGCATGGGGTGTGTTTGGAACATTTTGTCACCGGCCGACTCCAAAATTCAGCGGTTCCCCATCTCAGCCCAGAAAGCAGGTAGAACAACTTTTGTGGTGTCTTTCAGATGCCTACCGGAGCAATGTAAAAACTACCAGGAGAACTCCTGTCTGGCACCTTCCCCGGTGGAGTTGTGCATGGGGTGTGTTTGGAACATTTTGCCACCAGCCGACTCCAAAATTCAGCGGTTCCCCATCTCAGCCCACAAAGCAGGTACAACTTCTTTTCTTGTGCCTTTCAGCTTCCTACCAAGGTAGTGTAAAAACTACCAACAGAATTCGTTCCTGGCACCTTCCCCGGTGGAGTTGTGCATGGGGTGTGTTTGGAACATTTTGTCACCGGCCGACTCCAAAATTCAGCGGTTCCCCATCTCAGCCCAGAAAGCAGGTAGAACAACTTTTGTGGTGTCTTTCAGATGCCTACCGGAGCAATGTAAAAACTACCAGGAGAACTCCTGTCTGGCACCTTCCCCGGTGGAGTTGTGCAGGGGGTGTGTTTGGAACATTTTGTCACCAGCCGACTCCAAAATTCAGCGGTTCCCCATCTCAGCCCAGAAAGCAGGAAGAACAACTTTTGTGGTGCCTTTCAGATGCCTACCAAGGTAGTGTAAAAACTACCAGGAGAACTCCTGTCTGGCACCTTCCCCGGTGGAGTTGTGCATGGGGGTGTGTTTGGAACATTTTGTCACCGGCCGAGTCCAAAATTCAGCGGTTCCCCATCTCAGCCCAGAAAGCAGGTAGAACAACTTTTGTGGTGTCTTTCAGATGCCTACCAAGGTAGTGTAAAAACTACTAAGAGAACTCCTGTCTGGCACCTTCCCCGGTGGAGTTGTGCATGGGGTGTGTTTGGAACATTTTGTCACCGGCCGAGTCCAAAATTCAGCGATTCCCCATCTCAGCCCAGAAAGCAGGTAGAACAACTTTTGTGGTGCCTTTCAAATGCCTACCAAGGTAGTGTAAAAACTACTAAGAGAACTCCTGTCTGGCACCTTCCCCGGTGGAGTTGTGCATGGGGTGTGTTTGGAACATTTTGTCACCAGCCAAGTCCAAAATTCAGCGTTTCCCCATCTCAGCCCAGAAAGCAGGTAGAACAACTTTTGTGGTGCCTTTCAAATGCCTACCAAGGTAGTGTAAAAACTACCAAGAGAACTCCTGTCTGGCACCTTCCCCGGTGGAGTTGTGCATGGGGTGTGTTTGGAACATTTTGTCACCGGCCGAGTCCAAAATTCAGCGATTCTCCATCTCAGCCCCGAAAGCAGGTAGAACAACTTTTGTGGTGTCTTTCAGATGCCTACCAAGGTAGTGTAAAAACTACCAGGAGAACTCCTGTCTGGCACCTTCCCCGGTGGAGTTGTGCATGGGGTGTGTTTGGAACATTTTGCCACCAGCCGACTCCAAAATTCAGCGGTTCCCCATCTCAGCCCACAAAGCAGGTACAACTTCTTTTCTTGTGCCTTTCAGCTTCCTACCAAGGTAGTGTAAAAACTACCAACAGAATTCGTTCCTGGCACCTTCCGTGGTGGAGTTGTGCATGGGGTGTGTTTGGAACATTTTGTCACCAGCCGACTCCAAAATTCAGCGTTTCCCCATCTCAGCCCAGAAAGCAGGTAGAACAACTTTTGTGGTGTCTTTCAGATGCCTACCGGAGCAATGTAAAAACTACCAGGAGAACTCCTGTCTGGCACCTTCCCCGGTGGAGTTGTGCAGGGGGTGTGTTTGGAACATTTTGCCACCAGCCGACTCCAAAATTCAGCGATTCCCCATCTCAGCCCAGAAAGCAGGTAGAACAACTTTTGTGGTGTCTTTCAGATGCCTACCAAGGTAGTGTAAAAACTACCAGGAGAACTCCTGTCTGGCACCTTCCGTGGTGGAGTTGTGCATGGGGTGTGTTTGGAACATTTTGTCACCAGCCGAGTCCAAAATTCAGCGTTTCCCCATCTCAGCCCAGAAAGCAGGTAGAACAACTTTTGTGGTGCCTTTCAAATGCCTACCAAGGTAGTGTAAAAACTACCAAGAGAACTCCTGTCTGGCACCTTCCCCGGTGGAGTTGTGCATGGGGTGTGTTTGGAACATTTTGTCAACGGCCGACTCCAAAATTCAGCGGTTCCCCATCTCAGCCCACAAAGCAGGTACAACAACTTTTCTTGTGCCTTTCAGCTTCCTACCAAGGTAGTGTAAAAACTACCAACAGAATTCGTTCCTGGCACCTTCCCCGGTGGAGTTGTGCATGGGGTGTGTTTGGAACATTTTGTCACCGGCCGACTCCAAAATTCAGCGGATCCCCATCTCAACCCAGAAAGCAGGTAGAAAAACTTTTGTGGTGCCTTTCAGCTGCCTACCGGAGCAATGTAAAAACTACCAGGAGAACTCCTGTCTGGCACCTTCCCCGGTGGAGTTGTGCATGGGGTGTGTTTGGAACATTTTGCCACCAGCCGACTCCAAAATTCAGCGGTTCCCCATCTCAGCCCACAAAGCAGGTACAACTTCTTTTCTTGTGCCTTTCAGCTTCCTACCAAGGTAGTGTAAAAACTACCAACAGAATTCGTTCCTGGCACCTTCCCCGGTGGAGTTGTGCATGGGGTGTGTTTGGAACATTTTGTCACCGGCCGACTCCAAAATTCAGCGGTTCCCCATCTCAGCCCAGAAAGCAGGTAGAACAACTTTTGTGGTGTCTTTCAGATGCCTACCGGAGCAATGTAAAAACTACCAGGAGAACTCCTGTCTGGCACCTTCCCCGGTGGAGTTGTGCAGGGGGTGTGTTTGGAACATTTTGCCACCAGCCGACTCCAAAATTCAGCGGTTCCCCATCTCAGCCCAGAAAGCAGGTAGAACAACTTTTGTGGTGTCTTTCAGATGCCTACCAAGGTAGTGTAAAAACTACCAGGAGAACTCCTGTCTGGCACCTTCCGTGGTGGAGTTGTGCATGGGGTGTGTTTGGAACATTTTGTCACCAGCCGAGTCCAAAATTCAGCGGTTCCCCATCTCAGCCCCGAAAGCAGGTAGAACAACTTTTGTGGTGCCTTTCAAATGCCTACCAAGGTAGTGTAAAAACTACCAAGAGAACTCCTGTCTGGCACCTTCCCCGGTGGAGTTGTGCATGGGGTGTGTTTGGAACATTTTGTCACCAGCCGACTCCAAAATTCAGCGGTTCCCCATCTCAGCTCAGAAAGCAGGTAGAACAACTTTTGTGGTGTCTTTCAGATGCCTACCAAGGTAGTGTAAAAACTACCAAGAGAACTCCTGTCTGGCACCTTCCCCGGTGGAGTTGTGCATGGGGTGTGTTTGGAACATTTTGTCACCGGCCGACTCCAAAATTCAGCGATTCCCCATCTCAGCCCAGAAAGCAGGTAGAACAACTTTTGTGGTGCCTTTCAAATGCCTACCAAGGTAGTGTAAAAACTACCAAGAGAACTCCTGTCTGGCACCTTCCCCGGTGGAGTTGTGCATGGGGTGTGTTTGGAACATTTTGTCACCAGCCGAGTCCAAAATTCAGCGTTTCCCCATCTCAGCCCAGAAAGCAGGTAGAACAACTTTTGTGGTGCCTTTCAAATGCCTACCAAGGTAGTGTAAAAACTACCAAGAGAACTCCTGTCTGGCACCTTCCCCGGTGGAGTTGTGCATGGGGTGTGTTTGGAACATTTTGTCACCGGCCGAGTCCAAAATTCAGCGGTTCCCCATCTCAGCCCCGAAAGCAGGTAGAACAACTTTTGTGGTGTCTTTCAGATGCCTACCAAGGTAGTGTAAAAACTACCAGGAGAACTCCTGTCTGGCACCTTCCCCGGTGGAGTTGTGCATGGGGTGTGTTTGGAACATTTTGTCACCAGCCGAGTCCAAAATTCAGCGTTTCCCCATCTCAGCCCAGAAAGCAGGTAGAACAACTTTTGTGGTGCCTTTCAGCTGCCTACCAAGGTAGTGTAAAAACTACCAGGAGAACTCCTGTCTGGCACCTTCCCCGGTGGAGTTGTGCATGGGGTGTGTTTGGAACATTTTGTCACCAGCCGACTCCAAAATTCAGCGTTTCCCCATCTCAGCCCACAAAGCAGGTAGAACAACTTTTGTGGTGTCTTTCAGATGCCTACCGGAGCAATGTAAAAACTACCAGGAGAACTCCTGTCTGGCACCTTCCCCGGTGGAGTTGTGCATGGGGTGTGTTTGGAACATTTTGCCACCAGCCGACTCCAAAATTCAGCGGTTCCCCATCTCAGCCCAGAAAGCAGGTAGAACAACTTTTGTGGTGTCTTTCAGATGCCTACCAAGGTAGTGTAAAAACTACCAGGAGAACTCCTGTCTGGCACCTTCCCCGGTGGAGTTGTGCATGGGGTGTGTTTGGAACATTTTGTCACCGGCCGAGTCCAAAATTCAGCGGTTCCCCATCTCAGCCCAGAAAGCAGGTAGAACAACTTTTGTGGTGCCTTTCAAATGCCTACCAAGGTAGTGTAAAAACTACCAAGAGAACTCCTGTCTGGCACCTTCCCCGGTGGAGTTGTGCATGGGGTGTGTTTGGAACATTTTGTCAACGGCCGACTCCAAAATTCAGCGGTTCCCCATCTCAGCCCACAAAGCAGGTACAACAACTTTTCTTGTGCCTTTCAGCTGCCTACCAAGGTAGTGTAAAAACTACCAACAGAATTCGTTCCTGGCACCTTCCCCGGTGGAGTTGTGCATGGGGTGTGTTTGGAACATTTTGTCACCGGCCGACTCCAAAATTCAGCGGTTCCCCATCTCAGCCCAGAAAGCAGGTAGAACAACTTTTGTGGTGTCTTTCAGATGCCTACCGGAGCAATGTAAAAACTACCAGGAGAACTCCTGTCTGGCACCTTCCCCGGTGGAGTTGTGCATGGGGTGTGTTTGGAACATTTTGCCACCAGCCGACTCCAAAATTCAGCGGTTCCCCATCTCAGCCCAGAAAGCAGGTAGAACAACTTTTGTGGTGTCTTTCAGATGCCTACCAAGGTAGTGTAAAAACTACCAGGAGAACTCCTGTCTGGCACCTTCCCCGGTGGAGTTGTGCATGGGGTGTGTTTGGAACATTTTGTCACCGGCCGACTCCAAAATTCAGCGGTTCCCCATCTCAGCCCAGAAAGCAGGTAGAACAAGTTTTGTGGTGACTTTCAGCTGCCTACCAAGGTAGTGTAAAAACTACCAAGAGAACTCCTGTCTGGCACCTTCCCCGGTGGAGTTGTGCATGGGGTGTGTTTGGAACATTTTGTCACCGGCCGAGTCCAAAATTCAGCGATTCCCCATCTCAGCCCAGAAAGCAGGTAGAACAAGTTTTGTGGTGCCTTTCAGCTGCCTACCAAGGTAGTGTAAAAACTACCAAGAGAACTCCTGTCTGGCACCTTCCCCGGTGGAGTTGTGCATGGGGTGTGTTTGGAACATTTTGTCACCAGCCGACTCCAAAATTCAGCGTTTCCCCATCTCAGCCCACAAAGCAGGTAGAACAACTTTTGTGGTGTCTTTCAGATGCCTACCAAGGTAGTGTAAAAACTACCAGGAGAACTCCTGTCTGGCACCTTCCCCGGTGGAGTTGTGCAGGGGGTGTGTTTGGAACATTTTGTCACCAGCCGAGTCCAAAATTCAGCGTTTCCCCATCTCAGCCCAGAAAGCAGGTAGAACAACTTTTGTGGTGCCTTTCAAATGCCTACCAAGGTAGTGTAAAAACTACCAAGAGAACTCCTGTCTGGCACCTTCCCCGGTGGAGTTGTGCATGGGGTGTGTTTGGAACATTTTGTCAACGGCCGACTCCAAAATTCAGCGGTTCCCCATCTCAGCCCACAAAGCAGGTACAACTTCTTTTCTTGTGCCTTTCAGCTTCCTACCAAGGTAGTGTAAAAACTACCAACAGAATTCGTTCCTGGCACCTTCCCCGGTGGAGTTGTGCATGGGGTGTGTTTGGAACATTTTGTCACCGGCCGACTCCAAAATTCAGCGGTTCCCCATCTCAGCCCAGAAAGCAGGTAGAAAAACTTTTGTGGTGCCTTTCAGCTGCCTACCGGAGCAATGTAAAAACTACCAGGAGAACTCCTGTCTGGCACCTTCCCCGGTGGAGTTGTGCATGGGGTGTGTTTGGAACATTTTGCCACCAGCCGACTCCAAAATTCAGCGATTCCCCATCTCAGCCCACAAAGCAGGTACAACTTCTTTTCTTGTGCCTTTCAGCTTCCTACCAAGGTAGTGTAAAAACTACCAACAGAATTCGTTCCTGGCACCTTCCCCGGTGGAGTTGTGCATGGGGTGTGTTTGGAACATTTTGTCACCGGCCGACTCCAAAATTCAGCGGTTCCCCATCTCAGCCCAGAAAGCAGGTAGAACAACTTTTGTGGTGTCTTTCAGATGCCTACCGGAGCAATGTAAAAACTACCAGGAGAACTCCTGTCTGGCACCTTCCCCGGTGGAGTTGTGCAGGGGGTGTGTTTGGAACATTTTGCCACCAGCCGACTCCAAAATTCAGCGGTTCCCCATCTCAGCCCAGAAAGCAGGTAGAACAACTTTTGTGGTGTCTTTCAGATGCCTACCGGAGCAATGTAAAAACTACCAGGAGAACTCCTGTCTGGCACCTTCCCCGGTGGAGTTGTGCATGGGGTGTGTTTGGAACATTTTGTCACCAGCCGACTCCAAAATTCAGCGTTTCCCCATCTCAGCCCAGAAAGCAGGTAGAACAACTTTTGTGGTGCCTTTCAAATGCCTACCAAGGTAGTGTAAAAACTACCAAGAGAACTCCTGTCTGGCACCTTCCCCGGTGGAGTTGTGCATGGGGTGTGTTTGGAACATTTTGTCACCGGCCGAGTCCAAAATTCAGCGGTTCCCCATCTCAGCCCCGAAAGCAGGTAGAACAACTTTTGTGGTGTCTTTCAGATGCCTACCAAGGTAGTGTAAAAACTACCAGGAGAACTCCTGTCTGGCACCTTCCCCGGTGGAGTTGTGCATGGGGTGTGTTTGGAACATTTTGTCACCAGCCGAGTCCAAAATTCAGCGTTTCCCCATCTCAGCCCAGAAAGCAGGTAGAACAACTTTTGTGGTGCCTTTCAGCTGCCTACCAAGGTAGTGTAAAAACTACCAGGAGAACTCCTGTCTGGCACCTTCCCCGGTGGAGTTGTGCATGGGGTGTGTTTGGAACATTTTGTCACCAGCCGACTCCAAAATTCAGCGTTTCCCCATCTCAGCCCACAAAGCAGGTAGAACAACTTTTGTGGTGTCTTTCAGATGCCTACCGGAGCAATGTAAAAACTACCAGGAGAACTCCTGTCTGGCACCTTCCCCGGTGGAGTTGTGCATGGGGTGTGTTTGGAACATTTTGCCACCAGCCGACTCCAAAATTCAGCGGTTCCCCATCTCAGCCCAGAAAGCAGGTAGAACAACTTTTGTGGTGTCTTTCAGATGCCTACCAAGGTAGTGTAAAAACTACCAGGAGAACTCCTGTCTGGCACCTTCCCCGGTGGAGTTGTGCATGGGGTGTGTTTGGAACATTTTGTCACCGGCCGACTCCAAAATTCAGCGGTTCCCCATCTCAGCCCAGAAAGCAGGTAGAATAACTTTTGTGGTGCCTTTCAAATGCCTACCAAGGTAGTGTAAAAACTACCAAGAGAACTCCTGTCTGGCACCTTCCCCGGTGGAGTTGTGCATGGGGTGTGTTTGGAACATTTTGTCAACGGCCGACTCCAAAATTCAGCGGTTCCCCATCTCAGCCCACAAAGCAGGTACAACAACTTTTCTTGTGCCTTTCAGCTGCCTACCAAGGTAGTGTAAAAACTACCAACAGAATTCGTTCCTGGCACCTTCCCCGGTGGAGTTGTGCATGGGGTGTGTTTGGAACATTTTGTCACCGGCCGACTCCAAAATTCAGCGATTCCCCATCTCAGCCCAGAAAGCAGGTAGAACAACTTTTGTGGTGTCTTTCAGATGCCTACCGGAGCAATGTAAAAACTACCAGGAGAACTCCTGTCTGGCACCTTCCCCGGTGGAGTTGTGCATGGGGTGTGTTTGGAACATTTTGTCACCAGCCGACTCCAAAATTCAGCGTTTCCCCATCTCAGCCCAGAAAGCAGGAAGAACAACTTTTGTGGTGCCTTTCAAATGCCTACCAAGGTAGTGTAAAAACTACCAGGAGAACTCCTGTCTGGCACCTTCCCCGGTGGAGTTGTGCATGGGGTGTGTTTGGAACATTTTGTCACCGGCCGAGTCCAAAATTCAGCGGTTCCCCATCTCAGCCCAGAAAGCAGGTAGAACAAGTTTTGTGGTGCCTTTCAGCTGCCTACCGGGGTAGTGTAAAAACTACCAAGAGAACTCCTGTCTGGCACCTTCCCCGGTGGAGTTGTGCATGGGGTGTGTTTGGAACATTTTGTCAACGGCCGACTCCAAAATTCAGCGGTTCCCCATCTCAGCCCACAAAGCAGGTACAACAACTTTTCTTGTGCCTTTCAGCTGCCTACCAAGGTAGTGTAAAAACTACCAACAGAATTCGTTCCTGGCACCTTCCCCGGTGGAGTTGTGCATGGGGTGTGTTTGGAACATTTTGTCACCGGCCGAGTCCAAAATTCAGCGGTTCCCCATCTCAGCCCAGAAAGCAGGTAGAAAAACTTTTGTGGTGCCTTTCAGCTGCCTACCGGAGCAATGTAAAAACTACCAGGAGAACTCCTGTCTGGCACCTTCCGTGGTGGAGTTGTGCATGGGGTGTGTTTGGAACATTTTGTCACCAGCCGACTCCAAAATTCAGCGGTTCCCCATCTCAGCCCAGAAAGCAGGTAGAACAACTTTTGTGGTGTCTTTCAGATGCCTACCAAGGTAGTGTAAAAACTACCAGGAGAACTCCTGTCTGGCACCTTCCGTGGTGGAGTTGTGCATGGGGTGTGTTTGGAACATTTTGTCACCAGCCGAGTCCAAAATTCAGCGGTTCCCCATCTCAGCCCAGAAAGCAGGTAGAACAACTTTTGTGGTGCCTTTCAAATGCCTACCAAGGTAGTGTAAAAACTACCAAGAGAACTCCTGTCTGGCACCTTCCCCGGTGGAGTTGTGCATGGGGTGTGTTTGGAACATTTTGTCACCAGCCGACTCCAAAATTCAGCGGTTCCCCATCTCAGCTCAGAAAGCAGGTAGAACAACTTTTGTGGTGTCTTTCAGATGCCTACCAAGGTAGTGTAAAAACTACCAAGAGAACTCCTGTCTGGCACCTTCCCCGGTGGAGTTGTGCATGGGGTGTGTTTGGAACATTTTGTCACCGGCCGACTCCAAAATTCAGCGTTTCCCCATCTCAGCCCAGAAAGCAGGTAGAACAACTTTTGTGGTGCCTTTCAAATGCCTACCAAGGTAGTGTAAAAACTACTAAGAGAACTCCTGTCTGGCACCTTCCCCGGTGGAGTTGTGCATGGGGTGTGTTTGGAACATTTTGTCACCAGCCGACTCCAAAATTCAGCGTTTCCCCATCTCAGCCCAGAAAGCAGGTAGAACAACTTTTGTGGTGCCTTTCAAATGCCTACCAAGGTAGTGTAAAAACTACCAAGAGAACTCCTGTCTGGCACCTTCCCCGGTGGAGTTGTGCATGGGGTGTGTTTGGAACATTTTGTCACCGGCCGAGTCCAAAATTCAGCGGTTCCCCATCTCAGCCCCGAAAGCAGGTAGAACAACTTTTGTGGTGTCTTTCAGATGCCTACCAAGGTAGTGTAAAAACTACCAGGAGAACTCCTGTCTGGCACCTTCCCCGGTGGAGTTGTGCATGGGGTGTGTTTGGAACATTTTGTCACCAGCCGAGTCCAAAATTCAGCGTTTCCCCATCTCAGCCCAGAAAGCAGGTAGAACAACTTTTGTGGTGCCTTTCAGCTGCCTACCAAGGTAGTGTAAAAACTACCAGGAGAACTCCTGTCTGGCACCTTCCCCGGTGGAGTTGTGCATGGGGTGTGTTTGGAACATTTTGTCACCAGCCGACTCCAAAATTCAGCGGTTCCCCATCTCAGCCCAGAAAGCAGGTAGAACAACTTTTGTGGTGTCTTTCAGATGCCTACCGGAGCAATGTAAAAACTACCAGGAGAACTCCTGTCTGGCACCTTCCCCGGTGGAGTTGTGCATGGGGTGTGTTTGGAATATTTTGCCACCAGCCGACTCCAAAATTCAGCGGTTCCCCATCTCAGCCCAGAAAGCAGGTAGAACAACTTTTGTGGTGTCTTTCAGATGCCTACCAAGGTAGTGTAAAAACTACCAGGAGAACTCCTGTCTGGCACCTTCCCCGGTGGAGTTGTGCATGGGGTGTGTTTGGAACATTTTGTCACCGGCCGACTCCAAAATTCAGCGGTTCCCCATCTCAGCCCAGAAAGCAGGTAGAATAACTTTTGTGGTGCCTTTCAAATGCCTACCAAGGTAGTGTAAAAACTACCAAGAGAACTCCTGTCTGGCACCTTCCCCGGTGGAGTTGTGCATGGGGTGTGTTTGGAACATTTTGTCAACGGCCGACTCCAAAATTCAGCGGTTCCCCATCTCAGCCCACAAAGCAGGTACAACAACTTTTCTTGTGCCTTTCAGCTGCCTACCAAGGTAGTGTAAAAACTACCAACAGAATTCGTTCCTGGCACCTTCCCCGGTGGAGTTGTGCATGGGGTGTGTTTGGAACATTTTGTCACCGGCCGAGTCCAAAATTCAGCGATTCCCCATCTCAGCCCAGAAAGCAGGTAGAACAACTTTTGTGGTGTCTTTCAGATGCCTACCGGAGCAATGTGAAAACTACCAGGAGAACTCCTGTCTGGCACCTTCCCCGGTGGAGTTGTGCATGGGGTGTGTTTGGAACATTTTGTCACCAGCCGACTCCAAAATTCAGCGTTTCCCCATCTCAGCCCAGAAAGCAGGAAGAACAACTTTTGTGGTGCCTTTCAAATGCCTACCAAGGTAGTGTAAAAACTACCAGGAGAACTCCTGTCTGGCACCTTCCCCGGTGGAGTTGTGCATGGGGTGTGTTTGGAACATTTTGTCACCGGCCGAGTCCAAAATTCAGCGGTTCCCCATCTCAGCCCAGAAAGCAGGTAGAACAAGTTTTGTGGTGCCTTTCAGCTGCCTACCGGGGTAGTGTAAAAACTACCAAGAGAACTCCTGTCTGGCACCTTCCCCGGTGGAGTTGTGCATGGGGTGTGTTTGGAACATTTTGTCACCAGCCGACTCCAAAATTCAGCGGTTCCCCATCTCAGCCCACAAAGCAGGTACAACAACTTTTCTTGTGCCTTTCAGCTGCCTACCAAGGTAGTGTAAAAACTACCAACAGAATTCGTTCCTGGCACCTTCCCCGGTGGAGTTGTGCATGGGGTGTGTTTGGAACATTTTGTCACCGGCCGAGTCCAAAATTCAGCGGTTCCCCATCTCAGCCCAGAAAGCAGGTAGAAAAACTTTTGTGGTGCCTTTCAGCTGCCTACCGGAGCAATGTAAAAACTACCAGGAGAACTCCTGTCTGGCACCTTCCGTGGTGGAGTTGTGCATGGGGTGTGTTTGGAACATTTTGTCACCAGCCGAGTCCAAAATTCAGCGGTTCCCCATCTCAGCCCAGAAAGCAGGTAGAACAACTTTTGTGGTGCCTTTCAAATGCCTACCAAGGTAGTGTAAAAACTACTAAGAGAACTCCTGTCTGGCACCTTCCCCGGTGGAGTTGTGCATGGGGTGTGTTTGGAACATTTTGTCACCAGCCGACTCCAAAATTCAGCTGTTCCCCATCTCAGCCCAGAAAGCAGGTAGAACAACTTTTGTGGTGTCTTTCAGATGCCTACCAAGGTAGTGTAAAAACTACTAAGAGAACTCCTGTCTGGCACCTTCCCCGGTGGAGTTGTGCATGGGGTGTGTTTGGAACATTTTGTCACCGGCCGAGTCCAAAATTCAGCGATTCCCCATCTCAGCCCAGAAAGCAGGTAGAACAACTTTTGTGGTGCCTTTCAAATGCCTACCAAGGTAGTGTAAAAACTACTAAGAGAACTCCTGTCTGGCACCTTCCCCGGTGGAGTTGTGCATGGGGTGTGTTTGGAACATTTTGTCACCAGCCGAGTCCAAAATTCAGCGTTTCCCCATCTCAGCCCAGAAAGCAGGTAGAACAACTTTTGTGGTGCCTTTCAAATGCCTACCAAGGTAGTGTAAAAACTACCAAGAGAACTCCTGTCTGGCACCTTCCCCGGTGGAGTTGTGCATGGGGTGTGTTTGGAACATTTTGTCACCGGCCGAGTCCAAAATTCAGCGATTCCCCATCTCAGCCCCGAAAGCAGGTAGAACAACTTTTGTGGTGTCTTTCAGATGCCTACCAAGTTAGTGTAAAAACTACCAGGAGAACTCCTGTCTGGCACCTTCCCCGGTGGAGTTGTGCATGGGGTGTGTTTGGAACATTTTGTCACCGGCCGAGTCCAAAATTCAGCGTTTCCCCATCTCAGCCCAGAAAGCAGGTAGAACAACTTTTGTGGTGTCTTTCAGATGCCTACCAAGGTAGTGTAAAAACTACCAGGAGAACTCCTGTCTGGCACCTTCCCCGGTGGAGTTGTGCATGGGGTGTGTTTGGAACATTTTGTCACCGGCCGAGTCCAAAATTCAGCGGTTCCCCATCTCAGCCCAGAAAGCAGGTAGAACAACTTTTGTGGTGCCTTTCAGCTGCCTACCAAGGTAGTGTAAAAACTACCAAGAGAACTCCTGTCTGGCACCTTCCCCGGTGGAGTTGTGCATGGGGTGTGTTTGGAACATTTTGTCACCGGCCGACTCCAAAATTCAGCGGTTCCCCATCTCAGCCCAGAAAGCAGGTAGAAAAACTTTTGTGGTGCCTTTCAGCTGCCTACCGGAGCAATGTAAAAACTACCAGGAGAACTCCTGTCTGGCACCTTCCCCGGTGGAGTTGTGCATGGGGTGTGTTTGGAACATTTTGCCACCAGCCTACTCCAAAATTCAGCGGTTCCCCATCTCAGCCCAGAAAGCAGGTAGAACAACTTTTGTGGTGCCTTTCAGGTGCCTACCAAGGTAGTGTAAAAACTACCAACAGAATTCGTTCCTGGCACCTTCCGTGGTGGAGTTGTGCATGGGGTGTGTTTGGAACATTTTGTCACCGGCCGACTCCAAAATTCAGCGGTTCCCCATCTCAGCCCAGAAAGCAGGTAGAACAACTTTTGTGGTGCCTTTCAAATGCCTACCAAGGTAGTGTAAAAACTACCAGGAGAACTCCTGTCTGGCACCTTCCCCGGTGGAGTTGTGCATGGGGTGTGTTTGGAACATTTTGTCACCAGCCGACTCCAAAATTCAGCTGTTCCCCATCTCAGCCCAGAAAGCAGGTAGAACAACTTTTGTGGTGTCTTTCAGATGCCTACCAAGGTAGTGTAAAAACTACTAAGAGAACTCCTGTCTGGCACCTTCCCCGGTGGAGTTGTGCATGGGGTGTGTTTGGAACATTTTGTCACCGGCCGACTCCAAAATTCAGCGATTCCCCATCTCAGCCCAGAAAGCAGGCAGAACAACTTTTGTGGTGCCTTTCAGATGCCTACCGGAGCAATGTAAAAACTGCCAGGAGAACTCCTGTCTGGCACCTTCCCCGGTGGAGTTGTGCATGGGGTGTGTTTGGAACATTTTGCCACCAGCCGAGTCCAAAATTCAGCGGTTCCCCATCTCAGCCCCGAAAGCAGGTAGAACAACTTTTGTGGTGTCTTTCAGATGCCTACCAAGGTAGTGTAAAAACTACCAGGAGAACTCCTGTCTGGCACCTCCCGTGGTGGAGTTGTGCATGGGGTGTGTTTGGAACATTTTGCCACCAGCCGACTCCAAAATTCAGCGGTTCCCCATCTCAGCCCAGAAAGCAGGTAGAACAACTTTTGTGGTGCCTTTCAAATGCCTACCAAGGTAGTGTAAAAACTACTAAGAGAACTCCTGTCTGGCACCTTCCCCGGTGGAGTTGTGCATGGGGTGTGTTTGGAACATTTTGTCACCGGCCGAGTCCAAAATTCAGCGATTCCCCATCTCAGCCCAGAAAGCAGGTAGAACAACTTTTGTGGTGCCTTTCAAATGCCTACCAAGGTAGTGTAAAAACTACTAAGAGAACTCCTGTCTGGCACCTTCCCCGGTGGAGTTGTGCATGGGGTGTGTTTGGAACATTTTGTCACCGGCCGACTCCAAAATTCAGCGATTCCCCATCTCAGCCCAGAAAGCAGGTAGAACAACTTTTGTAGTGTCTTTCAAATGCCTACCAAGGTAGTGTAAAAACTACTAAGAGAACTCCTGTCTGGCACCTTCCCCGGTGGAGTTGTGCATGGGGTGTGTTTGGAACATTTTGTCACCAGCCGAGTCCAAAATTCAGCGTTTCCCCATCTCAGCCCAGAAAGCAGGTAGAACAACTTTTGTGGTGCCTTTCAAATGCCTACCAAGGTAGTGTAAAAACTACCAAGAGAACTCCTGTCTGGCACCTTCCCCGGTGGAGTTGTGCATGGGGTGTGTTTGGAACATTTTGTCACCGGCCGAGTCCAAAATTCAGCGATTCCCCATCTCAGCCCCGAAAGCAGGTAGAACAACTTTTGTGGTGTCTTTCAGATGCCTACCAAGTTAGTGTAAAAACTACCAGGAGAACTCCTGTCTGGCACCTTCCCCGGTGGAGTTGTGCATGGGGTGTGTTTGGAACATTTTGTCACCGGCCGAGTCCAAAATTCAGCGTTTCCCCATCTCAGCCCAGAAAGCAGGTAGAACAACTTTTGTGGTGTCTTTCAGATGCCTACCAAGGTAGTGTAAAAACTACCAGGAGAACTCCTGTCTGGCACCTTCCCCGGTGGAGTTGTGCATGGGGTGTGTTTGGAACATTTTGTCACCGGCCGAGTCCAAAATTCAGCGATTCCCCATCTCAGCCCAGAAAGCAGGTAGAACAACTTTTGTGGTGCCTTTCAGCTGCCTACCAAGGTAGTGTAAAAACTACCAAGAGAACTCCTGTCTGGCACCTTCCCCGGTGGAGTTGTGCATGGGGTGTGTTTGGAACATTTTGTCACCGGCCGACTCCAAAATTCAGCGGTTCCCCATCTCAGCCCAGAAAGCAGGTAGAAAAACTTTTGTGGTGCCTTTCAGCTGCCTACCGGAGCAATGTAAAAACTACCAGGAGAACTCCTGTCTGGCACCTTCCCCGGTGGAGTTGTGCATGGGGTGTGTTTGGAACATTTTGCCACCAGCCTACTCCAAAATTCAGCGGTTCCCCATCTCAGCCCAGAAAGCAGGTAGAACAACTTTTGTGGTGCCTTTCAGGTGCCTACCAAGGTAGTGTAAAAACTACCAACAGAATTCGTTCCTGGCACCTTCCGTGGTGGAGTTGTGCATGGGGTGTGTTTGGAACATTTTGTCACCGGCCGACTCCAAAATTCAGCGGTTCCCCATCTCAGCCCAGAAAGCAGGTAGAACAACTTTTGTGGTGTCTTTCAGATGCCTACCGGAGCAATGTAAAAACTACCAGGAGAACTCCTGTCTGGCACCTTCCCCGGTGGAGTTGTGCATGGGGTGTGTTTGGAACATTTTGTCACCAGCCGACTCCAAAATTCAGCGGTTCCCCATCTCAGCCCAGAAAGCAGGAAGAACAACTTTTGTGGTGCCTTTCAGATGCCTACCAAGGTAGTGTAAAAACTACCAGGAGAACTCCTGTCTGGCACCTTCCCCGGTGGAGTTGTGCATGGGGTGTGTTTGGAACATTTTGTCACCAGCCGAGTCCAAAATTCAGCTGTTCCCCATCTCAGCCCAGAAAGCAGGTAGAACAACTTTTGTGGTGTCTTTCAGATGCCTACCAAGGTAGTGTAAAAACTACTAAGAGAACTCCTGTCTGGCACCTTCCCCGGTGGAGTTGTGCATGGGGTGTGTTTGGAACATTTTGTCACCGGCCGAGTCCAAAATTCAGCGATTCCCCATCTCAGCCCAGAAAGCAGGTAGAACAACTTTTGTGGTGCCTTTCAAATGCCTACCAAGGTAGTGTAAAAACTACTAAGAGAACTCCTGTCTGGCACCTTCCCCGGTGGAGTTGTGCATGGGGTGTGTTTGGAACATTTTGTCACCAGCCAAGTCCAAAATTCAGCGTTTCCCCATCTCAGCCCAGAAAGCAGGTAGAACAACTTTTGTGGTGCCTTTCAAATGCCTACCAAGGTAGTGTAAAAACTACCAAGAGAACTCCTGTCTGGCACCTTCCCCGGTGGAGTTGTGCATGGGGTGTGTTTGGAACATTTTGTCACCGGCCGAGTCCAAAATTCAGCGATTCTCCATCTCAGCCCCGAAAGCAGGTAGAACAACTTTTGTGGTGTCTTTCAGATGCCTACCAAGGTAGTGTAAAAACTACCAGGAGAACTCCTGTCTGGCACCTTCCCCGGTGGAGTTGTGCATGGGGTGTGTTTGGAACATTTTGCCACCAGCCGACTCCAAAATTCAGCGGTTCCCCATCTCAGCCCACAAAGCAGGTACAACTTCTTTTCTTGTGCCTTTCAGCTTCCTACCAAGGTAGTGTAAAAACTACCAACAGAATTCGTTCCTGGCACCTTCCGTGGTGGAGTTGTGCATGGGGTGTGTTTGGAACATTTTGTCACCAGCCGACTCCAAAATTCAGCGTTTCCCCATCTCAGCCCAGAAAGCAGGTAGAACAACTTTTGTGGTGTCTTTCAGATGCCTACCGGAGCAATGTAAAAACTACCAGGAGAACTCCTGTCTGGCACCTTCCCCGGTGGAGTTGTGCAGGGGGTGTGTTTGGAACATTTTGCCACCAGCCGACTCCAAAATTCAGCGATTCCCCATCTCAGCCCAGAAAGCAGGTAGAACAACTTTTGTGGTGTCTTTCAGATGCCTACCAAGGTAGTGTAAAAACTACCAGGAGAACTCCTGTCTGGCACCTTCCGTGGTGGAGTTGTGCATGGGGTGTGTTTGGAACATTTTGTCACCAGCCGAGTCCAAAATTCAGCGTTTCCCCATCTCAGCCCAGAAAGCAGGTAGAACAACTTTTGTGGTGCCTTTCAAATGCCTACCAAGGTAGTGTAAAAACTACCAAGAGAACTCCTGTCTGGCACCTTCCCCGGTGGAGTTGTGCATGGGGTGTGTTTGGAACATTTTGTCAACGGCCGACTCCAAAATTCAGCGGTTCCCCATCTCAGCCCACAAAGCAGGTACAACAACTTTTCTTGTGCCTTTCAGCTTCCTACCAAGGTAGTGTAAAAACTACCAACAGAATTCGTTCCTGGCACCTTCCCCGGTGGAGTTGTGCATGGGGTGTGTTTGGAACATTTTGTCACCGGCCGACTCCAAAATTCAGCGGATCCCCATCTCAACCCAGAAAGCAGGTAGAAAAACTTTTGTGGTGCCTTTCAGCTGCCTACCGGAGCAATGTAAAAACTACCAGGAGAACTCCTGTCTGGCACCTTCCCCGGTGGAGTTGTGCATGGGGTGTGTTTGGAACATTTTGCCACCAGCCGACTCCAAAATTCAGCGGTTCCCCATCTCAGCCCACAAAGCAGGTACAACTTCTTTTCTTGTGCCTTTCAGCTTCCTACCAAGGTAGTGTAAAAACTACCAACAGAATTCGTTCCTGGCACCTTCCCCGGTGGAGTTGTGCATGGGGTGTGTTTGGAACATTTTGTCACCGGCCGACTCCAAAATTCAGCGGTTCCCCATCTCAGCCCAGAAAGCAGGTAGAACAACTTTTGTGGTGTCTTTCAGATGCCTACCGGAGCAATGTAAAAACTACCAGGAGAACTCCTGTCTGGCACCTTCCCCGGTGGAGTTGTGCAGGGGGTGTGTTTGGAACATTTTGCCACCAGCCGACTCCAAAATTCAGCGGTTCCCCATCTCAGCCCAGAAAGCAGGTAGAACAACTTTTGTGGTGTCTTTCAGATGCCTACCAAGGTAGTGTAAAAACTACCAGGAGAACTCCTGTCTGGCACCTTCCGTGGTGGAGTTGTGCATGGGGTGTGTTTGGAACATTTTGTCACCAGCCGAGTCCAAAATTCAGCGGTTCCCCATCTCAGCCCCGAAAGCAGGTAGAACAACTTTTGTGGTGCCTTTCAAATGCCTACCAAGGTAGTGTAAAAACTACCAAGAGAACTCCTGTCTGGCACCTTCCCCGGTGGAGTTGTGCATGGGGTGTGTTTGGAACATTTTGTCACCAGCCGACTCCAAAATTCAGCGGTTCCCCATCTCAGCTCAGAAAGCAGGTAGAACAACTTTTGTGGTGTCTTTCAGATGCCTACCAAGGTAGTGTAAAAACTACCAAGAGAACTCCTGTCTGGCACCTTCCCCGGTGGAGTTGTGCATGGGGTGTGTTTGGAACATTTTGTCACCGGCCGACTCCAAAATTCAGCGATTCCCCATCTCAGCCCAGAAAGCAGGTAGAACAACTTTTGTGGTGCCTTTCAAATGCCTACCAAGGTAGTGTAAAAACTACCAAGAGAACTCCTGTCTGGCACCTTCCCCGGTGGAGTTGTGCATGGGGTGTGTTTGGAACATTTTGTCACCAGCCGAGTCCAAAATTCAGCGTTTCCCCATCTCAGCCCAGAAAGCAGGTAGAACAACTTTTGTGGTGCCTTTCAAATGCCTACCAAGGTAGTGTAAAAACTACCAAGAGAACTCCTGTCTGGCACCTTCCCCGGTGGAGTTGTGCATGGGGTGTGTTTGGAACATTTTGTCACCGGCCGAGTCCAAAATTCAGCGGTTCCCCATCTCAGCCCCGAAAGCAGGTAGAACAACTTTTGTGGTGTCTTTCAGATGCCTACCAAGGTAGTGTAAAAACTACCAGGAGAACTCCTGTCTGGCACCTTCCCCGGTGGAGTTGTGCATGGGGTGTGTTTGGAACATTTTGTCACCAGCCGAGTCCAAAATTCAGCGTTTCCCCATCTCAGCCCAGAAAGCAGGTAGAACAACTTTTGTGGTGCCTTTCAGCTGCCTACCAAGGTAGTGTAAAAACTACCAGGAGAACTCCTGTCTGGCACCTTCCCCGGTGGAGTTGTGCATGGGGTGTGTTTGGAACATTTTGTCACCAGCCGACTCCAAAATTCAGCGTTTCCCCATCTCAGCCCACAAAGCAGGTAGAACAACTTTTGTGGTGTCTTTCAGATGCCTACCGGAGCAATGTAAAAACTACCAGGAGAACTCCTGTCTGGCACCTTCCCCGGTGGAGTTGTGCATGGGGTGTGTTTGGAACATTTTGCCACCAGCCGACTCCAAAATTCAGCGGTTCCCCATCTCAGCCCAGAAAGCAGGTAGAACAACTTTTGTGGTGTCTTTCAGATGCCTACCAAGGTAGTGTAAAAACTACCAGGAGAACTCCTGTCTGGCACCTTCCCCGGTGGAGTTGTGCATGGGGTGTGTTTGGAACATTTTGTCACCGGCCGAGTCCAAAATTCAGCGGTTCCCCATCTCAGCCCAGAAAGCAGGTAGAACAACTTTTGTGGTGCCTTTCAAATGCCTACCAAGGTAGTGTAAAAACTACCAAGAGAACTCCTGTCTGGCACCTTCCCCGGTGGAGTTGTGCATGGGGTGTGTTTGGAACATTTTGTCACCAGCCAAGTCCAAAATTCAGCGTTTCCCCATCTCAGCCCAGAAAGCAGGTAGAACAACTTTTGTGGTGCCTTTCAAATGCCTACCAAGGTAGTGTAAAAACTACCAAGAGAACTCCTGTCTGGCACCTTCCCCGGTGGAGTTGTGCATGGGGTGTGTTTGGAACATTTTGTCACCGGCCGAGTCCAAAATTCAGCGATTCTCCATCTCAGCCCCGAAAGCAGGTAGAACAACTTTTGTGGTGTCTTTCAGATGCCTACCAAGGTAGTGTAAAAACTACCAGGAGAACTCCTGTCTGGCACCTTCCCCGGTGGAGTTGTGCATGGGGTGTGTTTGGAACATTTTGCCACCAGCCGACTCCAAAATTCAGCGGTTCCCCATCTCAGCCCACAAAGCAGGTACAACTTCTTTTCTTGTGCCTTTCAGCTTCCTACCAAGGTAGTGTAAAAACTACCAACAGAATTCGTTCCTGGCACCTTCCGTGGTGGAGTTGTGCATGGGGTGTGTTTGGAACATTTTGTCACCAGCCGACTCCAAAATTCAGCGTTTCCCCATCTCAGCCCAGAAAGCAGGTAGAACAACTTTTGTGGTGTCTTTCAGATGCCTACCGGAGCAATGTAAAAACTACCAGGAGAACTCCTGTCTGGCACCTTCCCCGGTGGAGTTGTGCAGGGGGTGTGTTTGGAACATTTTGCCACCAGCCGACTCCAAAATTCAGCGATTCCCCATCTCAGCCCAGAAAGCAGGTAGAACAACTTTTGTGGTGTCTTTCAGATGCCTACCAAGGTAG
This sequence comes from Falco biarmicus, assembly GCF_023638135.1. NCBI lineage: Eukaryota > Metazoa > Chordata > Aves > Falconiformes > Falconidae > Falco > Falco biarmicus. Next base: position 244,808 of record NW_026612003.1, on the reverse strand, counting down.
TGTAAAAACTACCAGGAGAACTCCTGTCTGGCACCTTCCGTGGTGGAGTTGTGCATGGGGTGTGTTTGGAACATTTTGTCACCAGCCGAGTCCAAAATTCAGCGTTTCCCCATCTCAGCCCAGAAAGCAGGTAGAACAACTTTTGTGGTGCCTTTCAAATGCCTACCAAGGTAGTGTAAAAACTACCAAGAGAACTCCTGTCTGGCACCTTCCCCGGTGGAGTTGTGCATGGGGTGTGTTTGGAACATTTTGTCAACGGCCGACTCCAAAATTCAGCGGTTCCCCATCTCAGCCCACAAAGCAGGTACAACAACTTTTCTTGTGCCTTTCAGCTTCCTACCAAGGTAGTGTAAAAACTACCAACAGAATTCGTTCCTGGCACCTTCCCCGGTGGAGTTGTGCATGGGGTGTGTTTGGAACATTTTGTCACCGGCCGACTCCAAAATTCAGCGGATCCCCATCTCAACCCAGAAAGCAGGTAGAAAAACTTTTGTGGTGCCTTTCAGCTGCCTACCGGAGCAATGTAAAAACTACCAGGAGAACTCCTGTCTGGCACCTTCCCCGGTGGAGTTGTGCATGGGGTGTGTTTGGAACATTTTGCCACCAGCCGACTCCAAAATTCAGCGGTTCCCCATCTCAGCCCACAAAGCAGGTACAACTTCTTTTCTTGTGCCTTTCAGCTTCCTACCAAGGTAGTGTAAAAACTACCAACAGAATTCGTTCCTGGCACCTTCCCCGGTGGAGTTGTGCATGGGGTGTGTTTGGAACATTTTGTCACCGGCCGACTCCAAAATTCAGCGGTTCCCCATCTCAGCCCAGAAAGCAGGTAGAACAACTTTTGTGGTGTCTTTCAGATGCCTACCGGAGCAATGTAAAAACTACCAGGAGAACTCCTGTCTGGCACCTTCCCCGGTGGAGTTGTGCAGGGGGTGTGTTTGGAACATTTTGCCACCAGCCGACTCCAAAATTCAGCGGTTCCCCATCTCAGCCCAGAAAGCAGGTAGAACAACTTTTGTGGTGTCTTTCAGATGCCTACCAAGGTAGTGTAAAAACTACCAGGAGAACTCCTGTCTGGCACCTTCCGTGGTGGAGTTGTGCATGGGGTGTGTTTGGAACATTTTGTCACCAGCCGAGTCCAAAATTCAGCGGTTCCCCATCTCAGCCCCGAAAGCAGGTAGAACAACTTTTGTGGTGCCTTTCAAATGCCTACCAAGGTAGTGTAAAAACTACCAAGAGAACTCCTGTCTGGCACCTTCCCCGGTGGAGTTGTGCATGGGGTGTGTTTGGAACATTTTGTCACCAGCCGACTCCAAAATTCAGCGGTTCCCCATCTCAGCTCAGAAAGCAGGTAGAACAACTTTTGTGGTGTCTTTCAGATGCCTACCAAGGTAGTGTAAAAACTACCAAGAGAACTCCTGTCTGGCACCTTCCCCGGTGGAGTTGTGCATGGGGTGTGTTTGGAACATTTTGTCACCGGCCGACTCCAAAATTCAGCGATTCCCCATCTCAGCCCAGAAAGCAGGTAGAACAACTTTTGTGGTGCCTTTCAAATGCCTACCAAGGTAGTGTAAAAACTACCAAGAGAACTCCTGTCTGGCACCTTCCCCGGTGGAGTTGTGCATGGGGTGTGTTTGGAACATTTTGTCACCAGCCGAGTCCAAAATTCAGCGTTTCCCCATCTCAGCCCAGAAAGCAGGTAGAACAACTTTTGTGGTGCCTTTCAAATGCCTACCAAGGTAGTGTAAAAACTACCAAGAGAACTCCTGTCTGGCACCTTCCCCGGTGGAGTTGTGCATGGGGTGTGTTTGGAACATTTTGTCACCGGCCGAGTCCAAAATTCAGCGGTTCCCCATCTCAGCCCCGAAAGCAGGTAGAACAACTTTTGTGGTGTCTTTCAGATGCCTACCAAGGTAGTGTAAAAACTACCAGGAGAACTCCTGTCTGGCACCTTCCCCGGTGGAGTTGTGCATGGGGTGTGTTTGGAACATTTTGTCACCAGCCGAGTCCAAAATTCAGCGTTTCCCCATCTCAGCCCAGAAAGCAGGTAGAACAACTTTTGTGGTGCCTTTCAGCTGCCTACCAAGGTAGTGTAAAAACTACCAGGAGAACTCCTGTCTGGCACCTTCCCCGGTGGAGTTGTGCATGGGGTGTGTTTGGAACATTTTGTCACCAGCCGACTCCAAAATTCAGCGTTTCCCCATCTCAGCCCACAAAGCAGGTAGAACAACTTTTGTGGTGTCTTTCAGATGCCTACCGGAGCAATGTAAAAACTACCAGGAGAACTCCTGTCTGGCACCTTCCCCGGTGGAGTTGTGCATGGGGTGTGTTTGGAACATTTTGCCACCAGCCGACTCCAAAATTCAGCGGTTCCCCATCTCAGCCCAGAAAGCAGGTAGAACAACTTTTGTGGTGTCTTTCAGATGCCTACCAAGGTAGTGTAAAAACTACCAGGAGAACTCCTGTCTGGCACCTTCCCCGGTGGAGTTGTGCATGGGGTGTGTTTGGAACATTTTGTCACCGGCCGAGTCCAAAATTCAGCGGTTCCCCATCTCAGCCCAGAAAGCAGGTAGAACAACTTTTGTGGTGCCTTTCAAATGCCTACCAAGGTAGTGTAAAAACTACCAAGAGAACTCCTGTCTGGCACCTTCCCCGGTGGAGTTGTGCATGGGGTGTGTTTGGAACATTTTGTCAACGGCCGACTCCAAAATTCAGCGGTTCCCCATCTCAGCCCACAAAGCAGGTACAACAACTTTTCTTGTGCCTTTCAGCTGCCTACCAAGGTAGTGTAAAAACTACCAACAGAATTCGTTCCTGGCACCTTCCCCGGTGGAGTTGTGCATGGGGTGTGTTTGGAACATTTTGTCACCGGCCGACTCCAAAATTCAGCGGTTCCCCATCTCAGCCCAGAAAGCAGGTAGAACAACTTTTGTGGTGTCTTTCAGATGCCTACCGGAGCAATGTAAAAACTACCAGGAGAACTCCTGTCTGGCACCTTCCCCGGTGGAGTTGTGCATGGGGTGTGTTTGGAACATTTTGCCACCAGCCGACTCCAAAATTCAGCGGTTCCCCATCTCAGCCCAGAAAGCAGGTAGAACAACTTTTGTGGTGTCTTTCAGATGCCTACCAAGGTAGTGTAAAAACTACCAGGAGAACTCCTGTCTGGCACCTTCCCCGGTGGAGTTGTGCATGGGGTGTGTTTGGAACATTTTGTCACCGGCCGACTCCAAAATTCAGCGGTTCCCCATCTCAGCCCAGAAAGCAGGTAGAACAAGTTTTGTGGTGACTTTCAGCTGCCTACCAAGGTAGTGTAAAAACTACCAAGAGAACTCCTGTCTGGCACCTTCCCCGGTGGAGTTGTGCATGGGGTGTGTTTGGAACATTTTGTCACCGGCCGAGTCCAAAATTCAGCGATTCCCCATCTCAGCCCAGAAAGCAGGTAGAACAAGTTTTGTGGTGCCTTTCAGCTGCCTACCAAGGTAGTGTAAAAACTACCAAGAGAACTCCTGTCTGGCACCTTCCCCGGTGGAGTTGTGCATGGGGTGTGTTTGGAACATTTTGTCACCAGCCGACTCCAAAATTCAGCGTTTCCCCATCTCAGCCCACAAAGCAGGTAGAACAACTTTTGTGGTGTCTTTCAGATGCCTACCAAGGTAGTGTAAAAACTACCAGGAGAACTCCTGTCTGGCACCTTCCCCGGTGGAGTTGTGCATGGGGTGTGTTTGGAACATTTTGTCACCAGCCGAGTCCAAAATTCAGCGTTTCCCCATCTCAGCCCAGAAAGCAGGTAGAACAACTTTTGTGGTGTCTTTCAGATGCCTACCAAGGTAGTGTAAAAACTACCAGGAGAACTCCTGTCTGGCACCTTCCCCGGTGGAGTTGTGCAGGGGGTGTGTTTGGAACATTTTGTCACCAGCCGAGTCCAAAATTCAGCGTTTCCCCATCTCAGCCCAGAAAGCAGGTAGAACAACTTTTGTGGTGCCTTTCAAATGCCTACCAAGGTAGTGTAAAAACTACCAAGAGAACTCCTGTCTGGCACCTTCCCCGGTGGAGTTGTGCATGGGGTGTGTTTGGAACATTTTGTCAACGGCCGACTCCAAAATTCAGCGGTTCCCCATCTCAGCCCACAAAGCAGGTACAACTTCTTTTCTTGTGCCTTTCAGCTTCCTACCAAGGTAGTGTAAAAACTACCAACAGAATTCGTTCCTGGCACCTTCCCCGGTGGAGTTGTGCATGGGGTGTGTTTGGAACATTTTGTCACCGGCCGACTCCAAAATTCAGCGGTTCCCCATCTCAGCCCAGAAAGCAGGTAGAAAAACTTTTGTGGTGCCTTTCAGCTGCCTACCGGAGCAATGTAAAAACTACCAGGAGAACTCCTGTCTGGCACCTTCCCCGGTGGAGTTGTGCATGGGGTGTGTTTGGAACATTTTGCCACCAGCCGACTCCAAAATTCAGCGGTTCCCCATCTCAGCCCACAAAGCAGGTACAACTTCTTTTCTTGTGCCTTTCAGCTTCCTACCAAGGTAGTGTAAAAACTACCAACAGAATTCGTTCCTGGCACCTTCCCCGGTGGAGTTGTGCATGGGGTGTGTTTGGAACATTTTGTCACCGGCCGACTCCAAAATTCAGCGGTTCCCCATCTCAGCCCAGAAAGCAGGTAGAACAACTTTTGTGGTGTCTTTCAGATGCCTACCGGAGCAATGTAAAAACTACCAGGAGAACTCCTGTCTGGCACCTTCCCCGGTGGAGTTGTGCAGGGGGTGTGTTTGGAACATTTTGCCACCAGCCGACTCCAAAATTCAGCGGTTCCCCATCTCAGCCCAGAAAGCAGGTAGAACAACTTTTGTGGTGTCTTTCAGATGCCTACCGGAGCAATGTAAAAACTACCAGGAGAACTCCTGTCTGGCACCTTCCCCGGTGGAGTTGTGCATGGGGTGTGTTTGGAACATTTTGTCACCAGCCGACTCCAAAATTCAGCGTTTCCCCATCTCAGCCCACAAAGCAGGTAGAACAACTTTTGTGGTGTCTTTCAGATGCCTACCGGAGCAATGTAAAAACTACCAGGAGAACTCCTGTCTGGCACCTTCCCCGGTGGAGTTGTGCAGGGGGTGTGTTTGGAACATTTTGCCACCAGCCGACTCCAAAATTCAGCCGTTCCCCATCTCAGCCCAGAAAGCAGGTAGAACAACTTTTGTGGTGTCTTTCAGATGCCTACCAAGGTAGTGTAAAAACTACCAGGAGAACTCCTGTCTGGCACCTTCCCCGGTGGAGTTGTGCAGGGGGTGTGTTTGGAACATTTTGTCACCAGCCGAGTCCAAAATTCAGCGTTTCCCCATCTCAGCCCAGAAAGCAGGTAGAACAACTTTTGTGGTGCCTTTCAAATGCCTACCAAGGTAGTGTAAAAACTACCAAGAGAACTCCTGTCTGGCACCTTCCCCGGTGGAGTTGTGCATGGGGTGTGTTTGGAACATTTTGTCACCGGCCGAGTCCAAAATTCAGCGGTTCCCCATCTCAGCCCAGAAAGCAGGTACAACAACTTTTCTTGTGCCTTTCAGCTTCCTACCAAGGTAGTGTAAAAACTACCAACAGAATTCGTTCCTGGCACCTTCCCCGGTGGAGTTGTGCATGGGGTGTGTTTGGAACATTTTGTCACCGGCCGACTCCAAAATTCAGCGGTTCCCCATCTCAGCCCAGAAAGCAGGTAGAAAAACTTTTGTGGTGCCTTTCAGCTGCCTACCGGAGCAATGTAAAAACTACCAGGAGAACTCCTGTCTGGCACCTTCCCCGGTGGAGTTGTGCATGGGGTGTGTTTGGAACATTTTGCCACCAGCCGACTCCAAAATTCAGCGGTTCCCCATCTCAGCCCACAAAGCAGGTACAACTTCTTTTCTTGTGCCTTTCAGCTTCCTACCAAGGTAGTGTAAAAACTACCAACAGAATTCGTTCCTGGCACCTTCCCCGGTGGAGTTGTGCATGGGGTGTGTTTGGAACATTTTGTCACCAGCCGAGTCCAAAATTCAGCGGTTCCCCATCTCAGCCCAGAAAGCAGGTAGAACAACTTTTGTGGTGTCTTTCAGATGCCTACCGGAGCAATGTAAAAACTACCAGGAGAACTCCTGTCTGGCACCTTCCCCGGTGGAGTTGTGCAGGGGGTGTGTTTGGAACATTTTGCCACCAGCCGACTCCAAAATTCAGCGGTTCCCCATCTCAGCCCAGAAAGCAGGTAGAACAACTTTTGTGGTGTCTTTCAGATGCCTACCAAGGTAGTGTAAAAACTACCAGGAGAACTCCTGTCTGGCACCTTCCCCGGTGGAGTTGTGCATGGGGTGTGTTTGGAACATTTTGTCACCAGCCGAGTCCAAAATTCAGCGGTTCCCCATCTCAGCCCAGAAAGCAGGTAGAACAACTTTTGTGGTGTCTTTCAGATGCCTACCGGAGCAATGTAAAAACTACCAGGAGAACTCCTGTCTGGCACCTTCCCCGGTGGAGTTGTGCATGGGGTGTGTTTGGAACATTTTGTCACCAGCCGAGTCCAAAATTCAGCGTTTCCCCATCTCAGCCCAGAAAGCAGGTAGAACAACTTTTGTGGTGCCTTTCAAATGCCTACCAAGGTAGTGTAAAAACTACCAAGAGAACTCCTGTCTGGCACCTTCCCCGGTGGAGTTGTGCATGGGGTGTGTTTGGAACATTTTGTCAACGGCCGACTCCAAAATTCAGCGGTTCCCCATCTCAGCCCACAAAGCAGGTACAACTTCTTTTCTTGTGCCTTTCAGCTTCCTACCAAGGTAGTGTAAAAACTACCAACAGAATTCGTTCCTGGCACCTTCCCCGGTGGAGTTGTGCATGGGGTGTGTTTGGAACATTTTGTCACCGGCCGACTCCAAAATTCAGCGGTTCCCCATCTCAGCCCAGAAAGCAGGTAGAAAAACTTTTGTGGTGCCTTTCAGCTGCCTACCGGAGCAATGTAAAAACTACCAGGAGAACTCCTGTCTGGCACCTTCCCCGGTGGAGTTGTGCATGGGGTGTGTTTGGAACATTTTGCCACCAGCCGACTCCAAAATTCAGCGGTTCCCCATCTCAGCCCACAAAGCAGGTACAACTTCTTTTCTTGTGCCTTTCAGCTTCCTACCAAGGTAGTGTAAAAACTACCAACAGAATTCGTTCCTGGCACCTTCCCCGGTGGAGTTGTGCATGGGGTGTGTTTGGAACATTTTGTCACCGGCCGACTCCAAAATTCAGCGGTTCCCCATCTCAGCCCAGAAAGCAGGTAGAACAACTTTTGTGGTGTCTTTCAGATGCCTACCAAGTTAGTGTAAAAACTACCAAGAGAACTCCTGTCTGGCACCTTCCCCGGTGGAGTTGTGCAGGGGGTGTGTTTGGAACATTTTGCCACCAGCCGACTCCAAAATTCAGCGGTTCCCCATCTCAGCCCAGAAAGCAGGTAGAACAACTTTTGTGGTGTCTTTCAGATGCCTACCGGAGCAATGTAAAAACTACCAGGAGAACTCCTGTCTGGCACCTTCCCCGGTGGAGTTGTGCATGGGGTGTGTTTGGAACATTTTGTCACCAGCCGACTCCAAAATTCAGCGTTTCCCCATCTCAGCCCACAAAGCAGGTAGAACAACTTTTGTGGTGTCTTTCAGATGCCTACCGGAGCAATGTAAAAACTACCAGGAGAACTCCTGTCTGGCACCTTCCCCGGTGGAGTTGTGCAGGGGGTGTGTTTGGAACATTTTGCCACCAGCCGACTCCAAAATTCAGCCGTTCCCCATCTCAGCCCAGAAAGCAGGTAGAACAACTTTTGTGGTGTCTTTCAGATGCCTACCAAGGTAGTGTAAAAACTACCAGGAGAACTCCTGTCTGGCACCTTCCGTGGTGGAGTTGTGCATGGGGTGTGTTTGGAACATTTTGTCACCAGCCGAGTCCAAAATTCAGCGTTTCCCCATCTCAGCCCAGAAAGCAGGTAGAACAACTTTTGTGGTGCCTTTCAAATGCCTACCAAGGTAGTGTAAAAACTACCAAGAGAACTCCTGTCTGGCACCTTCCCCGGTGGAGTTGTGCATGGGGTGTGTTTGGAACATTTTGTCAACGGCCGACTCCAAAATTCAGCGGTTCCCCATCTCAGCCCACAAAGCAGGTAGAACAACTTTTCTTGTGCCTTTCAGCTTCCTACCAAGGTAGTGTAAAAACTACCAACAGAATTCGTTCCTGGCACCTTCCCCGGTGGAGTTGTGCATGGGGTGTGTTTGGAACATTTTGTCACCGGCCGACTCCAAAATTCAGCGGTTCCCCATCTCAGCCCAGAAAGCAGGTAGAAAAACTTTTGTGGTGCCTTTCAGCTGCCTACCGGAGCAATGTAAAAACTACCAGGAGAACTCCTGTCTGGCACCTTCCCCGGTGGAGTTGTGCATGGGGTGTGTTTGGAACATTTTGCCACCAGCCGACTCCAAAATTCAGCGGTTCCCCATCTCAGCCCACAAAGCAGGTACAACTTCTTTTCTTGTGCCTTTCAGCTTCCTACCAAGGTAGTGTAAAAACTACCAACAGAATTCGTTCCTGGCACCTTCCCCGGTGGAGTTGTGCATGGGGTGTGTTTGGAACATTTTGTCACCGGCCGACTCCAAAATTCAGCGGTTCCCCATCTCAGCCCAGAAAGCAGGTAGAACAACTTTTGTGGTGTCTTTCAGATGCCTACCGGAGCAATGTAAAAACTACCAGGAGAACTCCTGTCTGGCACCTTCCCCGGTGGAGTTGTGCAGGGGGTGTGTTTGGAACATTTTGCCACCAGCCGACTCCAAAATTCAGCGGTTCCCCATCTCAGCCCAGAAAGCAGGTAGAACAACTTTTGTGGTGTCTTTCAGATGCCTACCAAGGTAGTGTAAAAACTACCAGGAGAACTCCTGTCTGGCACCTTCCCCGGTGGAGTTGTGCATGGGGTGTGTTTGGAACATTTTGTCACCAGCCGAGTCCAAAATTCAGCGTTTCCCCATCTCAGCACAGAAAGCAGGTAGAACAACTTTTGTGGTGCCTTTCAGCTGCCTACCAAGGTAGTGTAAAAACTACCAGGAGAACTCCTGTCTGGCACCTTCCCCGGTGGAGTTGTGCATGGGGTGTGTTTGGAACATTTTGTCACCAGCCGACTCCAAAATTCAGCGTTTCCCCATCTCAGCCCACAAAGCAGGTAGAACAACTTTTGTGGTGTCTTTCAGATGCCTACCGGAGCAATGTAAAAACTACCAGGAGAACTCCTGTCTGGCACCTTCCCCGGTGGAGTTGTGCATGGGGTGTGTTTGGAACATTTTGCCACCAGCCGACTCCAAAATTCAGCGGTTCCCCATCTCAGCCCAGAAAGCAGGTAGAACAACTTTTGTGGTGTCTTTCAGATGCCTACCAAGGTAGTGTAAAAACTACCAGGAGAACTCCTGTCTGGCACCTTCCCCGGTGGAGTTGTGCATGGGGTGTGTTTGGAACATTTTGTCACCGGCCGAGTCCAAAATTCAGCGGTTCCCCATCTCAGCCCAGAAAGCAGGTAGAACAACTTTTGTGGTGCCTTTCAGCTGCCTACCAAGGTAGTGTAAAAACTACCAAGAGAACTCCTGTCTGGCACCTTCCCCGGTGGAGTTGTGCATGGGGTGTGTTTGGAACATTTTGTCAACGGCCGACTCCAAAATTCAGCGGTTCCCCATCTCAGCCCACAAAGCAGGTACAACAACTTTTCTTGTGCCTTTCAGCTGCCTACCAAGGTAGTGTAAAAACTACCAACAGAATTCGTTCCTGGCACCTTCCCCGGTGGAGTTGTGCATGGGGTGTGTTTGGAACATTTTGTCACCGGCCGACTCCAAAATTCAGCGATTCCCCATCTCAGCCCAGAAAGCAGGTAGAACAACTTTTGTGGTGTCTTTCAGATGCCTACCGGAGCAATGTAAAAACTACCAGGAGAACTCCTGTCTGGCACCTTCCCCGGTGGAGTTGTGCAGGGGGTGTGTTTGGAACATTTTGTCACCAGCCGACTCCAAAATTCAGCGGTTCCCCATCTCAGCCCAGAAAGCAGGAAGAACAACTTTTGTGGTGCCTTTCAAATGCCTACCAAGGTAGTGTAAAAACTACTAAGAGAACTCCTGTCTGGCACCTTCCCCGGTGGAGTTGTGCATGGGGTGTGTTTGGAACATTTTGTCACCAGCCGAGTCCAAAATTCAGCGGTTCCCCATCTCAGCCCAGAAAGCAGGTAGAACAACTTTTGTGGTGTCTTTCAGCTGCCTACCAAGGTAGTGTAAAAACTACCAAGAGAACTCCTGTCTGGCACCTTCCCCGGTGGAGTTGTGCATGGGGTGTGTTTGGAACATTTTGTCAACGGCCGACTCCAAAATTCAGCGGTTCCCCATCTCAGCCCACAAAGCAGGTACAACAACTTTTCTTGTGCCTTTCAGCTGCCTACCAAGGTAGTGTAAAAACTACCAACAGAATTCGTTCCTGGCACCTTCCCCGGTGGAGTTGTGCATGGGGTGTGTTTGGAACATTTTGTCACCGGCCGAGTCCAAAATTCAGCGATTCCCCATCTCAGCCCCGAAAGCAGGTAGAACAACTTTTGTGGTGTCTTTCAGATGCCTACCAAGTTAGTGTAAAAACTACCAGGAGAACTCCTGTCTGGCACCTTCCCCGGTGGAGTTGTGCAGGGGGTGTGTTTGGAACATTTTGTCACCAGCCGAGTCCAAAATTCAGCGTTTCCCCATCTCAGCCCAGAAAGCAGGTAGAACAACTTTTGTGGTGCCTTTCAAATGCCTACCAAGGTAGTGTAAAAACTACCAAGAGAACTCCTGTCTGGCACCTTCCCCGGTGGAGTTGTGCATGGGGTGTGTTTGGAACATTTTGTCAACGGCCGACTCCAAAATTCAGCGGTTCCCCATCTCAGCCCACAAAGCAGGTACAACAACTTTTCTTGTGCCTTTCAGCTTCCTACCAAGGTAGTGTAAAAACTACCAACAGAATTCGTTCCTGGCACCTTCCCCGGTGGAGTTGTGCATGGGGTGTGTTTGGAACATTTTGTCACCGGCCGACTCCAAAATTCAGCGGTTCCCCATCTCAGCCCAGAAAGCAGGTAGAAAAACTTTTGTGGTGCCTTTCAGCTGCCTACCGGAGCAATGTAAAAACTACCAGGAGAACTCCTGTCTGGCACCTTCCCCGGTGGAGTTGTGCATGGGGTGTGTTTGGAACATTTTGCCACCAGCCGACTCCAAAATTCAGCGGTTCCCCATCTCAGCCCACAAAGCAGGTACAACTTCTTTTCTTGTGCCTTTCAGCTTCCTACCAAGGTAGTGTAAAAACTACCAACAGAATTCGTTCCTGGCACCTTCCCCGGTGGAGTTGTGCATGGGGTGTGTTTGGAACATTTTGTCACCGGCCGACTCCAAAATTCAGCGGTTCCCCATCTCAGCCCAGAAAGCAGGTAGAACAACTTTTGTGGTGTCTTTCAGATGCCTACCGGAGCAATGTAAAAACTACCAGGAGAACTCCTGTCTGGCACCTTCCCCGGTGGAGTTGTGCAGGGGGTGTGTTTGGAACATTTTGCCACCAGCCGACTCCAAAATTCAGCGGTTCCCCATCTCAGCCCAGAAAGCAGGTAGAACAACTTTTGTGGTGTCTTTCAGATGCCTACCAAGGTAGTGTAAAAACTACCAGGAGAACTCCTGTCTGGCACCTTCCCCGGTGGAGTTGTGCATGGGGTGTGTTTGGAACATTTTGTCACCAGCCGAGTCCAAAATTCAGCGGTTCCCCATCTCAGCCCAGAAAGCAGGTAGAACAACTTTTGTGGTGTCTTTCAGATGCCTACCGGAGCAATGTAAAAACTACCAGGAGAACTCCTGTCTGGCACCTTCCCCGGTGGAGTTGTGCATGGGGTGTGTTTGGAACATTTTGTCACCAGCCGAGTCCAAAATTCAGCGTTTCCCCATCTCAGCCCAGAAAGCAGGTAGAACAACTTTTGTGGTGCCTTTCAAATGCCTACCAAGGTAGTGTAAAAACTACCAAGAGAACTCCTGTCTGGCACCTTCCCCGGTGGAGTTGTGCATGGGGTGTGTTTGGAACATTTTGTCAACGGCCGACTCCAAAATTCAGCGGTTCCCCATCTCAGCCCACAAAGCAGGTAGAACAACTTTTCTTGTGCCTTTCAGCTTCCTACCAAGGTAGTGTAAAAACTACCAACAGAATTCGTTCCTGGCACCTTCCCCGGTGGAGTTGTGCATGGGGTGTGTTTGGAACATTTTGTCACCGGCCGACTCCAAAATTCAGCGGTTCCCCATCTCAGCCCAGAAAGCAGGTAGAAAAACTTTTGTGGTGCCTTTCAGCTGCCTACCGGAGCAATGTAAAAACTACCAGGAGAACTCCTGTCTGGCACCTTCCCCGGTGGAGTTGTGCATGGGGTGTGTTTGGAACATTTTGCCACCAGCCGACTCCAAAATTCAGCGGTTCCCCATCTCAGCCCACAAAGCAGGTACAACTTCTTTTCTTGTGCCTTTCAGCTTCCTACCAAGGTAGTGTAAAAACTACCAACAGAATTCGTTCCTGGCACCTTCCCCGGTGGAGTTGTGCATGGGGTGTGTTTGGAACATTTTGTCACCGGCCGACTCCAAAATTCAGCGGTTCCCCATCTCAGCCCAGAAAGCAGGTAGAACAACTTTTGTGGTGTCTTTCAGATGCCTACCAAGTTAGTGTAAAAACTACCAAGAGAACTCCTGTCTGGCACCTTCCCCGGTGGAGTTGTGCAGGGGGTGTGTTTGGAACATTTTGCCACCAGCCGACTCCAAAATTCAGCGGTTCCCCATCTCAGCCCAGAAAGCAGGTAGAACAACTTTTGTGGTGTCTTTCAGATGCCTACCGGAGCAATGTAAAAACTACCAGGAGAACTCCTGTCTGGCACCTTCCCCGGTGGAGTTGTGCATGGGGTGTGTTTGGAACATTTTGTCACCAGCCGACTCCAAAATTCAGCGTTTCCCCATCTCAGCCCACAAAGCAGGTAGAACAACTTTTGTGGTGTCTTTCAGATGCCTACCGGAGCAATGTAAAAACTACCAGGAGAACTCCTGTCTGGCACCTTCCCCGGTGGAGTTGTGCAGGGGGTGTGTTTGGAACATTTTGCCACCAGCCGACTCCAAAATTCAGCCGTTCCCCATCTCAGCCCAGAAAGCAGGTAGAACAACTTTTGTGGTGTCTTTCAGATGCCTACCAAGGTAGTGTAAAAACTACCAGGAGAACTCCTGTCTGGCACCTTCCGTGGTGGAGTTGTGCATGGGGTGTGTTTGGAACATTTTGTCACCAGCCGAGTCCAAAATTCAGCGTTTCCCCATCTCAGCCCAGAAAGCAGGTAGAACAACTTTTGTGGTGCCTTTCAAATGCCTACCAAGGTAGTGTAAAAACTACCAAGAGAACTCCTGTCTGGCACCTTCCCCGGTGGAGTTGTGCATGGGGTGTGTTTGGAACATTTTGTCAACGGCCGACTCCAAAATTCAGCGGTTCCCCATCTCAGCCCACAAAGCAGGTAGAACAACTTTTCTTGTGCCTTTCAGCTTCCTACCAAGGTAGTGTAAAAACTACCAACAGAATTCGTTCCTGGCACCTTCCCCGGTGGAGTTGTGCATGGGGTGTGTTTGGAACATTTTGTCACCGGCCGACTCCAAAATTCAGCGGTTCCCCATCTCAGCCCAGAAAGCAGGTAGAAAAACTTTTGTGGTGCCTTTCAGCTGCCTACCGGAGCAATGTAAAAACTACCAGGAGAACTCCTGTCTGGCACCTTCCCCGGTGGAGTTGTGCATGGGGTGTGTTTGGAACATTTTGCCACCAGCCGACTCCAAAATTCAGCGGTTCCCCATCTCAGCCCACAAAGCAGGTACAACTTCTTTTCTTGTGCCTTTCAGCTTCCTACCAAGGTAGTGTAAAAACTACCAACAGAATTCGTTCCTGGCACCTTCCCCGGTGGAGTTGTGCATGGGGTGTGTTTGGAACATTTTGTCACCGGCCGACTCCAAAATTCAGCGGTTCCCCATCTCAGCCCAGAAAGCAGGTAGAACAACTTTTGTGGTGTCTTTCAGATGCCTACCGGAGCAATGTAAAAACTACCAGGAGAACTCCTGTCTGGCACCTTCCCCGGTGGAGTTGTGCAGGGGGTGTGTTTGGAACATTTTGCCACCAGCCGACTCCAAAATTCAGCGGTTCCCCATCTCAGCCCAGAAAGCAGGTAGAACAACTTTTGTGGTGTCTTTCAGATGCCTACCAAGGTAGTGTAAAAACTACCAGGAGAACTCCTGTCTGGCACCTTCCCCGGTGGAGTTGTGCATGGGGTGTGTTTGGAACATTTTGTCACCAGCCGAGTCCAAAATTCAGCGTTTCCCCATCTCAGCACAGAAAGCAGGTAGAACAACTTTTGTGGTGCCTTTCAGCTGCCTACCAAGGTAGTGTAAAAACTACCAGGAGAACTCCTGTCTGGCACCTTCCCCGGTGGAGTTGTGCATGGGGTGTGTTTGGAACATTTTGTCACCAGCCGACTCCAAAATTCAGCGTTTCCCCATCTCAGCCCACAAAGCAGGTAGAACAACTTTTGTGGTGTCTTTCAGATGCCTACCGGAGCAATGTAAAAACTACCAGGAGAACTCCTGTCTGGCACCTTCCCCGGTGGAGTTGTGCATGGGGTGTGTTTGGAACATTTTGCCACCAGCCGACTCCAAAATTCAGCGGTTCCCCATCTCAGCCCAGAAAGCAGGTAGAACAACTTTTGTGGTGTCTTTCAGATGCCTACCAAGGTAGTGTAAAAACTACCAGGAGAACTCCTGTCTGGCACCTTCCCCGGTGGAGTTGTGCATGGGGTGTGTTTGGAACATTTTGTCAACGGCCGACTCCAAAATTCAGCGGTTCCCCATCTCAGCCCACAAAGCAGGTACAACTTCTTTTCTTGTGCCTTTCAGCTTCCTACCAAGGTAGTGTAAAAACTACCAACAGAATTCGTTCCTGGCACCTTCCCCGGTGGAGTTGTGCATGGGGTGTGTTTGGAACATTTTGTCACCGGCCGACTCCAAAATTCAGCGGTTCCCCATCTCAGCCCAGAAAGCAGGTAGAAAAACTTTTGTGGTGCCTTTCAGCTGCCTACCGGAGCAATGTAAAAACTACCAGGAGAACTCCTGTCTGGCACCTTCCCCGGTGGAGTTGTGCATGGGGTGTGTTTGGAACATTTTGCCACCAGCCGACTCCAAAATTCAGCGGTTCCCCATCTCAGCCCACAAAGCAGGTACAACTTCTTTTCTTGTGCCTTTCAGCTTCCTACCAAGGTAGTGTAAAAACTACCAACAGAATTCGTTCCTGGCACCTTCCCCGGTGGAGTTGTGCATGGGGTGTGTTTGGAACATTTTGTCACCGGCCGACTCCAAAATTCAGCGGTTCCCCATCTCAGCCCAGAAAGCAGGTAGAACAACTTTTGTGGTGTCTTTCAGATGCCTACCAAGTTAGTGTAAAAACTACCAAGAGAACTCCTGTCTGGCACCTTCCCCGGTGGAGTTGTGCAGGGGGTGTGTTTGGAACATTTTGCCACCAGCCGACTCCAAAATTCAGCGGTTCCCCATCTCAGCCCAGAAAGCAGGTAGAACAACTTTTGTGGTGTCTTTCAGATGCCTACCGGAGCAATGTAAAAACTACCAGGAGAACTCCTGTCTGGCACCTTCCCCGGTGGAGTTGTGCATGGGGTGTGTTTGGAACATTTTGTCACCAGCCGACTCCAAAATTCAGCGTTTCCCCATCTCAGCCCACAAAGCAGGTAGAACAACTTTTGTGGTGTCTTTCAGATGCCTACCGGAGCAATGTAAAAACTACCAGGAGAACTCCTGTCTGGCACCTTCCCCGGTGGAGTTGTGCAGGGGGGTGTGTTTGGAACATTTTGCCACCAGCCGACTCCAAAATTCAGCCGTTCCCCATCTCAGCCCAGAAAGCAGGTAGAACAACTTTTGTGGTGTCTTTCAGATGCCTACCAAGGTAGTGTAAAAACTACCAGGAGAACTCCTGTCTGGCACCTTCCGTGGTGGAGTTGTGCATGGGGTGTGTTTGGAACATTTTGTCACCAGCCGAGTCCAAAATTCAGCGTTTCCCCATCTCAGCCCAGAAAGCAGGTAGAACAACTTTTGTGGTGCCTTTCAAATGCATACCAAGGTAGTGTAAAAACTACCAAGAGAACTCCTGTCTGGCACCTTCCCCGGTGGAGTTGTGCATGGGGTGTGTTTGGAACATTTTGTCAACGGCCGACTCCAAAATTCAGCGGTTCCCCATCTCAGCCCACAAAGCAGGTAGAACAACTTTTCTTGTGCCTTTCAGCTTCCTACCAAGGTAGTGTAAAAACTACCAACAGAATTCGTTCCTGGCACCTTCCCCGGTGGAGTTGTGCATGGGGTGTGTTTGGAACATTTTGTCACCGGCCGACTCCAAAATTCAGCGGTTCCCCATCTCAGCCCAGAAAGCAGGTAGAAAAACTTTTGTGGTGCCTTTCAGCTGCCTACCGGAGCAATGTAAAAACTACCAGGAGAACTCCTGTCTGGCACCTTCCCCGGTGGAGTTGTGCATGGGGTGTGTTTGGAACATTTTGCCACCAGCCGACTCCAAAATTCAGCGGTTCCCCATCTCAGCCCACAAAGCAGGTACAACTTCTTTTCTTGTGCCTTTCAGCTTCCTACCAAGGTAGTGTAAAAACTACCAACAGAATTCGTTCCTGGCACCTTCCCCGGTGGAGTTGTGCATGGGGTGTGTTTGGAACATTTTGTCACCAGCCGACTCCAAAATTCAGCGTTTCCCCATCTCAGCCCACAAAGCAGGTAGAACAACTTTTGTGGTGTCTTTCAGATGCCTACCGGAGCAATGTAAAAACTACCAGGAGAACTCCTGTCTGGCACCTTCCCCGGTGGAGTTGTGCAGGGGGTGTGTTTGGAACATTTTGCCACCAGCCGACTCCAAAATTCAGCGGTTCCCCATCTCAGCCCAGAAAGCAGGTAGAACAACTTTTGTGGTGTCTTTCAGATGCCTACCAAGGTAGTGTAAAAACTACTAAGAGAACTCCTGTCTGGCACCTTCCCCGGTGGAGTTGTGCATGGGGTGTGTTTGGAACATTTTGTCACCGGCCGACTCCAAAATTCAGCGGTTCCCCATCTCAGCCCAGAAAGCAGGTAGAACAACTTTTGTGGTGTCTTTCAGATGCCTACCGGAGCAATGTAAAAACTACCAGGAGAACTCCTGTCTGGCACCTTCCCCGGTGGAGTTGTGCAGGGGGTGTGTTTGGAACATTTTGCCACCAGCCGACTCCAAAATTCAGCGGTTCCCCATCTCAGCCCAGAAAGCAGGTAGAACAACTTTTGTGGTGTCTTTCAGATGCCTACCAAGGTAGTGTAAAAACTACCAGGAGAACTCCTGTCTGGCACCTTCCCCGGTGGAGTTGTGCATGGGGTGTGTTTGGAACATTTTGTCACCGGCCGACTCCAAAATTCAGCGGTTCCCCATCTCAGCCCACAAAGCAGGTACAACTTCTTTTCTTGTGCCTTTCAGCTGCCTACCAAGGTAGTGTAAAAACTACCAAAAGAATTCGTTCCTGGCACCTTCCCCGGTGGAGTTGTGCATGGGGTGTCTGTGGAACATTTTGTCAGCAGCCGACTCCAAAATTCAGCGATTCCCCATCTCAGCCCAGAAAGCAGGTAGAACAACTTTGTGGTGTCTTTCAGATGCCTACCGGAGCAATGTAAAAACTACCAGGAGAACTCCTGTCTGGCACCTTCCCCGGTGGAGTTGTGCATGGGGTGTGTTTGGAACATTTTGCCACCAGCCGACTCCAAAATTCAGCGGTTCCCCATCTCAGCCCACAAAGCAGGTACAACTTCTTTTCTTGTGCCTTTCAGCTTCCTACCAAGGTAGTGTAAAAAACTACCAACAGAATTCGTTCCTGGCACCTTCCGTGGTGGAGTTGTGCATGGGGTGTGTTTGGAACATTTTGTCACCGGCCGACTCCAAAATTCAGCGGTTCCCCATCTCAGCCCAGAAAGCAGGCGTAGAACAACTTTTGTGGTGTCTTTCAGATGCCTACCAGAGCAATGTAAAAACTACCAGGAGAACTCCTGTCTGGCACCTTCCCCGGTGGAGTTGTGCAGGGGGTGTGTTTGGAACATTTTGTCACCAGCCGACTCCAAAATTCAGCGTTTCCCCATCTCAGCCCAGAAAGCAGGTAGAACAACTTTTGTGGTGCCTTTCAGCTGCCTACCAAGGTAGTGTAAAAACTACCAGGAGAACTCCTGTCTGGCACCTTCCCCGGTGGAGTTGTGCAGGGGGTGTGTTTGGAACATTTTGTCACCAGCCGACTCCAAAATTCAGCGGTTCCCCATCTCAGCCCACAAAGCAGGTACAACAACTTTTCTTGTGCCTTTCAGCTGCCTACCAAGGTAGTGTAAAAACTACCAAAAGAATTCGTTCCTGGCACCTTCCCCGGTGGAGTTGTGCATGGGGTGTCTGTGGAACATTTTGCCACCGGCCGAGTCCAAAATTCAGCGATTCCCCATCTCAGCCCAGAAAGCAGGTAGAACAACTTTTGTGGTGTCTTTCAGATGCCTACCGGAGCAATGTAAAAACTACCAGGAGAACTCCTGTCTGGCACCTTCCCCGGTGGAGTTGTGCATGGGGTGTCTGTGGAACAATTTGCCACCGGCCCGACTCCAAAATTCAGCGATTCCCCATCTCAGCCCACAAAGCAGGTACAACAACTTTTGTGGTGCCTTTCAGCTGCCTACCAAGGTAGTGTAAAAATTACCAGGAGAACTCCCCTGTCTGGCAACCTTCCGTGGTGGAGTTGTGCATGGGGTGTGTTTGGAACATTTTGTCACCGGCCGAGTCCAAAATTCAGCGGTTCCCCATCTCAGCCCAGAAAGCAGGTAGAACAACTTTTGTGGTGTCTTTCAGATGCCTACCGGAGCAATGTAAAAACTACCAGGAGAACTCCTGTCTGGCACCTTCCCCGGTGGAGTTGTGCAGGGGGTGTGTTTGGAACATTTTGCCACCAGCCGAGTCCAAAATTCAGCGTTTCCCCATCTCAGCCCAGAAAGCAGGTAGAACAACTTTTCTTGTGCCTTTCAGCTGCCTACCGGAGCAATGTAAAAACTACCAGGAGAACTCCTGTCTGGCACCTTCCCCGGTGGAGTTGTGCATGGGGTGTGTTTGGAACATTTTGCCACCAGCCGACTCCAAAATTCAGCGGTTCCCCATCTCAGCCCACAAAGCAGGTACAACTTCTTTTCTTGTGCCTTTCAGCTTCCTACCAAGGTAGTGTAAAAACTACCAACAGAATTCGTTCCTGGCACCTTCCCCGGTGGAGTTGTGCATGGGGTGTGTTTGGAACATTTTGTCACCGGCCGACTCCAAAATTCAGCGGTTCCCCATCTCAGCCCAGAAAGCAGGTAGAACAACTTTTGTGGTGTCTTTCAGATGCCTACCAGAGCAATGTAAAAACTACCAGGAGAACTCCTGTCTGGCACCTTCCCCGGTGGAGTTGTGCAGGGGGTGTGTTTGGAACATTTTGTCACCAGCCGAGTCCAAAATTCAGCGTTTCCCCATCTCAGCCCAGAAAGCAGGTAGAACAACTTTTGTGGTGCCTTTCAAATGCCTACCAAGGTAGTGTAAAAACTACCAAGAGAACTCCTGTCTGGCACCTTCCCCGGTGGAGTTGTGCATGGGGTGTGTTTGGAACATTTTGTCACCGGCCGAGTCCAAAATTCAGCGATTCCCCATCTCAGCCCCGAAAGCAGGTAGAACAACTTTTGTGGTGTCTTTCAGATGCCTACCAAGGTAGTGTAAAAACTACCAGGAGAACTCCTGTCTGGCACCTTCCCCGGTGGAGTTGTGCATGGGGTGTGTTTGGAACATTTTGTCACCAGCCGAGTCCAAAATTCAGCGTTTCCCCATCTCAGCCCAGAAAGCAGGTAGAACAACTTTTGTGGTGCCTTTCAGCTGCCTACCAAGGTAGTGTAAAAACTACCAGGAGAACTCCTGTCTGGCACCTTCCCCGGTGGAGTTGTGCAGGGGGTGTGTTTGGAACATTTTGTCACCAGCCGACTCCAAAATTCAGCGGTTCCCCATCTCAGCCCACAAAGCAGGTACAACAACTTTTCTTGTGCCTTTCAGCTGCCTACCAAGGTAGTGTAAAAACTACTAAGAGAACTCCTGTCTGGCACCTTCCCCGGTGGAGTTGTGCATGGGGTGTCTGTGGAACATTTTGCCACCGGCCGAGTCCAAAATTCAGCGATTCCCCATCTCAGCCCAGAAAGCAGGTAGAACAACTTTTGTGGTGTCTTTCAGATGCCTACTGGAGCAATGTAAAAACTACCAGGAGAACTCCTGTCTGGCACCTTCCCCGGTGGAGTTGTGCATGGGGTGTCTGTGGAACATTTTGCCACCGGCCGAGTCCAAAATTCAGCGATTCCCCATCTCAGCCCAGAAAGCAGGTAGAACAACTTTTGTGGTGTCTTTCAGATGCCTACCGGAGCAATGTAAAAACTACCAGGAGAACTCCTGTCTGGCACCTTCCCCGGTGGAGTTGTGCAGGGGGTGTGTTTGGAACATTTTGTCACCAGCCGACTCCAAAATTCAGCGGTTCCCCATCTCAGCCCAGAAAGCAGGTAGAACAACTTTTGTGGTGTCTTTCAGATGCCTACCAAGGTAGTGTAAAAACTACCAGGAGAACTCCTGTCTGGCACCTTCCCCGGTGGAGTTGTGCATGGGGTGTGTTTGGAACATTTTGTCACCAGCCGACTCCAAAATTCATCTGTTCCCCATCTCAGCCCAGAAAGCAGGTAGAACAACTTTTGTGGTGTCTTTCAGATGTCTACCAAGGTAGTGTAAAAACTACTAAGAGAACTCCTGTCTGGCACCTTCCGTGGTGGAGTTGTGCATGGGGTGTCTGTGGAACAATTTGCCACCGGCCGACTCCAAAAATTCAGCGATTCCCCATCTCAGCCCACAAAGCAGGTACAACAACTTTTGTGGTGCCTTTCAGCTGCCTACCAAGGTAGTGTAAAAATTACCAGGAGAACTCCTGTCTGGCACCTTCCGTGGTGGAGTTGTGCATGGGGTGTGTTTGGAACATTTTGTCACCGGCCGAGTCCAAAATTCAGCGGTTCCCCATCTCAGCCCAGAAAGCAGGTAGAACAACTTTTGTGGTGTCTTTCAGATGCCTACCGGAGCAATGTAAAAACTACCAGGAGAACTCCTGTCTGGCACCTTCCCCGGTGGAGTTGTGCAGGGGGTGTGTTTGGAACATTTTGCCACCAGCCGAGTCCAAAATTCAGCGTTTCCCCATCTCAGCCCAGAAAGCAGGTAGAACAACTTTTCTTGTGCCTTTCAGCTGCCTACCGGAGCAATGTAAAAAACTACCAGGAGAACTCCTGTCTGGCACCTTCCCCGGTGGAGTTGTGCATGGGGTGTGTTTGGAACATTTTGCCACCAGCCGACTCCAAAATTCAGCGGTTCCCCATCTCAGCCCACAAAGCAGGTACAACTTCTTTTCTTGTGCCTTTCAGCTTCCTACCAAGGTAGTGTAAAAACTACCAACAGAATTCGTTCCTGGCACCTTCCCCGGTGGAGTTGTGCATGGGGTGTGTTTGGAACATTTTGTCACCGGCCGACTCCAAAATTCAGCGGTTCCCCATTCTCAGCCCAGAAAGCAGGTAGAACAACTTTTGTGGTGTCTTTCAGATGCCTACCAGAGCAATGTAAAAACTACCAGGAGAACTCCTGTCTGGCACCTTCCCCGGTGGAGTTGTGCAGGGGGTGTGTTTGGAACATTTTGTCACCAGCCGAGTCCAAAATTCAGCGTTTCCCCATCTCAGCCCAGAAAGCAGGTAGAACAACTTTTGTGGTGCCTTTCAAATGCCTACCAAGGTAGTGTAAAAACTACCAAGAGAACTCCTGTCTGGCACCTTCCCCGGTGGAGTTGTGCATGGGGTGTGTTTGGAACATTTTGTCACCGGCCGAGTCCAAAATTCAGCGATTCCCCATCTCAGCCCCGAAAGCAGGTAGAACAACTTTTGTGGTGTCTTTCAGATGCCTACCAAGGTAGTGTAAAAACTACCAGGAGAACTCCTGTCTGGCACCTTCCCCGGTGGAGTTGTGCATGGGGTGTGTTTGGAACATTTTGTCACCAGCCGAGTCCAAAATTCAGCGTTTCCCCATCTCAGCCCAGAAAGCAGGTAGAACAACTTTTGTGGTGCCTTTCAGCTGCCTACCAAGGTAGTGTAAAAACTACCAGGAGAACTCCTGTCTGGCACCTTCCCCGGTGGAGTTGTGCAGGGGGTGTGTTTGGAACATTTTGTCACCAGCCGACTCCAAAATTCAGCGGTTCCCCATCTCAGCCCACAAAGCAGGTACAACAACTTTTCTTGTGCCTTTCAGCTGCCTACCAAGGTAGTGTAAAAACTACCAAAAGAATTCGTTCCTGGCACCTTCCCCGGTGGAGTTGTGCATGGGGTGTCTGTGGAACATTTTGCCACCGGCCGAGTCCAAAATTCAGCGATTCCCCATCTCAGCCCAGAAAGCAGGTAGAACAACTTTTGTGGTGTCTTTCAGATGCCTACTGGAGCAATGTAAAAACTACCAGGAGAACTCCTGTCTGGCACCTTCCCCGGTGGAGTTGTGCATGGGGTGTCTGTGGAACATTTTGCCACCGGCCGAGTCCAAAATTCAGCGATTCCCCATCTCAGCCCAGAAAGCAGGTAGAACAACTTTTGTGGTGTCTTTCAGATGCCTACCGGAGCAATGTAAAAACTACCAGGAGAACTCCTGTCTGGCACCTTCCCCGGTGGAGTTGTGCAGGGGGTGTGTTTGGAACATTTTGTCACCAGCCGACTCCAAAATTCAGCGGTTCCCCATCTCAGCCCAGAAAGCAGGTAGAACAACTTTTGTGGTGTCTTTCAGATGCCTACCAAGGTAGTGTAAAAACTACCAGGAGAACTCCTGTCTGGCACCTTCCCCGGTGGAGTTGTGCATGGGGTGTGTTTGGAACATTTTGTCACCAGCCGACTCCAAAATTCATCTGTTCCCCATCTCAGCCCAGAAAGCAGGTAGAACAACTTTTGTGGTGTCTTTCAGATGTCTACCAAGGTAGTGTAAAAACTACTAAGAGAACTCCTGTCTGGCACCTTCCGTGGTGGAGTTGTGCAAGGGGTGTGTTTGGAACATTTTGTCACCGGCCGAGTCCAAAATTCAGCGATTCCCCATCTCAGCCCAGAAAGCAGGTAGAACAACTTTTGTGGTGCCTTTCAGCTGCCTACCAAGGTAGTGTAAAAACTACCAACAGAACTCCTGTCTGGCACCTTCCCCGGTGGAGTTGTGCATGGGGTGTGTTTGGAACATTTTGTCACCGGCCGACTCCAAAATTCAGCGGTTCCCCATCTCAGCCCACAAAGCAGGTACAACTTCTTTTCTTGTGCCTTTCAGCTGCCTACCAAGGTAGTGTAAAAACTACCAAAAGAATTCGTTCCTGGCACCTTCCCCGGTGGAGTTGTGCATGGGGTGTCTGTGGAACATTTTGTCAGCAGCCGACTCCAAAATTCAGCGATTCCCCATCTCAGCCCAGAAAGCAGGTAGAACAACTTTGTGGTGTCTTTCAGATGCCTACCGGAGCAATGTAAAAACTACCAGGAGAACTCCTGTCTGGCACCTTCCCCGGTGGAGTTTTGCATGGGGTGTGTTTGGAACATTTTGTCAGCAGCCGACTCCAAAATTCAGCGATTCCCCATCTCAGCCCAGAAAGCAGGTAGAACAACTTTGTGGTGTCTTTCAGATGCCTACCGGAGCAATGTAAAAACTACCAGGAGAACTCCTGTCTGGCACCTTCCCCGGTGGAGTTTTGCATGGGGTGTGTTTGGAACATTTTGTCAGCAGCCGAGTCCAAAATTCAGCCGTTCCCCATCTCAGCCCACAAAGCAGGTACAACAACTTTTGTGGTGCCTTTCAGCTGCCTACCAAGGTAGTGTAAAAACTACCAAGAGAACTCCTGTCTGGCACCTTCCCCGGTGGAGTTGTGCATGGGGTGTGTTTGGAACATTTTGTCACTGGCCGAGTCCAAAATTCAGCGATTCCCCATCTAAGCCCAGAAAGCAGGTAGAACAACTTTTGTGGTGTCTTTCAGATGCCTACCAAGGTAGTGTAAAAATTACCAGGAGAACTCCTGTCTGGCACCTTCCGTGGTGGAGTTGTGCATAGGGTGTGTTTGGAACATTTTGTCACCGGCCGAGTCCAAAATTCAGCGGTTCCCCATCTCAGCCCAGAAAGCAGGTAGAACAACTTTTGTGGTGTCTTTCAGATGCCTACCGGAGCAATGTAAAAACTACCAGGAGAACTCCTGTCTGGCACCTTCCCCGGTGGAGTTGTGCAGGGGGTGTGTTTGGAACATTTTGCCACCAGCCGAGTCCAAAATTCAGCGTTTCCCCATCTCAGCCCAGAAAGCAGGTAGAACAACTTTTGTGGTGCCTTTCAGCTGCCTACCGGAGCAATGTAAAAACTACCAGGAGAACTCCTGTCTGGCACCTTCCGTGGTGGAGTTGTGCATGGGGTGTGTTTGGAACATTTTGCCACCAGCCGACTCCAAAATTCAGCGGTTCCCCATCTCAGCCCACAAAGCAGGTACAACTTCTTTTCTTGTGCCTTTCAGCTTCCTACCAAGGTAGTGTAAAAACTACCAACAGAATTCGTTCCTGGCACCTTCCCCGGTGGAGTTGTGCAGGGGGTGTGTTTGGAACATTTTGTCACCGGCCGACTCCAAAATTCAGCGGTTCCCCATCTCAGCCCAGAAAGCAGGTAGAACAACTTTTGTGGTGTCTTTCAGATGCCTACCGGAGCAATGTAAAAACTACCAGGAGAACTCCTGTCTGGCACCTTCCCCGGTGGAGTTGTGCAGGGGGTGTGTTTGGAACATTTTGTCACCAGCCGAGTCCAAAATTCAGCGGTTCCCCATCTCAGCCCAGAAAGCAGGTAGAACAACTTTTGTGGTGCCTTTCAAATGCCTACCAAGGTAGTGTAAAAACTACCAAGAGAACTCCTGTCTGGCACCTTCCGTGGTGGAGTTGTGCAAGGGGTGTGTTTGGAACATTTTGTCACCGGCCGAGTCCAAAATTCAGCGATTCCCCATCTCAGCCCAGAAAGCAGGTAGAACAACTTTTGTGGTGCCTTTCAGCTGCCTACCAAGGTAGTGTAAAAACTACCAACAGAACTCCTGTCTGGCACCTTCCCCGGTGGAGTTGTGCATGGGGTGTGTTTGGAACATTTTGTCACCGGCCGACTCCAAAATTCAGCGGTTCCCCATCTCAGCCCACAAAGCAGGTACAACTTCTTTTCTTGTGCCTTTCAGCTGCCTACCAAGGTAGTGTAAAAACTACCAAAAGAATTCGTTCCTGGCACCTTCCCCGGTGGAGTTGTGCATGGGGTGTCTGTGGAACATTTTGTCAGCAGCCGACTCCAAAATTCAGCGATTCCCCATCTCAGCCCAGAAAGCAGGTAGAACAACTTTGTGGTGTCTTTCAGATGCCTACCGGAGCAATGTAAAAACTACCAGGAGAACTCCTGTCTGGCACCTTCCCCGGTGGAGTTTTGCATGGGGTGTGTTTGGAACATTTTGTCAGCAGCCGACTCCAAAATTCAGCGATTCCCCATCTCAGCCCAGAAAGCAGGTAGAACAACTTTGTGGTGTCTTTCAGATGCCTACCGGAGCAATGTAAAAACTACCAGGAGAACTCCTGTCTGGCACCTTCCCCGGTGGAGTTTTGCATGGGGTGTGTTTGGAACATTTTGTCAGCAGCCGAGTCCAAAATTCAGCCGTTCCCCATCTCAGCCCACAAAGCAGGTACAACAACTTTTGTGGTGCCTTTCAGCTGCCTACCAAGGTAGTGTAAAAACTACCAAGAGAACTCCTGTCTGGCACCTTCCCCGGTGGAGTTGTGCATGGGGTGTGTTTGGAACATTTTGTCACTGGCCGAGTCCAAAATTCAGCGATTCCCCATCTAAGCCCAGAAAGCAGGTAGAACAACTTTTGTGGTGTCTTTCAGATGCCTACCGGAGCAATGTAAAAACTACCAGGAGAACTCCTGTCTGGCACCTTCCCCGGTGGAGTTGTGCAGGGGGTGTGTTTGGAACATTTTGCCACCAGCCGAGTCCAAAATTCAGCGTTTCCCCATCTCAGCCCAGAAAGCAGGTAGAACAACTTTTGTGGTGCCTTTCAGCTGCCTACCGGAGCAATGTAAAAACTACCAGGAGAACTCCTGTCTGGCACCTTCCCCGGTGGAGTTGTGCATGGGGTGTGTTTGGAACATTTTGCCACCAGCCGACTCCAAAATTCAGCGGTTCCCCATCTCAGCCCACAAAGCAGGTACAACTTCTTTTCTTGTGCCTTTCAGCTTCCTACCAAGGTAGTGTAAAAACTACCAACAGAATTCGTTCCTGGCACCTTCCCCGGTGGAGTTGTGCAGGGGGTGTGTTTGGAACATTTTGTCACCGGCCGACTCCAAAATTCAGCGGTTCCCCATCTCAGCCCAGAAAGCAGGTAGAACAACTTTTGTGGTGTCTTTCAGATGCCTACCGGAGCAATGTAAAAACTACCAGGAGAACTCCTGTCTGGCACCTTCCCCGGTGGAGTTGTGCAGGGGGTGTGTTTGGAACATTTTGTCACCAGCCGAGTCCAAAATTCAGCGTTTCCCCATCTCAGCCCAGAAAGCAGGTAGAACAACTTTTGTGGTGCCTTTCAAATGCCTACCAAGGTAGTGTAAAAACTACCAAGAGAACTCCTGTCTGGCACCTTCCCCGGTGGAGTTGTGCATGGGGTGTGTTTGGAACATTTTGTCACCAGCCGAGTCCAAAATTCAGCGGTTCCCCATCTCAGCCCAGAAAGCAGGTAGAACAACTTTTGTGGTGCCTTTCAGCTGCCTACCAAGGTAGTGTAAAAACTACCAGGAGAACTCCTGTCTGGCACCTTCCCCGGTGGAGTTGTGCAGGGGGTGTGTTTGGAACATTTTGTCACCAGCCGACTCCAAAATTCAGCGGTTCCCCATCTCAGCCCACAAAGCAGGTACAACAACTTTTCTTGTGCCTTTCAGCTGCCTACCAAGGTAGTGTAAAAACTACCAAAAGAATTCGTTCCTGGCACCTTCCCCGGTGGAGTTGTGCATGGGGTGTCTGTGGAACATTTTGCCACCGGCCGAGTCCAAAATTCAGCGATTCCCCATCTCAGCCCAGAAAGCAGGTAGAACAACTTTTGTGGTGTCTTTCAGATGCCAACCGGAGCAATGTAAAAACTACCAGGAGAACTCCTGTCTGGCACCTTCCCCGGTGGAGTTGTGCATGGGGTGTCTGTGGAACATTTTGCCACCGGCCGACTCCAAAATTCAGCGATTCCCCATCTCAGCCCAGAAAGCAGGTAGAACAACTTTTGTGGTGTCTTTCAGATGCCTACCGGAGCAATGTAAAAACTACCAGGAGAACTCCTGTCTGGCACCTTCCCCGGTGGAGTTGTGCATGGGGTGTGTTTGGAACATTTTGTCACCAGCCGACTCCAAAATTCAGCGGTTCCCCATCTCAGCCCAGAAAGCAGGTAGAACAACTTTTGTGGTGTCTTTCAGATTCCTACCAAGGTAGTGTAAAAACTACCAGGAGAACTCCTGTCTGGCACCTTCCCCGGTGGAGTTGTGCATGGGGTGTGTTTGGAACATTTTGTCACCAGCCGACTCCAAAATTCATCTGTTCCCCATCTCAGCCCAGAAAGCAGGTAGAACAACTTTTGTGGTGTCTTTCAGATGTCTACCAAGGTAGTGTAAAAACTACTAAGAGAACTCCTGTCTGGCACCTTCCGTGGTGGAGTTGTGCAAGGGGTGTGTTTGGAACATTTTGTCACCGGCCGAGTCCAAAATTCAGCGATTCCCCATCTCAGCCCAGAAAGCAGGTAGAACAACTTTTGTGGTGCCTTTCAGCTGCCTACCAAGGTAGTGTAAAAACTACCAACAGAACTCCTGTCTGGCACCTTCCCCGGTGGAGTTGTGCATGGGGTGTGTTTGGAACATTTTGTCACCGGCCGACTCCAAAATTCAGCGGTTCCCCATCTCAGCCCACAAAGCAGGTACAACTTCTTTTCTTGTGCCTTTCAGCTGCCTACCAAGGTAGTGTAAAAACTACCAACAGAATTCGTTCCTGGCACCTTCCCCGGTGGAGTTGTGCAGGGGGTGTCTGTGGAACATTTTGTCAGCAGCCGACTCCAAAATTCAGCGATTCCCCATCTCAGCCCAGAAAGCAGGTAGAACAACTTTGTGGTGTCTTTCAGATGCCTACCGGAGCAATGTAAAAACTACCAGGAGAACTCCTGTCTGGCAACTTCCCCGGTGGAGTTGTGCATGGGGTGTGTTTGGAACATTTTGTCACCGGCCGAGTCCAAAATTCAGCGGTTCCCCATCTCAGCCCAGAAAGCAGGTAGAACAACTTTTGTGGTGTCTTTCAGATGCCTACCGGAGCAATGTAAAAACTACCAGGAGAACTCCTGTCTGGCACCTTCCCCGGTGGAGTTGTGCATGGGGTGTGTTTGGAACATTTTGTCACCGGCCGACTCCAAAATTCAGCGATTCCCCATCTCAGCCCAGAAAGCAGGTAGAACAACTTTTGTGGTGTCTTTCAGATGCCTACCAAGGTAGTGTAAAAACTACCAGGAGAACTCCTGTCTGGCACCTTCCCCGGTGGAGTTGTGCAGGGGGTGTGTTTGGAACATTTTGCCACCAGCCGACTCCAAAATTCAGCGGTTCCCCATCTCAGCCCAGAAAGCAGGTAGAACAACTTTTGTGGTGCCTTTCAGCTGCCTACCAAGGTAGTGTAAAAACTACCAAGAGAACTCCTGTCTGGCAACTTCCCCGGTGGAGTTGTGCATGGGGTGTGTTTGGAACATTTTGTCACCAGCCGACTCCAAAATTCAGCGGTTCCCCATCTCAGCCCACAAAGCAGGTACAACAACTTTTGTGGTGCCTTTCAGCTGCCTACCAAGGTAGTGTAAAAACTACCAAGAGAACTCCTGTCTGGCACCTTCCCCGGTGGAGTTGTGCATGGGGTGTGTTTGGAACATTTTGTCACTGGCCGAGTCCAAAATTCAGCGATTCCCCATCTAAGCCCAGAAAGCAGGTAGAACAACTTTTGTGGTGTCTTTTAGATGCCTACCAAGGTAGTGTAAAAACTACCAAGAGAACTCCTGTCTGGCACCTTCCGTGGTGGAGTTGTGCAAGGGGTGTGTTTGGAACATTTTGTCACCGGCCGAGTCCAAAATTCAGCGATTCCCCATCTCAGCCCACAAAGCAGGTAGAACAACTTTTGTGGTGTCTTTCAGATGCCTACTGGAGCAATGTAAAAACTACCAGGAGAACTCCTGTCTGGCACCTTCCGTGGTGGAGTTGTGCATGGGGTGTGTTTGGAACATTTTGTCACCAGCCGACTCCAAAATTCAGCGGTTCCCCATCTCAGCCCAGAAAGCAGGTAGAACAACTTTTCTTGTGCCTTTCAGCTGCCTACCAAGGTAGTGTAAAAACTACCAACAGAATTCGTTCCTGGCACCTTCCCCGGTGGAGTTGTGCATGGGGTGTCTGTGGAACATTTTGTCACCGTCCGACTCCAAAATTCAGCGGTTCCCCATCTCAGCCCACAAAGCAGGTAGAACAACTTTTGTGGTGTCTTTCAGATGCCTACCGGAGCAATGTAAAAACTACCAGGAGAACTCCTGTCTGGCACCTTCCGTGGTGGAGTTGTGCAGGGGGGGTGTTTGGAACATTTTGTCACCAGCCGACTCCAAAATTCAGCGGTTCCCCATCTCAGCCCAGAAAGCAGGTAAAACAACTTTTGTGGTGTCTTTCAGATGCCTACCAAGGTAGTGTAAAAACTACTAGGAGAACTCCTGTCTGGCACCTTCCCCGGTGGAGTTGTGCATGGGGTGTGTTTGGAACATTTTGTCACCGGCCGAGTCCAAAATTCAGCGTTTCCCCATCTCAGCCCAGAAAGCAGGTAGAACAACTTTTGTGGTGTCTTTCAGATGCCTACCAAGGTAGTGTAAAAACTACCAGGAGAACTCCTGTCTGGCACCTTCCGTGGTGGAGTTGTGCATGGGGTGTGTTAGGAACATTTTGTCACCAGCCGAGTCCAAAATTCAGCGGTTCCCCATCTCAGCCCACAAAGCAGGTAAAACTTCTTTTCTTGAGCCTTTCAGCTGCCTACCAAGGTAGTGTAAAAACTACCAACAGAATTCGTTCCTGGCACCTTCCCCGGTGGAGTTGTGCATAGGGTGTCTGTGGAACATTTTGTCACCGGCCGAGTCCAAAATTCAGCCGTTCCCCATCTCAGCCCAGAAAGCAGGTAGAACAACTTTTGTGGTGTCTTTCAGATGCCTACCGGAGCAATGTAAAAATTACCAGGAGAACTCCTGTCTGGCACCTTCCCCGGTGGAGTTTTGCATGGGGTGTGTTTGGAACATTTTGTCACCGGCCGAGTCCAAAATTCAGCGATTCCCCATCTCAGCCCACAAAGCAGGTAGAACAACTTTTGTGGTGCCATTCAGCTGCCTACCAAGGTAGTGTAAAAACTACTAAGAGAACTCCTGTCTGGCACCTTCCCCGGTGGAGTTGTGCATGGGGTGTGTTTGGAACATTTTGTCACCGGCCGAGTCCAAAATTCAGCGATTCCCCATCTCAGCCCACAAAGCAGGTAGAACAACTTTTGTGGTGTCTTTCAGATGCCTACCAAGGTAGTGTAAAAACTACCAAAAGAATTCGTTCCTGGCACCTTCCCCGGTGGAGTTGTGCATGGGGTGTCTGTGGAACATTTTGCCACCGGCCGAGTCCAAAATTCAGCGATTCCCCATCTCAGCCCAGAAAGCAGGTAGAACAACTTTTGTGGTGTCTTTCAGATGCCTACCGGAGCAATGTAAAAACTACCAGGAGAACTCCTGTCTGGCACCTTCCCCGGTGGAGTTGTGCATGGGGTGTCTGTGGAACATTTTGCCACCGGCCGACTCCAAAATTCAGCGATTCCCATCTCAGCCCAGAAAGCAGGTAGAACAACTTTTGTGGTGTCTTTCAGATGCCTACCGGAGCAATGTAAAAACTACCAGGAGAACTCCTGTCTGGCACCTTCCCCGGTGGAGTTGTGCATGGGGTGTGTTTGGAACATTTTGTCACCAGCCGAGTCCAAAATTCAGCGGTTCCCCTTCTCAGCCCAGAAAGCAGGTAGAACAACTTTTGTGGTGCCTTTCAGCTGCCTACCAAGGTAGTGTAAAAACTACCAAGAGAACTCCTGTCTGGCACCTTCCCCGGTGGAGTTGTGCATATGGTGTGTTTGGAACATTTTGTCACCGGCCGACTCCAAAATTCAGCGATTCCCCATCTCAGCCCAGAAAGCAGGTAGAACAACTTTTGTGGTGTCTTTCAGATGCCTACCAAGGTAGTGTAAAAACTACCAGGAGAACTCCTGTCTGGCACCTTCCGTGGTGGAGTTGTGCATGGGGTGTGTTTGGAACATTTTGTCACCGGCCGACTCCAAAATTCAGCGATTCCCCATCTCAGCCCAGAAAGCAGGTAGAACAACTTTTGTGGTGCCTTTCAGCTGCCTACCAAGGTAGTGTAAAAACTACCAAGAGAACTCCTGTCTGGCACCTTCCCCGGTGGAGTTGTGCATATGGTGTGTTTGGAACATTTTGTCACCGGCCGACTCCAAAATTCAGCGATTCCCCATCTCAGCCCAGAAAGCAGGTAGAACAACTTTTGTGGTGTCTTTCAGATGCCTACCAAGGTAGTGTAAAAACTACCAGGAGAACTCCTGTCTGGCACCTTCCCCGGTGGAGTTGTGCATGGGGTGTCTGTGGAACATTTTGCCACCGGCCGACTCCAAAATTCAGCGATTCCCCATCTCAGCCCAGAAAGCAGGTAGAACAACTTTTGTGGTGTCTTTCAGATGCCTACCGGAGCAATGTAAAAACTACCAGGAGAACTCCTGTCTGGCACCTTCCCCGGTGGAGTTGTGCATGGGGTGTGTTTGGAACATTTTGTCACCAGCCGACTCCAAAATTCAGCGGTTCCCCATCTCAGCCCAGAAAGCAGGTAGAACAACTTTTGTGGTGTCTTTCAGATTCCTACCAAGGTAGTGTAAAAACTACCAGGAGAACTCCTGTCTGGCACCTTCCCCGGTGGAGTTGTGCATGGGGTGTGTTTGGAACATTTTGTCACCAGCCGACTCCAAAATTCATCTGTTCCCCATCTCAGCCCAGAAAGCAGGTAGAACAACTTTTGTGGTGTCTTTCAGATGTCTACCAAGGTAGTGTAAAAACTACTAAGAGAACTCCTGTCTGGCACCTTCCGTGGTGGAGTTGTGCAAGGGGTGTGTTTGGAACATTTTGTCACCGGCCGAGTCCAAAATTCAGCGATTCCCCATCTCAGCCCAGAAAGCAGGTAGAACAACTTTTGTGGTGCCTTTCAGCTGCCTACCAAGGTAGTGTAAAAACTACCAACAGAACTCCTGTCTGGCACCTTCCCCGGTGGAGTTGTGCATGGGGTGTGTTTGGAACATTTTGTCACCGGCCGACTCCAAAATTCAGCGGTTCCCCATCTCAGCCCACAAAGCAGGTACAACTTCTTTTCTTGTGCCTTTCAGCTGCCTACCAAGGTAGTGTAAAAACTACCAACAGAATTCGTTCCTGGCACCTTCCCCGGTGGAGTTGTGCAGGGGGTGTCTGTGGAACATTTTGTCAGCAGCCGACTCCAAAATTCAGCGATTCCCCATCTCAGCCCAGAAAGCAGGTAGAACAACTTTGTGGTGTCTTTCAGATGCCTACCGGAGCAATGTAAAAACTACCAGGAGAACTCCTGTCTGGCAACTTCCCCGGTGGAGTTGTGCATGGGGTGTGTTTGGAACATTTTGTCACCGGCCGAGTCCAAAATTCAGCGGTTCCCCATCTCAGCCCAGAAAGCAGGTAGAACAACTTTTGTGGTGTCTTTCAGATGCCTACCGGAGCAATGTAAAAACTACCAGGAGAACTCCTGTCTGGCACCTTCCCCGGTGGAGTTGTGCATGGGGTGTGTTTGGAACATTTTGTCACCGGCCGACTCCAAAATTCAGCGATTCCCCATCTCAGCCCAGAAAGCAGGTAGAACAACTTTTGTGGTGTCTTTCAGATGCCTACCAAGGTAGTGTAAAAACTACCAGGAGAACTCCTGTCTGGCACCTTCCCCGGTGGAGTTGTGCAGGGGGTGTGTTTGGAACATTTTGCCACCAGCCGACTCCAAAATTCAGCGGTTCCCCATCTCAGCCCAGAAAGCAGGTAGAACAACTTTTGTGGTGTCTTTCAGATGCCTACCGGAGCAATGTAAAAACTACCAGGAGAACTCCTGTCTGGCACCTTCCCCGGTGGAGTTGTGCATGGGGTGTGTTTGGAACATTTTGTCACCAGCCGACTCCAAAATTCAGCGGTTCCCCATCTCAGCCCAGAAAGCAGGTAGAACAACTTTTGTGGTGCCTTTCAGCTGCCTACCAAGGTAGTGTAAAAACTACCAAGAGAACTCCTGTCTGGCACCTTCCCCGGTGGAGTTGTGCAAGGGGTGTGTTTGGAACATTTTGTCACCGGCCGAGTCCAAAATTCAGCGATTCCCCATCTCAGCCCACAAAGCAGGTAGAACAACTTTTGTGGTGTCTTTCAGATGCCTACTGGAGCAATGTAAAAACTACCAGGAGAACTCCTGTCTGGCACCTTCCGTGGTGGAGTTGTGCATGGGGTGTGTTTGGAACATTTTGTCACCAGCCGACTCCAAAATTCAGCGGTTCCCCATCTCAGCCCAGAAAGCAGGTAGAACAACTTTTCTTGTGCCTTTCAGCTGCCTACCAAGGTAGTGTAAAAACTACCAACAGAATTCGTTCCTGGCACCTTCCCCGGTGGAGTTGTGCATGGGGTGTCTGTGGAACATTTTGTCACCGTCCGACTCCAAAATTCAGCGGTTCCCCATCTCAGCCCACAAAGCAGGTAGAACAACTTTTGTGGTGTCTTTCAGATGCCTACCGGAGCAATGTAAAAACTACCAGGAGAACTCCTGTCTGGCACCTTCCGTGGTGGAGTTGTGCAGGGGGGGTGTTTGGAACATTTTGTCACCAGCCGAGTCCAAAATTCAGCGGTTCCCCATCTCAGCCCAGAAAGCAGGTAAAACAACTTTTGTGGTGTCTTTCAGATGCCTACCAAGGTAGTGTAAAAACTACTAGGAGAACTCCTGTCTGGCACCTTCCCCGGTGGAGTTGTGCATGGGGTGTGTTTGGAACATTTTGTCACCGGCCGAGTCCAAAATTCAGCGTTTCCCCATCTCAGCCCAGAAAGCAGGTAGAACAACTTTTGTGGTGTCTTTCAGATGCCTACCAAGGTAGTGTAAAAACTACCAGGAGAACTCCTGTCTGGCACCTTCCCCGGTGGAGTTGTGCATGGGGTGTGTTAGGAACATTTTGTCACCAGCCGAGTCCAAAATTCAGCGGTTCCCCATCTCAGCCCACAAAGCAGGTAAAACTTCTTTTCTTGAGCCTTTCAGCTGCCTACCAAGGTAGTGTAAAAACTACCAACAGAATTCGTTCCTGGCACCTTCCCCGGTGGAGTTGTGCATAGGGTGTCTGTGGAACATTTTGTCACCGGCCGAGTCCAAAATTCAGCCGTTCCCCATCTCAGCCCAGAAAGCAGGTAGAACAACTTTTGTGGTGTCTTTCAGATGCCTACCGGAGCAATGTAAAAATTACCAGGAGAACTCCTGTCTGGCACCTTCCCCGGTGGAGTTTTGCATGGGGTGTGTTTGGAACATTTTGTCACCGGCCGAGTCCAAAATTCAGCGATTCCCCATCTCAGCCCACAAAGCAGGTAGAACAACTTTTGTGGTGCCATTCAGCTGCCTACCAAGGTAGTGTAAAAACTACTAAGAGAACTCCTGTCTGGCACCTTCCCCGGTGGAGTTGTGCATGGGGTGTGTTTGGAACATTTTGTCACCAGCCGACTCCAAAATTCAGCGGTTCCCCATCTCAGCCCAGAAAGCAGGTAGAACAACTTTTCTTGTGCCTTTCAGCTGCCTACCAAGGTAGTGTAAAAACTACCAACAGAATTCGTTCCTGGCACCTTCCCCGGTGGAGTTGTGCATGGGGTGTCTGTGGAACATTTTGCCACCGGCCGAGTCCAAAATTCAGCGATTCCCCATCTCAGCCCAGAAAGCAGGTAGAACAACTTTTGTGGTGTCTTTCAGATGCCTACCGGAGCAATGTAAAAACTACCAGGAGAACTCCTGTCTGGCACCTTCCCCGGTGGAGTTGTGCATGGGGTGTCTGTGGAACATTTTGCCACCGGCCGACTCCAAAATTCAGCGATTCCCATCTCAGCCCAGAAAGCAGGTAGAACAACTTTTGTGGTGTCTTTCAGATGCCTACCGGAGCAATGTAAAAACTACCAGGAGAACTCCTGTCTGGCACCTTCCCCGGTGGAGTTGTGCATGGGGTGTGTTTGGAACATTTTGTCACCAGCCGACTCCAAAATTCAGCGGTTCCCCATCTCAGCCCAGAAAGCAGGTAGAACAACTTTTGTGGTGCCTTTCAGCTGCCTACCAAGGTAGTGTAAAAACTACCAAGAGAACTCCTGTCTGGCACCTTCCCCGGTGGAGTTGTGCATATGGTGTGTTTGGAACATTTTGTCACCGGCCGACTCCAAAATTCAGCGATTCCCCATCTCAGCCCAGAAAGCAGGTAGAACAACTTTTGTGGTGTCTTTCAGATGCCTACCAAGGTAGTGTAAAAACTACCAGGAGAACTCCTGTCTGGCACCTTCCCCGGTGGAGTTGTGCATGGGGTGTGTTTGGAACATTTTGTCACCGGCCGAGTCCAAAATTCAGCGATTCCCCATCTCAGCCCACAAAGCAGGTAGAACAACTTTTGTGGTGTCTTTCAGATGCCTACCAAGGTAGTGTAAAAACTACCAGGAGAACTCCTGTCTGACACCTTCCCCGGTGGAGTTGTGCATGGGGTGTCTTTGGAACATTTTGTCACCGGCCGACTCCAAAATTCAGCGGTTCCCCATCTCAGCCCAGAAAGCAGGAAGAACAAGTTTTCTGGTGCCTTTCAGCTGCCTACCAAGGTAGTGTAAAAACTATCAAGAGAACTCTTGTCTGGCACCTTCCCCGGTGGAGTTGTGCATAGGGTGTGTTTGGAACATTTTGTCACCAGCCGAGTCCAAAATTCAGCGTTTCCCCATCTCAGCCCAGAAAGCAGGTAGAACAACTTTTGTGGTGTCTTTCAGATGCCTACCAAGATAGTGTAAAAACTACCAAGAGAACTCCTGTCTGGCACCTTCCCCGGTGGAGTTGTGCATGGGGTGTGTTTGGAACATTTTGTCACCAGCCGAGTCCAAAATTCAGCGTTTCCCCATCTCAGCCCAGAAAGCAGGTAGAACAACTTTTGTGGTGTCTTTCAGATGCCTACCAAGGTAGTGTAAAAATTACCAGGAGAACTCCTGTCTGGCACCTTCCGTGGTGGAGTTGTGCATGGGGTGTGTTTGGAACATTTTGTCACCGGCCGAGTCCAAAATTCAGCGGTTCCCCATCTCAGCCCAGAAAGCAGGTAGAACAACTTTTGTGGTGTCTTTCAGATGCCTACCGGAGCAATGTAAAAACTACCAGGAGAACTCCTGTCTGGCACCTTCCCCGGTGGAGTTGTGCAGGGGGTGTGTTTGGAACATTTTGCCACCAGCCGAGTCCAAAATTCAGCGTTTCCCCATCTCAGCCCAGAAAGCAGGTAGAACAACTTTTGTGGTGCCTTTCAGCTGCGTACCGGAGCAATGTAAAAACTACCAGGAGAACTCCTGTCTGGCACCTTCCCCGGTGGAGTTGTGCATGGGGTGTGTTTGGAACATTTTGCCACCAGCCGACTCCAAAATTCAGCGGTTCCCCATCTCAGCCCACAAAGCAGGTACAACTTCTTTTCTTGTGCCTTTCAGCTTCCTACCAAGGTAGTGTAAAAACTACCAACAGAATTCGTTCCTGGCACCTTCCCCGGTGGAGTTGTGCAGGGGGTGTGTTTGGAACATTTTGTCACCGGCCGACTCCAAAATTCAGCTGTTCCCCATCTCAGCCCAGAAAGCAGGTAGAACAACTTTTGTGGTGTCTTTCAGATGCCTACCGGAGCAATGTAAAAACTACCAGGAGAACTCCTGTCTGGCACCTTCCCCGGTGGAGTTGTGCAGGGGGTGTGTTTGGAACATTTTGTCACCAGCCGAGTCCAAAATTCAGCGTTTCCCCATCTCAGCCCAGAAAGCAGGTAGAACAACTTTTGTGGTGCCTTTCAAATGCCTACCAAGGTAGTGTAAAAACTACCAAGAGAACTCCTGTCTGGCACCTTCCCCGGTGGAGTTGTGCATGGGGTGTGTTTGGAACATTTTGTCACCAGCCGAGTCCAAAATTCAGCGGTTCCCCATCTCAGCCCAGAAAGCAGGTAGAACAACTTTTGTGGTGCCTTTCAGCTGCCTGCCAAGGTAGTGTAAAAACTACCAGGAGAACTCCTGTCTGGCACCTTCCCCGGTGGAGTTGTGCAGGGGGTGTGTTTGGAACATTTTGTTCACCAGCCGACTCCAAAATTCAGCGGTTCCCCATCTCAGCCCACAAAGCAGGTACAACAACTTTTGTGGTGCCTTTCAGCTGCCTACCAAGGTAGTGTAAAAACTACCAAAAGAATTCGTTCCTGGCACCTTCCCCGGTGGAGTTGTGCATGGGGTGTCTGTGGAACATTTTGCCACCGGCCGAGTCCAAAATTCAGCGATTCCCCATCTCAGCCCAGAAAGCAGGTAGAACAACTTTTGTGGTGTCTTTCAGATGCCAACCGGAGCAATGTAAAAACTACCAGGAGAACTCCTGTCTGGCACCTTCCCCGGTGGAGTTGTGCATGGGGTGTCTGTGGAACATTTTGCCACCGGCCGACTCCAAAATTCAGCGATTCCCCATCTCAGCCCAGAAAGCAGGTAGAACAACTTTTGTGGTGTCTTTCAGATGCCTACCGGAGCAATGTAAAAACTACCAGGAGAACTCCTGTCTGGCACCTTCCCCGGTGGAGTTGTGCATGGGGTGTGTTTGGAACATTTTGTCACCAGCCGACTCCAAAATTCAGCGGTTCCCCATCTCAGCCCAGAAAGCAGGTAGAACAACTTTTGTGGTGTCTTTCAGATGCCTACCAAGGTAGTGTAAAAACTACCAGGAGAACTCCTGTCTGGCACCTTCCCCGGTGGAGTTGTGCATGGGGTGTGTTTGGAACATTTTGTCACCAGCCGACTCCAAAATTCATCTGTTCCCCATCTCAGCCCAGAAAGCAGGTAGAACAACTTTTGTGGTGTCTTTCAGATGTCTACCAAGGTAGTGTAAAAACTACTAAGAGAACTCCTGTCTGGCACCTTCCGTGGTGGAGTTGTGCAAGGGGTGTGTTTGGAACATTTTGTCACCGGCCGAGTCCAAAATTCAGCTATTCCCCATCTCAGCCCAGAAAGCAGGTAGAACAACTTTTGTGGTGCCTTTCAGCTGCCTACCAAGGTAGTGTAAAAACTACCAACAGAACTCCTGTCTGGCACCTTCCCCGGTGGAGTTGTGCATGGGGTGTGTTTGGAACATTTTGTCACCGGCCGACTCCAAAATTCAGCGGTTCCCCATCTCAGCCCACAAAGCAGGTACAACTTCTTTTCTTGTGCCTTTCAGCTGCCTACCAAGGTAGTGTAAAAACTACCAACAGAATTCGTTCCTGGCACCTTCCCCGGTGGAGTTGTGCAGGGGGTGTCTGTGGAACATTTTGTCACCGTCCGACTCCAAAATTCAGCGATTCCCCATCTCAGCCCAGAAAGCAGGTAGAACAACTTTGTGGTGTCTTTCAGATGCCTACCGGAGCAATGTAAAAACTACCAGGAGAACTCCTGTCTGGCACCTTCCCCGGTGGAGTTGTGCATGGGGTGTCTGTGGAACATTTTGCCACCGGCCGACTCCAAAATTCAGCGATTCCCATCTCAGCCCAGAAAGCAGGTAGAACAACTTTTGTGGTGTCTTTCAGATGCCTACCGGAGCAATGTAAAAACTACCAGGAGAACTCCTGTCTGGCACCTTCCCCGGTGGAGTTGTGCATGGGGTGTGTTTGGAACATTTTGTCACCAGCCGACTCCAAAATTCAGCGGTTCCCCATCTCAGCCCAGAAAGCAGGTAGAACAACTTTTGTGGTGCCTTTCAGCTGCCTACCAAGGTAGTGTAAAAACTACCAAGAGAACTCCTGTCTGGCACCTTCCCCGGTGGAGTTGTGCATATGGTGTGTTTGGAACATTTTGTCACCGGCCGACTCCAAAATTCAGCGATTCCCCATCTCAGCCCAGAAAGCAGGTAGAACAACTTTTGTGGTGTCTTTCAGATGCCTACCAAGGTAGTGTAAAAACTACCAGGAGAACTCCTGTCTGGCACCTTCCCCGGTGGAGTTGTGCATGGGGTGTGTTTGGAACATTTTGTCACCGGCCGAGTCCAAAATTCAGCGATTCCCCATCTCAGCCCACAAAGCAGGTAGAACAACTTTTGTGGTGTCTTTCAGATGCCTACCAAGGTAGTGTAAAAACTACCAGGAGAACTCCTGTCTGACACCTTCCCCGGTGGAGTTGTGCATGGGGTGTCTTTGGAACATTTTGTCACCGGCCGACTCCAAAATTCAGCGGTTCCCCATCTCAGCCCAGAAAGCAGGAAGAACAAGTTTTCTGGTGCCTTTCAGCTGCCTACCAAGGTAGTGTAAAAACTATCAAGAGAACTCTTGTCTGGCACCTTCCCCGGTGGAGTTGTGCATAGGGTGTGTTTGGAACATTTTGTCACCAGCCGACTCCAAAATTCAGCGGTTCCCCATCTCAGCCCAGAAAGCAGGTAGAACAACTTTTGTGGTGTCTTTCAGATGCCTACCAAGATAGTGTAAAAACTACCAAGAGAACTCCTGTCTGGCACCTTCCCCGGTGGAGTTGTGCATGGGGTGTGTTTGGAACATTTTGTCACCAGCCGAGTCCAAAATTCAGCGTTTCCCCATCTCAGCCCAGAAAGCAGGTAGAACAACTTTTGTGGTGTCTTTCAGATGCCTACCAAGGTAGTGTAAAAATTACCAGGAGAACTCCTGTCTGGCACCTTCCGTGGTGGAGTTGTGCATGGGGTGTGTTTGGAACATTTTGTCACCGGCCGAGTCCAAAATTCAGCGGTTCCCCATCTCAGCCCAGAAAGCAGGTAGAACAACTTTTGTGGTGTCTTTCAGATGCCTACCGGAGCAATGTAAAAACTACCAGGAGAACTCCTGTCTGGCACCTTCCCCGGTGGAGTTGTGCAGGGGGTGTGTTTGGAACATTTTGCCACCAGCCGAGTCCAAAATTCAGCGTTTCCCCATCTCAGCCCAGAAAGCAGGTAGAACAACTTTTGTGGTGCCTTTCAGCTGCGTACCGGAGCAATGTAAAAACTACCAGGAGAACTCCTGTCTGGCACCTTCCCCGGTGGAGTTGTGCATGGGGTGTGTTTGGAACATTTTGCCACCAGCCGACTCCAAAATTCAGCGGTTCCCCATCTCAGCCCACAAAGCAGGTACAACTTCTTTTCTTGTGCCTTTCAGCTTCCTACCAAGGTAGTGTAAAAACTACCAACAGAATTCGTTCCTGGCACCTTCCCCGGTGGAGTTGTGCAGGGGGTGTGTTTGGAACATTTTGTCACCGGCCGACTCCAAAATTCAGCTGTTCCCCATCTCAGCCCAGAAAGCAGGTAGAACAACTTTTGTGGTGTCTTTCAGATGCCTACCGGAGCAATGTAAAAACTACCAGGAGAACTCCTGTCTGGCACCTTCCCCGGTGGAGTTGTGCAGGGGGTGTGTTTGGAACATTTTGTCACCAGCCGAGTCCAAAATTCAGCGTTTCCCCATCTCAGCCCAGAAAGCAGGTAGAACAACTTTTGTGGTGCCTTTCAAATGCCTACCAAGGTAGTGTAAAAACTACCAAGAGAACTCCTGTCTGGCACCTTCCCCGGTGGAGTTGTGCATGGGGTGTGTTTGGAACATTTTGTCACCAGCCGAGTCCAAAATTCAGCGGTTCCCCATCTCAGCCCAGAAAGCAGGTAGAACAACTTTTGTGGTGCCTTTCAGCTGCCTGCCAAGGTAGTGTAAAAACTACCAGGAGAACTCCTGTCTGGCACCTTCCCCGGTGGAGTTGTGCAGGGGGTGTGTTTGGAACATTTTGTTCACCAGCCGACTCCAAAATTCAGCGGTTCCCCATCTCAGCCCACAAAGCAGGTACAACAACTTTTGTGGTGCCTTTCAGCTGCCTACCAAGGTAGTGTAAAAACTACCAAAAGAATTCGTTCCTGGCACCTTCCCCGGTGGAGTTGTGCATGGGGTGTCTGTGGAACATTTTGCCACCGGCCGAGTCCAAAATTCAGCGATTCCCCATCTCAGCCCAGAAAGCAGGTAGAACAACTTTTGTGGTGTCTTTCAGATGCCAACCGGAGCAATGTAAAAACTACCAGGAGAACTCCTGTCTGGCACCTTCCCCGGTGGAGTTGTGCATGGGGTGTCTGTGGAACATTTTGCCACCGGCCGACTCCAAAATTCAGCGATTCCCCATCT
Source organism: Falco biarmicus (assembly GCF_023638135.1). Taxonomy (NCBI): domain Eukaryota; kingdom Metazoa; phylum Chordata; class Aves; order Falconiformes; family Falconidae; genus Falco; species Falco biarmicus. Next base: position 203,105 of record NW_026612003.1, on the reverse strand, counting down.
CAGCCCAGAAAGCAGGTAGAACAACTTTTGTGGTGTCTTTCAGATGCCTACCGGAGCAATGTAAAAACTACCAGGAGAACTCCTGTCTGGCACCTTCCCCGGTGGAGTTGTGCATGGGGTGTGTTTGGAACATTTTGTCACCAGCCGACTCCAAAATTCAGCGGTTCCCCATCTCAGCCCAGAAAGCAGGTAGAACAACTTTTGTGGTGTCTTTCAGATGCCTACCAAGGTAGTGTAAAAACTACCAGGAGAACTCCTGTCTGGCACCTTCCCCGGTGGAGTTGTGCATGGGGTGTGTTTGGAACATTTTGTCACCAGCCGACTCCAAAATTCATCTGTTCCCCATCTCAGCCCAGAAAGCAGGTAGAACAACTTTTGTGGTGTCTTTCAGATGTCTACCAAGGTAGTGTAAAAACTACTAAGAGAACTCCTGTCTGGCACCTTCCGTGGTGGAGTTGTGCAAGGGGTGTGTTTGGAACATTTTGTCACCGGCCGAGTCCAAAATTCAGCTATTCCCCATCTCAGCCCAGAAAGCAGGTAGAACAACTTTTGTGGTGCCTTTCAGCTGCCTACCAAGGTAGTGTAAAAACTACCAACAGAACTCCTGTCTGGCACCTTCCCCGGTGGAGTTGTGCATGGGGTGTGTTTGGAACATTTTGTCACCGGCCGACTCCAAAATTCAGCGGTTCCCCATCTCAGCCCACAAAGCAGGTACAACTTCTTTTCTTGTGCCTTTCAGCTGCCTACCAAGGTAGTGTAAAAACTACCAACAGAATTCGTTCCTGGCACCTTCCCCGGTGGAGTTGTGCAGGGGGTGTCTGTGGAACATTTTGTCACCGTCCGACTCCAAAATTCAGCGATTCCCCATCTCAGCCCAGAAAGCAGGTAGAACAACTTTGTGGTGTCTTTCAGATGCCTACCGGAGCAATGTAAAAACTACCAGGAGAACTCCTGTCTGGCAACTTCCCCGGTGGAGTTGTGCATGGGGTGTGTTTGGAACATTTTGTCACCGGCCGAGTCCAAAATTCAGCGGTTCCCCATCTCAGCCCAGAAAGCAGGTAGAACAACTTTTGTGGTGTCTTTCAGATGCCTACCGGAGCAATGTAAAAACTACCAGGAGAACTCCTGTCTGGCACCTTCCCCGGTGGAGTTGTGCATGGGGTGTGTTTGGAACATTTTGTCACCGGCCGACTCCAAAATTCAGCGATTCCCCATCTCAGCCCAGAAAGCAGGTAGAACAACTTTTGTGGTGTCTTTCAGATGCCTACCAAGGTAGTGTAAAAACTACCAGGAGAACTCCTGTCTGGCACCTTCCCCGGTGGAGTTGTGCAGGGGGTGTGTTTGGAACATTTTGCCACCAGCCGACTCCAAAATTCAGCGGTTCCCCATCTCAGCCCAGAAAGCAGGTAGAACAACTTTTGTGGTGCCTTTCAGCTGCCTACCAAGGTAGTGTAAAAACTACCAAGAGAACTCCTGTCTGGCAACTTCCCCGGTGGAGTTGTGCATGGGGTGTGTTTGGAACATTTTGTCACCAGCCGACTCCAAAATTCAGCGGTTCCCCATCTCAGCCCACAAAGCAGGTACAACAACTTTTGTGGTGCCTTTCAGCTGCCTACCAAGGTAGTGTAAAAACTACCAAGAGAACTCCTGTCTGGCACCTTCCCCGGTGGAGTTGTGCATGGGGTGTGTTTGGAACATTTTGTCACTGGCCGAGTCCAAAATTCAGCGATTCCCCATCTAAGCCCAGAAAGCAGGTAGAACAACTTTTGTGGTGTCTTTTAGATGCCTACCAAGGTAGTGTAAAAACTACCAAGAGAACTCCTGTCTGGCACCTTCCCCGGTGGAGTTGTGCAAGGGGTGTGTTTGGAACATTTTGTCACCGGCCGAGTCCAAAATTCAGCGATTCCCCATCTCAGCCCACAAAGCAGGTAGAACAACTTTTGTGGTGTCTTTCAGATGCCTACTGGAGCAATGTAAAAACTACCAGGAGAACTCCTGTCTGGCACCTTCCGTGGTGGAGTTGTGCATGGGGTGTGTTTGGAACATTTTGTCACCAGCCGACTCCAAAATTCAGCGGTTCCCCATCTCAGCCCAGAAAGCAGGTAGAACAACTTTTCTTGTGCCTTTCAGCTGCCTACCAAGGTAGTGTAAAAACTACCAACAGAATTCGTTCCTGGCACCTTCCCCGGTGGAGTTGTGCATGGGGTGTCTGTGGAACATTTTGTCACCGTCCGACTCCAAAATTCAGCGGTTCCCCATCTCAGCCCACAAAGCAGGTAGAACAACTTTTGTGGTGTCTTTCAGATGCCTACCGGAGCAATGTAAAAACTACCAGGAGAACTCCTGTCTGGCACCTTCCGTGGTGGAGTTGTGCAGGGGGGGTGTTTGGAACATTTTGTCACCAGCCGACTCCAAAATTCAGCGGTTCCCCATCTCAGCCCAGAAAGCAGGTAAAACAACTTTTGTGGTGTCTTTCAGATGCCTACCAAGGTAGTGTAAAAACTACTAGGAGAACTCCTGTCTGGCACCTTCCCCGGTGGAGTTGTGCATGGGGTGTGTTTGGAACATTTTGTCACCGGCCGAGTCCAAAATTCAGCGTTTCCCCATCTCAGCCCAGAAAGCAGGTAGAACAACTTTTGTGGTGTCTTTCAGATGCCTACCAAGGTAGTGTAAAAACTACCAGGAGAACTCCTGTCTGGCACCTTCCCCGGTGGAGTTGTGCATGGGGTGTGTTAGGAACATTTTGTCACCAGCCGAGTCCAAAATTCAGCGGTTCCCCATCTCAGCCCACAAAGCAGGTAAAACTTCTTTTCTTGAGCCTTTCAGCTGCCTACCAAGGTAGTGTAAAAACTACCAACAGAATTCGTTCCTGGCACCTTCCCCGGTGGAGTTGTGCATAGGGTGTCTGTGGAACATTTTGTCACCGGCCGACTCCAAAATTCAGCCGTTCCCCATCTCAGCCCAGAAAGCAGGTAGAACAACTTTTGTGGTGTCTTTCAGATGCCTACCGGAGCAATGTAAAAATTACCAGGAGAACTCCTGTCTGGCACCTTCCCCGGTGGAGTTTTGCATGGGGTGTGTTTGGAACATTTTGTCACCGGCCGAGTCCAAAATTCAGCGATTCCCCATCTCAGCCCACAAAGCAGGTAGAACAACTTTTGTGGTGCCATTCAGCTGCCTACCAAGGTAGTGTAAAAACTACTAAGAGAACTCCTGTCTGGCACCTTCCCCGGTGGAGTTGTGCATGGGGTGTGTTTGGAACATTTTGTCACCGGCCGAGTCCAAAATTCAGCGATTCCCCATCTCAGCCCAGAAAGCAGGTAGAACAACTTTTGTGGTGTCTTTCAGATGCCTACCAAGGTAGTGTAAAAACTACCAAAAGAATTCGTTCCTGGCACCTTCCCCGGTGGAGTTGTGCATGGGGTGTCTGTGGAACATTTTGCCACCGGCCGAGTCCAAAATTCAGCGATTCCCCATCTCAGCCCAGAAAGCAGGTAGAACAACTTTTGTGGTGTCTTTCAGATGCCTACCGGAGCAATGTAAAAACTACCAGGAGAACTCCTGTCTGGCACCTTCCCCGGTGGAGTTGTGCATGGGGTGTCTGTGGAACATTTTGCCACCGGCCGACTCCAAAATTCAGCGATTCCCATCTCAGCCCAGAAAGCAGGTAGAACAACTTTTGTGGTGTCTTTCAGATGCCTACCGGAGCAATGTAAAAACTACCAGGAGAACTCCTGTCTGGCACCTTCCCCGGTGGAGTTGTGCATGGGGTGTGTTTGGAACATTTTGTCACCAGCCGACTCCAAAATTCAGCGGTTCCCCATCTCAGCCCAGAAAGCAGGTAGAACAACTTTTGTGGTGCCTTTCAGCTGCCTACCAAGGTAGTGTAAAAACTACCAAGAGAACTCCTGTCTGGCACCTTCCCCGGTGGAGTTGTGCATATGGTGTGTTTGGAACATTTTGTCACCGGCCGACTCCAAAATTCAGCGATTCCCCATCTCAGCCCAGAAAGCAGGTAGAACAACTTTTGTGGTGTCTTTCAGATGCCTACCAAGGTAGTGTAAAAACTACCAGGAGAACTCCTGTCTGGCACCTTCCCCGGTGGAGTTGTGCATGGGGTGTGTTTGGAACATTTTGTCAACGGCCGACTCCAAAATTCAGCGGTTCCCCATCTCAGCCCAGAAAGCAGGTAGAACAACTTTTGTGATGTCTTTCAGCTGCCTACCAAGGTAGTGTAAAAACTACCAGGAGAACTCCTGTCTGGCACCTTCCCCGGTGGAGTTGTGCATGGGGTGTGTTTGGAACATTTTGTCACCGGCCGAGTCCAAAATTCAGCGATTCCCCATCTCAGCCCACAAAGCAGGTAGAACAACTTTTGTGGTGTCTTTCAGATGCCTACCAAGGTAGTGTAAAAACTACCAGGAGAACTCCTGTCTGGCACCTTCCCCGGTGGAGTTGTGCATGGGGTGTCTTTGGAACATTTTGTCACCGGCCGACTCCAAAATTCAGCGGTTCCCCATCTCAGCCCAGAAAGCAGGAAGAACAAGTTTTCTGGTGCCTTTCAGCTGCCTACCAAGGTAGTGTAAAAACTATCAAGAGAACTCTTGTCTGGCACCTTCCCCGGTGGAGTTGTGCATAGGGTGTGTTTGGAACATTTTGTCACCAGCCGAGTCCAAAATTCAGCGTTTCCCCATCTCAGCCCAGAAAGCAGGTAGAACAACTTTTGTGGTGTCTTTCAGATGCCTACCAAGATAGTGTAAAAACTACCAAGAGAACTCCTGTCTGGCACCTTCCCCGGTGGAGTTGTGCATGGGGTGTGTTTGGAACATTTTGTCACCAGCCGAGTCCAAAATTCAGCGGTTCCCCATCTCAGCCCAGAAAGCAGGTAGAACAACTTTTCTTGTGCCTTTCAGCTGCCTACCAAGGTAGTGTAAAAACTACCAACAGAATTCGTTCCTGGCACCTTCCCCGGTGGAGTTGTGCATGGGGTGTCTGTGGAACATTTTGTCACCGTCCTACTCCAAAATTCAGCGGTTCCCCATCTCAGCCCACAAAGCAGGTAGAACAACTTTTGTGGTGTCTTTCAGATGCCTACCGGAGCAATGTAAAAACTACCAGGAGAACTCCTGTCTGGCACCTTCCGTGGTGGAGTTGTGCAGGGGGGGTGTTTGGAACATTTTGTCACCAGCCGACTCCAAAATTCAGCGGTTCCCCATCTCAGCCCAGAAAGCAGGTAAAACAACTTTTGTGGTGTCTTTCAGATGCCTACCAAGGTAGTGTAAAAACTACTAGGAGAACTCCTGTCTGGCACCTTCCCCGGTGGAGTTGTGCATGGGGTGTGTTTGGAACATTTTGCCACCAGCCGACTCCAAAATTCAGCGGTTCCCCATCTCAGCCCAGAAAGCAGGTAGAACAACTTTTGTGGTGTCTTTCAGATGCCTACCAAGGTAGTGTAAAAACTACCAGGAGAACTCCTGTCTGGCACCTTCCCCGGTGGAGTTGTGCATGGGGTGTCTGTGGAACATTTTGTCACCGGCCGACTCCAAAATTCAGCGGTTCCCCATCTCAGCCCAGAAAGCAGGAAGAACAAGTTTTCTGGTGCCTTTCAGCTGCCTACCAAGGTAGTGTAAAAACTATCAAGAGAACTCTTGTCTGGCACCTTCCCCGGTGGAGTTGTGCATAGGGTGTGTTTGGAACATTTTGTCACCAGCCGAGTCCAAAATTCAGCGTTTCCCCATCTCAGCCCAGAAAGCAGGTAGAACAACTTTTGTGGTGTCTTTCAGATGCCTACCAAGATAGTGTAAAAACTACCAAGAGAACTCCTGTCTGGCACCTTCCCCGGTGGAGTTGTGCATGGGGTGTGTTTGGAACATTTTGTCACCAGCCGAGTCCAAAATTCAGCGATTCCCCATCTCAGCCCAGAAAGCAGGTAGAACAACTTTTGTGGTGTCTTTCAGATGCCTACTGGAGCAATGTAAAAACTACCAGGAGAACTCCTGTCTGGCACCTTCCCCGGTGGAGTTTTGCATGGGGTGTCTGTGGAACATTTTGTCACCGTCCGACTCCAAAATTCAGCGGTTCCCCATCTCAGCCCACAAAGCAGGTAGAACAACTTTTGTGGTGTCTTTCAGATGCCTACCGGAGCAATGTAAAAACTACCAGGAGAACTCCTGTCTGGCACCTTCCGTGGTGGAGTTGTGCAGGGGGGGTGTTTGGAACATTTTGTCACCAGCCGACTCCAAAATTCAGCGGTTCCCCATCTCAGCCCAGAAAGCAGGTAAAACAACTTTTGTGGTGTCTTTCAGATGCCTACCAAGGTAGTGTAAAAACTACTAGGAGAACTCCTGTCTGGCACCTTCCCCGGTGGAGTTGTGCATGGGGTGTGTTTGGAACATTTTGTCACCGGCCGAGTCCAAAATTCAGCGTTTCCCCATCTCAGCCCAGAAAGCAGGTAGAACAACTTTTGTGGTGTCTTTCAGATGCCTACCAAGGTAGTGTAAAAACTACCAGGAGAACTCCTGTCTGGCACCTTCCCCGGTGGAGTTGTGCATGGGGTGTCTGTGGAACATTTTGTCACCGGCCGACTCCAAAATTCAGCGGTTCCCCATCTCAGCCCAGAAAGCAGGAAGAACAAGTTTTCTGGTGCCTTTCAGCTGCCTACCAAGGTAGTGTAAAAACTATCAAGAGAACTCTTGTCTGGCACCTTCCCCGGTGGAGTTGTGCATAGGGTGTGTTTGGAACATTTTGTCACCAGCCGAGTCCAAAATTCAGCGTTTCCCCATCTCAGCCCAGAAAGCAGGTAGAACAACTTTTGTGGTGTCTTTCAGATGCCTACCAAGATAGTGTAAAAACTACCAAGAGAACTCCTGTCTGGCACCTTCCCCGGTGGAGTTGTGCATGGGGTGTGTTTGGAACATTTTGTCACCAGCCGAGTCCAAAATTCAGCGATTCCCCATCTCAGCCCAGAAAGCAGGTAGAACAACTTTTGTGGTGTCTTTCAGATGCCTACTGGAGCAATGTAAAAACTACCAGGAGAACTCCTGTCTGGCACCTTCCCCGGTGGAGTTTTGCATGGGGTGTGTTTGGAACATTTTGTCACCGGCCGACTCCAAAATTCAGCGGTTCCCCATCTCAGCCCACAAAGCAGGTAGAACAACTTTTGTGGTGTCTTTCAGATGCCTACCAAGGTAGTGTAAAAACTACCAAGAGAACTCCTGTCTGGCACCTTCCCCGGTGGAGTTGTGCATGGGGTGTGTTTGGAACATTTTGTCACCGGCCGAGTCCAAAATTCAGCGGTTCCCCATCTCAGCCCAGAAAGCAGGTAGAACAACTTTTGTGGTGCCTTCCAGGTGCCTACCAAGGTAGTGTAAAAACTACCAGGAGAACTCCTGTCTGGCACCTTCCCCGGTGGAGTTGTGCATGGGGTGTGTTTGGAACATTTTGTCACCGGCCGAGTCCAAAATTCAGCGTTTCCCCATCTCAGCCCAGAAAGCAGGTAGAACAACTTTTGTGGTGTCTTTCAGATGCCTACCAAGGTAGTGTAAAAACTACCAAGAGAACTCCTGTCTGGCACCTTCCCCGGTGGAGTTGTGCATGGGGTGTGTTTGGAACATTTTGTCACCGGCCGACTCCAAAATTCAGCGATTCCCCATCTCAGCCCACAAAGCAGGTAGAACAACTTTTGTGGTGTCTTTCAGATGCCTACTGGAGCAATGTAAAAACTACCAGGAGAACTCCTGTCTGGCACCTTCCGTGGTGGAGTTGTGCATGGGGTGTGTTTGGAACATTTTGTCACCAGCCGACTCCAAAATTCAGCGGTTCCCCATCTCAGCCCAGAAAGCAGGTAGAACAACTTTTCTTGTGCCTTTCAGCTGCCTACCAAGGTAGTGTAAAAACTACCAACAGAATTCGTTCCTGGCACCTTCCCCGGTGGAGTTGTGCATGGGGTGTCTGTGGAACATTTTGTCACCGTCCGACTCCAAAATTCAGCGGTTCCCCATCTCAGCCCACAAAGCAGGTAGAACAACTTTTGTGGTGTCTTTCAGATGCCTACCGGAGCAATGTAAAAACTACCAGGAGAACTCCTGTCTGGCACCTTCCCCGGTGGAGTTGTGCATATGGTGTGTTTGGAACATTTTGTCACCAGCCGACTCCAAAATTCAGCGGTTCCCCATCTCAGCCCAGAAAGCAGGTAAAACAACTTTTGTGGTGTCTTTCAGATGCCTACCAAGGTAGTGTAAAAACTACTAGGAGAACTCCTGTCTGGCACCTTCCCCGGTGGAGTTGTGCATGGGGTGTGTTTGGAACATTTTGTCACCGGCCGAGTCCAAAATTCAGCGATTCCCCATCTCAGCCCAGAAAGCAGGTAGAACAACTTTTGTGGTGTCTTTCAGATGCCTACCAAGGTAGTGTAAAAACTACCAAGAGAACTCCTGTCTGGCACCTTCCCCGGTGGAGTTGTGCATGGGGTGTGTTAGGAACATTTTGTCACCAGCCGAGTCCAAAATTCAGCGGTTCCCCATCTCAGCCCACAAAGCAGGTAAAACTTCTTTTCTTGAGCCTTTCAGCTTCCTACCAAGGTAGTGTAAAAACTACCAACAGAATTCGTTCCTGGCACCTTCCCCGGTGGAGTTGTGCATAGGGTGTCTGTGGAACATTTTGTCACCGGCCGAGTCCAAAATTCAGCCGTTCCCCATCTCAGCCCAGAAAGCAGGTAGAACAACTTTTGTGGTGTCTTTCAGATGCCTACCAAGGTAGTGTAAAAACTACCAGGAGAACTCCTGTCTGGCACCTTCCCCGGTGGAGTTTTGCATGGGGTGTGTTTGGAACATTTTGTCACCGGCCGAGTCCAAAATTCAGCGATTCCCCACCTCAGCCCACAAAGCAGGTAGAACAACTTTTGTGGTGCCATTCAGCTGCCTACCAAGGTAGTGTAAAAACTACTAAGAGAACTCCTGTCTGGCACCTTCCCCGGTGGAGTTGTGCATGGGGTGTGTTTGGAACATTTTGTCACCGGCCGAGTCCAAAATTCAGCGATTCCCCATCTCAGCCCACAAAGCAGGTAGAACAACTTTTGTGGTGTCTTTCAGATGCCTACCAAGGTAGTGTAAAAACTACGAAAAGAATTCGTTCCTGGCACCTTCCCCGGTGGAGTTGTGCATGGGGTGTCTGTGGAACATTTTGCCACCGGCCGAGTCCAAAATTCAGCGTTTCCCCATCTCAGCCCAGAAAGCAGGTAGAACAACTTTTGTGGTGTCTTTCAGATGCCTACCGGAGCAATGTAAAAACTACCAGGAGAACTCCTGTCTGGCACCTTCCCCGGTGGAGTTGTGCATGGGGTGTCTGTGGAACATTTTGCCACCGGCCGACTCCAAAATTCAGCGATTCCCATCTCAGCCCAGAAAGCAGGTAGAACAACTTTTGTGGTGTCTTTCAGATGCCTACCGGAGCAATGTAAAAACTACCAAGAGAACTCCTGTCTGGCACCTTCCCCGGTGGAGTTGTGCATGGGGTGTGTTTGGAACATTTTGTCACCAGCCGACTCCAAAATTCAGCGGTTCCCCATCTCAGCCCAGAAAGCAGGTAGAACAACTTTTGTGGTGCCTTTCAGCTGCCTACCAAGGTAGTGTAAAAACTACCAGGAGAACTCCTGTCTGGCACCTTCCCCGGTGGAGTTGTGCATATGGTGTGTTTGGAACATTTTGTCACCGGCCGACTCCAAAATTCAGCTGTTCCCCATCTCAGCCCACAAAGCAGGTAGAACAACTTTTGTGGTGTCTTTCAGATGCCTACCAAGGTAGTGTAAAAACTACCAGTAGAACTCCTGTCTGGCACCTTCCCCGGTGGAGTTGTGCATGGGGTGTGTTTGGAACATTTTGTCAACGGCCGACTCCAAAATTCAGCGATTCCCCATCTCAGCCCAGAAAGCAGGTAGAACAACTTTTGTGATGTCTTTCAGATGCCTACCAAGGTAGTGTAAAAACTACCAGGAGAACTCCTGTCTGGCACCTTCCCCGGTGGAGTTGTGCATGGGGTGTGTTTGGAACATTTTGTCACCGGCCGAGTCCAAAATTCAGCGATTCCCCATCTCAGCCCAGAAAGCAGGTAGAACAACTTTTGTGGTGTCTTTCAGATGCCTACCAAGGTAGTGTAAAAACTACCAGGAGAACTCCTGTCTGGCACCTTCCCCGGTGGAGTTGTGCATGGGGTGTCTTTGGAACATTTTGTCACCGGCCGACTCCAAAATTCAGCGGTTCCCCATCTCAGCCCAGAAAGCAGGAAGAACAAGTTTTCTGGTGCCTTTCAGCTGCCTACCAAGGTAGTGTAAAAACTATCAAGAGAACTCTTGTCTGGCACTTTCCCCGGTGGAGTTGTGCATAGGGTGTGTTTGGAACATTTTGTCACCAGCCGAGTCCAAAATTCAGCGTTTCCCCATCTCAGCCCAGAAAGCAGGTAGAACAACTTTTGTGGTGTCTTTCAGATGCCTACCAAGATAGTGTAAAAACTACCAAGAGAACTCCTGTCTGGCACCTTCCCCGGTGGAGTTGTGCATGGGGTGTGTTTGGAACATTTTGTCACCGGCCGAGTCCAAAATTCAGCGGTTCCCCATCTCAGCCCAGAAAGCAGGTAGAACAACTTTTGTGGTGCCTTTCAGGTGCCTACCAAGGGAGTGTAAAAACTACCAGGAGAAGACACCTTCCCCGGTGGAGTTGTGCATGGGGTGTGTTTGGAACATTTTGTCACCGGCCGAGTCCAAAATTCAGCGTTTCCCCATCTCAGCCCAGAAAGCAGGTAGAACAACTTTTGTGGTGTCTTTCAGATGCCTACCAAGGTAGTGTAAAAACTACCAGGAGAACTCCTGTCTGGCACCTTCCCCGGTGGAGTTGTGCATGGGGTGTCTGTGGAACATTTTGTCACCGGCCGACTCCAAAATTCAGCGGTTCCCCATCTCAGCCCAGAAAGCAGGAAGAACAAGTTTTCTGGTGCCTTTCAGCTGCCTACCAAGGTAGTGTAAAAACTATCAAGAGAACTCTTGTCTGGCACCTTCCCCGGTGGAGTTGTGCATAGGGTGTGTTTGGAACATTTTGTCACCAGCCGAGTCCAAAATTCAGCGTTTCCCCATCTCAGCCCAGAAAGCAGGTAGAACAACTTTTGTGGTGTCTTTCAGATGCCTACCAAGATAGTGTAAAAACTACCAAGAGAACTCCTGTCTGGCACCTTCCCCGGTGGAGTTGTGCATGGGGTGTGTTTGGAACATTTTGTCACCAGCCGAGTCCAAAATTCAGCGATTCCCCATCTCAGCCCAGAAAGCAGGTAGAACAACTTTTGTGGTGTCTTTCAGATGCCTACTGGAGCAATGTAAAAACTACCAGGAGAACTCCTGTCTGGCATCTTCCCCGGTGGAGTTTTGCATGGGGTGTGTTTGGAACATTTTGTCACCGGCCGAGTCCAAAATTCAGCGATTCCCCATCTCAGCCCACAAAGCAGGTAGAACAACTTTTGTGGTGTCTTTCAGATGCCTACCAAGGTAGTGTAAAAACTACCAAGAGAACTCCTGTCTGGCACCTTCCCCGGTGGAGTTGTGCATGGGGTGTGTTTGGAACATTTTGTCACCGGCCGAGTCCAAAATTCAGCGGTTCCCCATCTCAGCCCAGAAAGCAGGTAGAACAACTTTTGTGGTGCCTTTCAGGTGCCTACCAAGGTAGTGTAAAAACTACCAGGAGAACTCCTGTCTGGCACCTTCCCCGGTGGAGTTGTGCATGGGGTGTGTTTGGAACATTTTGTCACCGGCCGAGTCCAAAATTCAGCGTTTCCCCATCTCAGCCCAGAAAGCAGGTAGAACAACTTTTGTGGTGTCTTTCAGATGCCTACCAAGGTAGTGTAAAAACTACCAAGAGAACTCCTGTCTGGCACCTTCCCCGGTGGAGTTGTGCATGGGGTGTGTTTGGAACATTTTGTCACCGGCCGACTCCAAAATTCAGCGATTCCCCATCTCAGCCCAGAAAGCAGGTAGAACAACTTTTGTGGTGTCTTTCAGATGCCTACCAAGGTAGTGTAAAAACTACCAAGAGAACTCCTGTCTGGCACCTTCCCCGGTGGAGTTGTGCATGGGGTGTGTTTGGAACATTTTGTCACCGGCCGACTCCAAAATTCAGCTATTCCCCATCTCAGCCCAGAAAGCAGGTAGAACAACTTTTGTGGTGTCTTTCAAATGCCTACCAAGGTAGTGTAAAAACTACCAGGAGAACTCCTGTCTGGCACCTTCCCCGGTGGAGTTTTGCATGGGGTGTGTTTGGAACATTTTGTCACCGGCCGAGTCCAAAATTCAGCGGTTCCCCATCTCAGCCCAGAAAGCAGGAAGAACAACTTTTGTGGTGCCTTTCAAATGCCTACCAAGGTAGTGTAAAAACTACCAAGAGAACTCCTGTCTGGCACCTTCCCCGGTGGAGTTGTGCATGGGGTGTGTTTGGAACATTTTGTCACCAGCCGACTCCAAAATTCAGCGTTTCCCCATCTCAGCCCAGAAAGCAGGTAGAACAACTTTTGTGGTGTCTTTCAGATGCCTACCAAGATAGTGTAAAAACTACCAAGAGAACTCCTGTCTGGCACCTTCCCCGGTGGAGTTGTGCATGGGGTGTGTTTGGAACATTTTGTCACCAGCCGACTCCAAAATTCAGCGATTCCCCATCTCAGCCCAGAAAGCAGGTAGAACAACTTTTGTGGTGTCTTTCAGATGCCTACTGGAGCAATGTAAAAACTACCAGGAGAACTCCTGTCTGGCACCTTCCCCGGTGGAGTTTTGCATGGGGTGTGTTTGGAACATTTTGTCACCGGCCGAGTCCAAAATTCAGCGATTCCCCATCTCAGCCCACAAAGCAGGTAGAACAACTTTTGTGGTGTCTTTCAGATGCCTACCAAGGTAGTGTAAAAACTACCAAGAGAACTCCTGTCTGGCACCTTCCCCGGTGGAGTTGTGCATGGGGTGTGTTTGGAACATTTTGTCACCGGCCGAGTCCAAAATTCAGCGGTTCCCCATCTCAGCCCAGAAAGCAGGTAGAACAACTTTTGTGGTGCCTTTCAGGTGCCTACCAAGGTAGTGTAAAAACTACCAGGAGAACTCCTGTCTGGCACCTTCCCCGGTGGAGTTTTGCATGGGGTGTGTTTGGAACATTTTGTCACCGGCCGAGTCCAAAATTCAGCGATTCCCCATCTCAGCCCAGAAAGCAGGTAGAACAACTTTTGTGGTGTCTTTCAGATGCCTACCAAGGTAGTGTAAAAACTACCAAGAGAACTCCTGTCTGGCACCTTCCCCGGTGGAGTTGTGCATGGGGTGTGTTTGGAACATTTTGTCACCGGCCGACTCCAAAATTCAGCGGTTCCCCATCTCAGCCCAGAAAGCAGGAAGAACAACTTTTGTGGTGCCTTTCAAATGCCTACCAAGGTAGTGTAAAAACTACCAGGAGAACTCCTGTCTGGCACCTTCCCCGGTGGAGTTTTGCATGGGGTGTGTTTGGAACATTTTGTCACCGGCCGAGTCCAAAATTCAGCGGTTCCCCATCTCAGCCCAGAAAGCAGGTAGAAAAACTTTTGTGGTGTCTTTCAGGTGCCTACCAAGGTAGTGTAAAAACTATTAAGACAACTCCTGTCTGGCGCCTTCCCCGGTGGAGTTGTGCATGGGGTGTCTTTGGAACATTTTGTCACCAGCCGACTCCAAAATTCAGCGGTTCCCCATCTCAGCCCAGAAAGCAGGTAGAAGGAGTTTTGTGGTGTCTTTGAGGTGCCTACCAGAGCAATGTAAAATCTATCAAGAAAACTCCTGTCTGGCACCTTCCCCGGTGGAGTTGTGCATGGGGTGTGTTTGGAACATTTTGCCACCAGCCGCTCCAAAATTCAGCTGTTCCTCATCTCAGCCCAGAAAGCAGGTAGAACAACTTTTGTGGTGCCTTTCAGATGCCTACCAAGGTAGTGTAAAAACTACCAGGAGAACTCCTGTCTGGCACCTTCCCCGGTGGAGTTGTGCAGGGGGTGTGTTTGGAACATTTTGCCACCAGCCGACTCCAAAATTCAGCGGTTCCCCATCTCAGCCCAGAAAGCAGGTAGAACAACTTTTCTTGTGCCTTTCAGCTGCCTACCGGAGCAATGTAAAAACTACCAACAGAATTCGTTCCTGGCACCTTCGCTAGTGGAGTTGTGCATGGGGTGTATTTATTAAAATTTTGTCACCAGCCGAGTCCAAAATTCAGCTGTTCCCCATCTCAGCCCACAAAGCAGGTAGAACAACTTTTGTGGTGCCTTTCAGATGCCTACCAAGGTAGTGTAAAAACTACTAAGAGAACTCCTGTCTGGCACCTTCCCCGGTGGAGTTGTGCAGGGGGTGTCTTTGGAACATTTTGTCACCGGCCGAGTCCAAAATTCAGCGGTTCCCCATCTCAGCCCAGAAAGCAGGAAGAACAACTTTTGTGGTGTCTTTCAGGTGCCTACCAAGGTAGAGTAAAAACTATCAAGAGAACTCTTGTCTGGCACCTTCCCCGGTGGAGTTGTGCAGGGGGTGTGTTTGGAACATTTTGTCACCGGCCGACTCCAAAATTCAGCGGTTCCCCATCTCAGCCCAGAAAGCAGGTAGAACAACTTTTGTGGTGTCTTTCAGGTGCCTACCGGAGCAATGTAAAAACTACCAGGAGAACTCCTGTCTGGCACCTTCCCCGGTGGAGTTGTGCAGGGGGTGTGTTTGGAACATTTTGTCACCAGCCGAGTCCAAAATTCAGCTGTTCCCCATCTCAGCCCAGAAAGCAGGTAGAACAACTTTTGTGGTGTTTTTCAGATGCCTACCAAGGTAGTGTAAAAACTATTAAGAGAACTCCTGTCTGGCACCTTCCCCGGTGGAGTTGTGCATGGGGTGTCTTTGGAACATTTTGTCACCGGCCGAGTCCAAAATTCAGCTGTTCCCCATCTCAGCCCAGAAAGCAGGTAGAAGGAGTTTTGTGGTGTCTTTGAGGTGCCTACCAGAGCAATGTAAAATCTATCAAGAAAACTCCTGTCTGGCACCTTCCCCGGTGGAGTTGTGCATGGGGTGTGTTTGGAACATTTTGTCACCAGCCGACTCCAAAATTCAGCGGTTCCCCATCTCAGCCCAGAAAGCAGGTACAACAACTTTTGTGGTGTCTTTTAGATGCCTACCGGAGCAATGTAAAAACTACCAGGAGAACTCCTGCCTGGCACCTTCCCCGGTGGAGTTGTGCAGGGGGTGTGTTTGGAACATTTTGTCACCAGCCGACTCCAAAATTCAGCGGTTCCCCATCTCAGCCCAGAAAGCAGGTAGAACAACTTTTGTGGTGCCTTGCAGCTGCCTACCAAGGTAGTGTAAAAACTACCAACAGAATTCGTTCCTGGCACCTTCCCCGGTGGAGTTGTGCATGGGGTGTCTGTGGAACATTTTGTCACCGGCCGACTCCAAAATTCAGCGGTTCCCCATCTCAGCCCAGAAAGCAGGTAGAACAAGTTTTGTGGTGTCTTTCAGGTGCCTACCAAGGTAGTGTAAAAACTATCAAGAGAACTCCTGTCTGGCACCTTCCCCGGTGGAGTTGTGCATGGGGTGTGTTTGGAACATTTTGTCACCAGCCGAGTCCAAAATTCAGCGTTTCCCCATCTCAGCCCAGAAAGCAGGTAGAACAACTTTTGTGGTATCTTTCAGATGCCTACCGGAGCAATGTAAAAACTACCAGGAGAACTCCTGCCTGGCACCTTCCCCGGTGGAGTTGTGCAGGGGGTGTGTTTGGAACATTTTGTCACCAGCCGACTCCAAAATTCAGCTGTTCCCCATCTCAGCCCAGAAAGCAGGAAGAACAACTTTTGTGGTGTCTTTCAGATGCCTACCAAGGTAGTGTAAAAACTATTAAGAGAACTCCTGTCTGGCACCTTCCCCGGTGGAGTTGTGCATGGGGTGTGTTTGGAACATTTTGTCACCGGCCGACTCCAAAATTCAGCTGTTCCCCATCTCAGCCCAGAAAGCAGGTAGAAGGAGTTTTGTGGTGTCTTTGAGGTGCCTACCAGAGCAATGTAAAATCTATCAAGAAAACTCCTGTCTGGCACCTTCCCCGGTGGAGTTGTGCATGGGGTGTGTTTGGAACATTTTGCCACCAGCCGACTCCAAAATTCAGCTGTTCCTCATCTCAGCCCAGAAAGCAGGTAGAACAACTTTTGTGGTGCCTTTCAAATGCCTACCAAGGTAGTGTAAAAACTACCAGGAGAACTCCTGTCTGGCACCTTCCCCGGTGGAGTTGTGCATGGGGTGTCTGTGGAACATTTTGTCACCGGCCGAGTCCAAAATTCAGCGGTTCCCCATCTCAGCCCAGAAAGCAGGAAGAACAAGTTTTCTGGTGCCTTTCAGCTGCCTACCAAGGTAGTGTAAAAACTATCAAGAGAACTCTTGTCTGGCACCTTCCCCGGTGGAGTTGTGCATAGGGTGTGTTTGGAACATTTTGTCACCAGCCGAGTCCAAAATTCAGCGGTTCCCCATCTCAGCCCAGAAAGCAGGTAGAACAACTTTTGTGGTGTCTTTCAGATGCCTACCAAGGTAGTGTAAAAACTAGCAACAGAACTCCTTTCTGGCACCTTCCCCGGTGGAGTTGTGCAGGGGGTGTGTTTGGAACATTTTGTCACCAGCCGACTCCAAAATTCAGCGGTTCCCCATCTCAGCCCAGAAAGCAGGTACAACAACTTTTGTGGTATCTTTCAGATGCCTACCGGAGCAATGTAAAAACTACCAGGAGAACTCCTGTCTGGCACCTTCCCCGGTGGAGTTGTGCAGGGGGTGTGTTTGGAACATTTTGTCACCAGCCGAGTCCAAAATTCAGCTGTTCCCCATCTCAGCCCACAAAGCAGGTACAACAACTTTTCTTGTGCCTTGCAGATGCCTACCAAGGTAGTGTAAAAACTACCAACAGAATTCGTTCCTGGCACCTTCCCCGGTGGAGTTATGCATGGGGTGTCTGTGGAACATTTTGTCACCGGCCGACTCCAAAATTCAGCGGTTCCCCATCTCAGCCCAGAAAGCAGGAAGAACAACTTTTGTGGTGTCTTTCAGGTGCCTACCAAGGTAGTGTAAAAACTATCAAGAGAACTCTTGTCTGGCACCTTCCCCGGTGGAGTTGTGCAGGGGGTGTGTTTGGAACATTTTGTCACCAGCGGAGTCCAAAATTCAGCGGTTCCCCATCTCAGCCCAGAAAGCAGGTAGAACAACTTTTGTGGTATCTTTCAGATGCCTACCGGAGCAATGTAAAAACTAGCAGGAGAACTCCTGCCTGGCACCTTCCCCGGTGGAGTTGTGCAGGGGGTGTGTTTGGAACATTTTTTCACCAGCGGAGTCCAAAATTCAGCGGTTCCCCATCTCAGCCCAGAAAGCAGGTAGAAAAACTTTTGTGGTGTCTTTCAGGTGCCTACCAAGGTAGTGTAAAAACTATTAAGACAACTCCTGTCTGGCACCTTCCCCGGTGGAGTTGTGCATGGGGTGTCTTTGGAACATTTTGTCACCAGCCGAGTCCAAAATTCAGCGGTTCCCCATCTCAGCCCAGAAAGCAGGTAGAACAACTTTTGTGGTATCTTTCAGATGCCTACCGGAGCAATGTAAAAACTACCAGGAGAACTCCTGTCTGGCACCTTCCCCGGTGGAGTTGTGCATGGGGTGTGTTTGGAACATTTTGCCACCAGCCGCTCCAAAATTCAGCTGTTCCTCATCTCAGCCCAGAAAGCAGGTAGAACAACTTTTGTGGTGCCTTTCAGATGCCTACCAAGGTAGTGTAAAATCTACCAAGAGAACTCCTGTCTGGCACCTTCCCCGGTGGAGTTGTGCAGGGGGTGTCTTTGGAACATTTTGTCACCAGCCGAGTCCAAAATTCAGCGGTTCCCCATCTCAGCCCAGAAAGCAGGTACAACAACTTTTCTTGTGCCTTTCAGCTGCCTACCGGAGCAATGTAAAAACTACCAACAGAATTCGTTCCTGGCACCTTCGCTAGTGGAGTTGTGCATGGGGTGTATTTATTAAAATTTTGTCACCAGCCGAGTCCAAAATTCAGCTGTTCCCCATCTCAGCCCACAAAGCAGGTAGAACAACTTTTGTGGTGCCTTTCAGATGCCTACCAAGGTAGTGTAAAAACTACTAAGAGAACTCCTGTCTGGCACCTTCCCCGGTAGAGTTGTGCAGGGGGTGTGTTTGGAACATTTTGTCACCAGCCGACTCCAAAATTCAGCGGTTCCCCATCTCAGCCCAGAAAGCAGGTAGAACAAATTTTGTGGTGTCTTTTAGATGCCTACCAAGGTAGTGTAAAAACTATCAAGAGATCTCCTTTCTGGCACCTTCCCCGGTGGAGTTGTGCATGGGGTGTCTTTGGAACATTTTGTCACCAGCCGAGTCCAAAATTCAGCGGTTCCCCATCTCAGCCCAGAAAGCAGGTACAACAACTTTTCTTGTGCCTTTCAGCTGCCTACCGGAGCAATGTAAAAACTACCAGGAGAACTCCTGTCTGGCACCTTCCCCGGTGGAGTTGTGCAGGGGGTGTGTTTGGAACATTTTGTCACCAGCCGAGTCCAAAATTCAGCTGTTCCCCATCTCAGCCCAGAAAGCAGGTAGAACAACTTTTGTGGTGTTTTTCAGATGCCTACCAAGGTAGTGTAAAAACTTCCAAGAGAACTCCTGTCTGGCACCTTCCCCGGTGGAGTTGTGCAATGGGTGTCTTTGGAACATTTTGTCACCGGCCGAGTCCAAAATTCAGCTGTTCCCCATCTCAGCCCAGAAAGCAGGTAGAAGGAGTTTTGTGGTGTCTTTGAGGTGCCTACCAGAGCAATGTAAAATCTATCAAGAAAACTCCTGTCTGGCACCTTCCCCGGTGGAGTTGTGCATGGGGTGTGTTTGGAACATTTTGTCACCAGCCGAGTCCAAAATTCAGCTGTTCCCCATCTCAGCCCAGAAAGCAGGTAGAACAACTTTTGTGGTGTTTTTCAGATGCCTACCAAGGTAGTGTAAAAACTATTAAGAGAACTCCTGTCTGGCACCTTCCCCGGTGGAGTTGTGCATGGGGTGTCTGTGGAACATTTTGCCACCGGCCGAGTCCAAAATTCAGCGATTCCCCATCTCAGCCCAGAAAGCAGGTAGAACAACTTTTGTGGTGTCTTTCAGATGCCAACCGGAGCAATGTAAAAACTACCAGGAGAACTCCTGTCTGGCACCTTCCCCGGTGGAGTTGTGCATGGGGTGTGTTTGGAACATTTTGTCACCGGCCGACTCCAAAATTCAGCGGTTCCCCATCTCAGCCCAGAAAGCAGGTACAACTTCTTTTCTTGTGCCTTTCAGCTGCCTACCAAGGTAGTGTAAAAACTACCAACAGAATTCGTTCCTGGCACCTTCCCCGGTGGAGTTGTGCATGGGGTGTCTGTGGAACATTTTGTCAGCAGCCGACTCCAAAATTCAGCGATTCCCCATCTCAGCCCAGAAAGCAGGTAGAACAACTTTGTGGTGTCTTTCAGATGCCTACCGGAGCAATGTAAAAACTACCAGGAGAACTCCTGTCTGGCACCTTCCCCGGTGGAGTTTTGCATGGGGTGTGTTTGGAACATTTTGTCAGCAGCCGAGTCCAAAATTCAGCCGTTCCCCATCTCAGCCCACAAAGCAGGTACAACAACTTTTGTGGTGCCTTTCAGCTGCCTACCAAGGTAGTGTAAAAACTACCAAGAGAACTCCTGTCTGGCACCTTCCCCGGTGGAGTTGTGCATGGGGTGTGTTTGGAACATTTTGTCACTGGCCGAGTCCAAAATTCAGCGATTCCCCATCTAAGCCCAGAAAGCAGGTAGAACAACTTTTGTGGTGTCTTTCAGATGCCTACCGGAGCAATGTAAAAACTACCAGGAGAACTCCTGTCTGGCACCTTCCCCGGTGGAGTTGTGCAGGGGGTGTGTTTGGAACATTTTGCCACCAGCCGAGTCCAAAATTCAGCGTTTCCCCATCTCAGCCCAGAAAGCAGGTAGAACAACTTTTGTGGTGCCTTTCAGCTGCCTACCGGAGCAATGTAAAAACTACCAGGAGAACTCCTGTCTGGCACCTTCCCCGGTGGAGTTTTGCATGGGGTGTGTTTGGAACATTTTGTCACCAGCCGACTCCAAAATTCAGCGATTCCCCATCTCAGCCCAGAAAGCAGGTAGAACAACTTTGTGGTGTCTTTAAGATGCCTACCGGAGCAATGTAAAAACTACCAGGAGAACTCCTGTCTGGCACCTTCCCCGGTGGAGTTGTGCATGGGGTGTGTTTGGAACATTTTGTCACCGGCCGACTCCAAAATTCAGCGGTTCCCCATCTCAGCCCACAAAGCAGGTACAACAACTTTTGTGGTGCCTTTCAGCTGCCTACCAAGGTAGTGTAAAAACTACCAAGAGAACTCCTGTCTGGCACCTTCCCCGGTGGAGTTGTGCATGGGGTGTGTTTGGAACATTTTGTCACCAGCCGAGTCCAAAATTCAGCGTTTCCCCATCTCAGCCCAGAAAGCAGGTAGAACAACTTTTGTGGTGCCTTTCAAATGCCTACCAAGGTAGTGTAAAAACTACCAAGAGAACTCCTGTCTGGCACCTTCCCCGGTGGAGTTGTGCATGGGGTGTGTTTGGAACATTTTGTCACCGGCCGAGTCCAAAATTCAGCGGTTCCCCATCTCAGCCCAGAAAGCAGGTAGAACAACTTTTGTGGTGCCTTTCAGCTGCCTACCAAGGTAGTGTAAAAACTACCAGGAGAACTCCTGTCTGGCACCTTCCCCGGTGGAGTTGTGCAGGGGGTGTGTTTGGAACATTTTGTCACCAGCCGAGTCCAAAATTCAGCGGTTCCCCATCTCAGCCCACAAAGCAGGTAAAACTTCTTTTCTTGAGCCTTTCAGCTGCCTACCAAGGTAGTGTAAAAACTACCAACAGAATTCGTTCCTGGCACCTTCCCCGGTGGAGTTGTGCATAGGGTGTCTGTGGAACATTTTGTCACCGGCCGACTCCAAAATTCAGCGATTCCCCATCTCAGCCCAGAAAGCAGGTAGAACAACTTTTGTGGTGTCTTTCAGATGCCTACCGGAGCAATGTAAAAACTACCAGGAGAACTCCTGTCTGGCACCTTCCCCGGTGGAGTTGTGCAGGGGGTGTGTTTGGAACATTTTGTCACCAGCCGACTCCAAAATTCAGCGGTTCCCCATCTCAGCCCAGAAAGCAGGTAGAACAACTTTTGTGGTGTCTTTCAGATGCCTACCAAGGTAGTGTAAAAACTACCAGGAGAACTCCTGTCTGGCACCTTCCCCGGTGGAGTTGTGCATGGGGTGTGTTTGGAACATTTTGTCACCAGCCGACTCCAAAATTCATCTGTTCCCCATCTCAGCCCAGAAAGCAGGTAGAACAACTTTTGTGGTGTCTTTCAGATGTCTACCAAGGTAGTGTAAAAACTACTAAGAGAACTCCTGTCTGGCACCTTCCCCGGTGGAGTTGTGCATGGGGTGTCTGTGGAACATTTTGTCACCGGCCGAGTCCAAAATTCAGCGATTCCCCATCTCAGCCCAGAAAGCAGGTAGAACAACTTTTGTGGTGCCTTTCAGCTGCCTACCAAGGTAGTGTAAAAACTACCAGGAGAACTCCTGTCTGGCACCTTCCCCGGTGGAGTTGTGCATGGGGTGTGTTTGGAACATTTTGTCACCGGCCGAGTCCAAAATTCAGCGATTCCCCATCTCAGCCCAGAAAGCAGGTAGAACAACTTTTGTGGTGTCTTTCAGATGCCTACCGGAGCAATGTAAAAACTACCAGGAGAACTCCTGTCTGGCACCTTCCCCGGTGGAGTTGTGCAGGGGGTGTGTTTGGAACATTTTGTCACCAGCCGACTCCAAAATTCAGCGGTTCCCCATCTCAGCCCAGAAAGCAGGTAGAACAACTTTTGTGGTGTCTTTCAGATGCCTACCAAGGTAGTGTAAAAACTACCAGGAGAACTCCTGTCTGGCACCTTCCCCGGTGGAGTTGTGCATGGGGTGTGTTTGGAACATTTTGTCACCAGCCGACTCCAAAATTCATCTGTTCCCCATCTCAGCCCAGAAAGCAGGTAGAACAACTTTTGTGGTGTCTTTCAGATGTCTACCAAGGTAGTGTAAAAACTACTAAGAGAACTCCTGTCTGGCACCTTCCGTGGTGGAGTTGTGCAAGGGGTGTGTTTGGAACATTTTGTCACCGGCCGAGTCCAAAATTCAGCGATTCCCCATCTCAGCCCAGAAAGCAGGTAGAACAACTTTTGTGGTGCCTTTCAGCTGCCTACCAAGGTAGTGTAAAAACTACTAAGAGAACTCCTGTCTGGCACCTTCCCCGGTGGAGTTGTGCATGGGGTGTGTTTGGAACATTTTGTCACCAGCCGAGTCCAAAATTCAGCGGTTCCCCATCTCAGCCCAGAAAGCAGGTAGAACAAGTTTTGTGGTGCCTTTCAGCTGCCTACCGGGGTAGTGTAAAAACTACCAAGAGAACTCCTGTCTGGCACCTTCCCCGGTGGAGTTGTGCATGGGGTGTGTTTGGAACATTTTGTCACCGGCCGACTCCAAAATTCAGCGGTTCCCCATCTCAGCCCACAAAGCAGGTACAACTTCTTTTCTTGTGCCTTTCAGCTGCCTACCAAGGTAGTGTAAAAACTACCAACAGAATTCGTTCCTGGCACCTTCCCCGGTGGAGTTGTGCAGGGGGTGTCTGTGGAACATTTTGTCAGCAGCCGACTCCAAAATTCAGCGATTCCCCATCTCAGCCCAGAAAGCAGGTAGAACAACTTTGTGGTGTCTTTCAGATGCCTACCGGAGCAATGTAAAAACTACCAGGAGAACTCCTGTCTGGCAACTTCCCCGGTGGAGTTGTGCATGGGGTGTGTTTGGAACATTTTGTCACCGGCCGAGTCCAAAATTCAGCGGTTCCCCATCTCAGCCCAGAAAGCAGGTAGAACAACTTTTGTGGTGTCTTTCAGATGCCTACCGGAGCAATGTAAAAACTACCAGGAGAACTCCTGTCTGGCACCTTCCCCGGTGGAGTTGTGCATGGGGTGTGTTTGGAACATTTTGTCACCGGCCGACTCCAAAATTCAGCGATTCCCCATCTCAGCCCAGAAAGCAGGTAGAACAACTTTTGTGGTGTCTTTCAGATGCCTACCAAGGTAGTGTAAAAACTACCAGGAGAACTCCTGTCTGGCACCTTCCCCGGTGGAGTTGTGCAGGGGGTGTGTTTGGAACATTTTGCCACCAGCCGACTCCAAAATTCAGCGGTTCCCCATCTCAGCCCAGAAAGCAGGTAGAACAACTTTTGTGGTGCCTTTCAGCTGCCTACCAAGGTAGTGTAAAAACTACCAAGAGAACTCCTGTCTGGCAACTTCCCCGGTGGAGTTGTGCATGGGGTGTGTTTGGAACATTTTGTCACCAGCCGACTCCAAAATTCAGCGGTTCCCCATCTCAGCCCACAAAGCAGGTACAACAACTTTTGTGGTGCCTTTCAGCTGCCTACCAAGGTAGTGTAAAAACTACCAAGAGAACTCCTGTCTGGCACCTTCCCCGGTGGAGTTGTGCATGGGGTGTGTTTGGAACATTTTGTCACTGGCCGAGTCCAAAATTCAGCGATTCCCCATCTAAGCCCAGAAAGCAGGTAGAACAACTTTTGTGGTGTCTTTTAGATGCCTACCAAGGTAGTGTAAAAACTACCAAGAGAACTCCTGTCTGGCACCTTCCGTGGTGGAGTTGTGCAAGGGGTGTGTTTGGAACATTTTGTCACCGGCCGAGTCCAAAATTCAGCGATTCCCCATCTCAGCCCACAAAGCAGGTAGAACAACTTTTGTGGTGTCTTTCAGATGCCTACTGGAGCAATGTAAAAACTACCAGGAGAACTCCTGTCTGGCACCTTCCGTGGTGGAGTTGTGCATGGGGTGTGTTTGGAACATTTTGTCACCAGCCGACTCCAAAATTCAGCGGTTCCCCATCTCAGCCCAGAAAGCAGGTAGAACAACTTTTCTTGTGCCTTTCAGCTGCCTACCAAGGTAGTGTAAAAACTACCAACAGAATTCGTTCCTGGCACCTTCCCCGGTGGAGTTGTGCATGGGGTGTCTGTGGAACATTTTGTCACCGTCCGACTCCAAAATTCAGCGGTTCCCCATCTCAGCCCACAAAGCAGGTAGAACAACTTTTGTGGTGTCTTTCAGATGCCTACCGGAGCAATGTAAAAACTACCAGGAGAACTCCTGTCTGGCACCTTCCGTGGTGGAGTTGTGCAGGGGGGGTGTTTGGAACATTTTGTCACCAGCCGACTCCAAAATTCAGCGGTTCCCCATCTCAGCCCAGAAAGCAGGTAAAACAACTTTTGTGGTGTCTTTCAGATGCCTACCAAGGTAGTGTAAAAACTACTAGGAGAACTCCTGTCTGGCACCTTCCCCGGTGGAGTTGTGCATGGGGTGTGTTTGGAACATTTTGTCACCGGCCGAGTCCAAAATTCAGCGTTTCCCCATCTCAGCCCAGAAAGCAGGTAGAACAACTTTTGTGGTGTCTTTCAGATGCCTACCAAGGTAGTGTAAAAACTACCAGGAGAACTCCTGTCTGGCACCTTCCGTGGTGGAGTTGTGCATGGGGTGTGTTAGGAACATTTTGTCACCAGCCGAGTCCAAAATTCAGCGGTTCCCCATCTCAGCCCACAAAGCAGGTAAAACTTCTTTTCTTGAGCCTTTCAGCTGCCTACCAAGGTAGTGTAAAAACTACCAACAGAATTCGTTCCTGGCACCTTCCCCGGTGGAGTTGTGCATAGGGTGTCTGTGGAACATTTTGTCACCGGCCGAGTCCAAAATTCAGCCGTTCCCCATCTCAGCCCAGAAAGCAGGTAGAACAACTTTTGTGGTGTCTTTCAGATGCCTACCGGAGCAATGTAAAAATTACCAGGAGAACTCCTGTCTGGCACCTTCCCCGGTGGAGTTTTGCATGGGGTGTGTTTGGAACATTTTGTCACCGGCCGAGTCCAAAATTCAGCGATTCCCCATCTCAGCCCACAAAGCAGGTAGAACAACTTTTGTGGTGCCATTCAGCTGCCTACCAAGGTAGTGTAAAAACTACTAAGAGAACTCCTGTCTGGCACCTTCCCCGGTGGAGTTGTGCATGGGGTGTGTTTGGAACATTTTGTCACCGGCCGAGTCCAAAATTCAGCGATTCCCCATCTCAGCCCACAAAGCAGGTAGAACAACTTTTGTGGTGTCTTTCAGATGCCTACCAAGGTAGTGTAAAAACTACCAAAAGAATTCGTTCCTGGCACCTTCCCCGGTGGAGTTGTGCATGGGGTGTCTGTGGAACATTTTGCCACCGGCCGAGTCCAAAATTCAGCGATTCCCATCTCAGCCCAGAAAGCAGGTAGAACAACTTTTGTGGTGTCTTTCAGATGCCTACCGGAGCAATGTAAAAACTACCAGGAGAACTCCTGTCTGGCACCTTCCCCGGTGGAGTTGTGCATGGGGTGTGTTTGGAACATTTTGTCACCAGCCGAGTCCAAAATTCAGCGGTTCCCCATCTCAGCCCAGAAAGCAGGTAGAACAACTTTTGTGGTGCCTTTCAGCTGCCTACCAAGGTAGTGTAAAAACTACCAAGAGAACTCCTGTCTGGCACCTTCCCCGGTGGAGTTGTGCATATGGTGTGTTTGGAACATTTTGTCACCGGCCGACTCCAAAATTCAGCGATTCCCCATCTCAGCCCAGAAAGCAGGTAGAACAACTTTTGTGGTGTCTTTCAGATGCCTACCAAGGTAGTGTAAAAACTACCAGGAGAACTCCTGTCTGGCACCTTCCGTGGTGGAGTTGTGCATGGGGTGTGTTTGGAACATTTTGTCACCGGCCGACTCCAAAATTCAGCGATTCCCCATCTCAGCCCAGAAAGCAGGTAGAACAACTTTTGTGGTGCCTTTCAGCTGCCTACCAAGGTAGTGTAAAAACTACCAAGAGAACTCCTGTCTGGCACCTTCCCCGGTGGAGTTGTGCATATGGTGTGTTTGGAACATTTTGTCACCGGCCGACTCCAAAATTCAGCGATTCCCCATCTCAGCCCAGAAAGCAGGTAGAACAACTTTTGTGGTGTCTTTCAGATGCCTACCAAGGTAGTGTAAAAACTACCAGGAGAACTCCTGTCTGGCACCTTCCCCGGTGGAGTTGTGCATGGGGTGTCTGTGGAACATTTTGCCACCGGCCGACTCCAAAATTCAGCGATTCCCCATCTCAGCCCAGAAAGCAGGTAGAACAACTTTTGTGGTGTCTTTCAGATGCCTACCGGAGCAATGTAAAAACTACCAGGAGAACTCCTGTCTGGCACCTTCCCCGGTGGAGTTGTGCATGGGGTGTGTTTGGAACATTTTGTCACCAGCCGACTCCAAAATTCAGCGGTTCCCCATCTCAGCCCAGAAAGCAGGTAGAACAACTTTTGTGGTGTCTTTCAGATTCCTACCAAGGTAGTGTAAAAACTACCAGGAGAACTCCTGTCTGGCACCTTCCCCGGTGGAGTTGTGCATGGGGTGTGTTTGGAACATTTTGTCACCAGCCGACTCCAAAATTCATCTGTTCCCCATCTCAGCCCAGAAAGCAGGTAGAACAACTTTTGTGGTGTCTTTCAGATGTCTACCAAGGTAGTGTAAAAACTACTAAGAGAACTCCTGTCTGGCACCTTCCGTGGTGGAGTTGTGCAAGGGGTGTGTTTGGAACATTTTGTCACCGGCCGAGTCCAAAATTCAGCGATTCCCCATCTCAGCCCAGAAAGCAGGTAGAACAACTTTTGTGGTGCCTTTCAGCTGCCTACCAAGGTAGTGTAAAAACTACCAACAGAACTCCTGTCTGGCACCTTCCCCGGTGGAGTTGTGCATGGGGTGTGTTTGGAACATTTTGTCACCGGCCGACTCCAAAATTCAGCGGTTCCCCATCTCAGCCCACAAAGCAGGTACAACTTCTTTTCTTGTGCCTTTCAGCTGCCTACCAAGGTAGTGTAAAAACTACCAACAGAATTCGTTCCTGGCACCTTCCCCGGTGGAGTTGTGCAGGGGGTGTCTGTGGAACATTTTGTCAGCAGCCGACTCCAAAATTCAGCGATTCCCCATCTCAGCCCAGAAAGCAGGTAGAACAACTTTGTGGTGTCTTTCAGATGCCTACCGGAGCAATGTAAAAACTACCAGGAGAACTCCTGTCTGGCAACTTCCCCGGTGGAGTTGTGCATGGGGTGTGTTTGGAACATTTTGTCACCGGCCGAGTCCAAAATTCAGCGGTTCCCCATCTCAGCCCAGAAAGCAGGTAGAACAACTTTTGTGGTGTCTTTCAGATGCCTACCGGAGCAATGTAAAAACTACCAGGAGAACTCCTGTCTGGCACCTTCCCCGGTGGAGTTGTGCATGGGGTGTGTTTGGAACATTTTGTCACCGGCCGACTCCAAAATTCAGCGATTCCCCATCTCAGCCCAGAAAGCAGGTAGAACAACTTTTGTGGTGTCTTTCAGATGCCTACCAAGGTAGTGTAAAAACTACCAGGAGAACTCCTGTCTGGCACCTTCCCCGGTGGAGTTGTGCAGGGGGTGTGTTTGGAACATTTTGCCACCAGCCGACTCCAAAATTCAGCGGTTCCCCATCTCAGCCCAGAAAGCAGGTAGAACAACTTTTGTGGTGTCTTTCAGATGCCTACCGGAGCAATGTAAAAACTACCAGGAGAACTCCTGTCTGGCACCTTCCCCGGTGGAGTTGTGCATGGGGTGTGTTTGGAACATTTTGTCACCAGCCGACTCCAAAATTCAGCGGTTCCCCATCTCAGCCCAGAAAGCAGGTAGAACAACTTTTGTGGTGCCTTTCAGCTGCCTACCAAGGTAGTGTAAAAACTACCAAGAGAACTCCTGTCTGGCACCTTCCCCGGTGGAGTTGTGCAAGGGGTGTGTTTGGAACATTTTGTCACCGGCCGAGTCCAAAATTCAGCGATTCCCCATCTCAGCCCACAAAGCAGGTAGAACAACTTTTGTGGTGTCTTTCAGATGCCTACTGGAGCAATGTAAAAACTACCAGGAGAACTCCTGTCTGGCACCTTCCGTGGTGGAGTTGTGCATGGGGTGTGTTTGGAACATTTTGTCACCAGCCGACTCCAAAATTCAGCGGTTCCCCATCTCAGCCCAGAAAGCAGGTAGAACAACTTTTCTTGTGCCTTTCAGCTGCCTACCAAGGTAGTGTAAAAACTACCAACAGAATTCGTTCCTGGCACCTTCCCCGGTGGAGTTGTGCATGGGGTGTCTGTGGAACATTTTGTCACCGTCCGACTCCAAAATTCAGCGGTTCCCCATCTCAGCCCACAAAGCAGGTAGAACAACTTTTGTGGTGTCTTTCAGATGCCTACCGGAGCAATGTAAAAACTACCAGGAGAACTCCTGTCTGGCACCTTCCGTGGTGGAGTTGTGCAGGGGGGGTGTTTGGAACATTTTGTCACCAGCCGACTCCAAAATTCAGCGGTTCCCCATCTCAGCCCAGAAAGCAGGTAAAACAACTTTTGTGGTGTCTTTCAGATGCCTACCAAGGTAGTGTAAAAACTACTAGGAGAACTCCTGTCTGGCACCTTCCCCGGTGGAGTTGTGCATGGGGTGTGTTTGGAACATTTTGTCACCGGCCGAGTCCAAAATTCAGCGTTTCCCCATCTCAGCCCAGAAAGCAGGTAGAACAACTTTTGTGGTGTCTTTCAGATGCCTACCAAGGTAGTGTAAAAACTACCAGGAGAACTCCTGTCTGGCACCTTCCCCGGTGGAGTTGTGCATGGGGTGTGTTAGGAACATTTTGTCACCAGCCGAGTCCAAAATTCAGCGGTTCCCCATCTCAGCCCACAAAGCAGGTAAAACTTCTTTTCTTGAGCCTTTCAGCTGCCTACCAAGGTAGTGTAAAAACTACCAACAGAATTCGTTCCTGGCACCTTCCCCGGTGGAGTTGTGCATAGGGTGTCTGTGGAACATTTTGTCACCGGCCGACTCCAAAATTCAGCCGTTCCCCATCTCAGCCCAGAAAGCAGGTAGAACAACTTTTGTGGTGTCTTTCAGATGCCTACCGGAGCAATGTAAAAATTACCAGGAGAACTCCTGTCTGGCACCTTCCCCGGTGGAGTTTTGCATGGGGTGTGTTTGGAACATTTTGTCACCGGCCGAGTCCAAAATTCAGCGATTCCCCATCTCAGCCCACAAAGCAGGTAGAACAACTTTTGTGGTGCCATTCAGCTGCCTACCAAGGTAGTGTAAAAACTACCAGGAGAACTCCTGTCTGGCACCTTCCCCGGTGGAGTTGTGCATGGGGTGTGTTTGGAACATTTTGTCACCGGCCGAGTCCAAAATTCAGCGATTCCCCATCTCAGCCCACAAAGCAGGTAGAACAACTTTTGTGGTGTCTTTCAGATGCCTACCAAGGTAGTGTAAAAACTACCAAAAGAATTCGTTCCTGGCACCTTCCCCGGTGGAGTTGTGCATGGGGTGTCTGTGGAACATTTTGCCACCGGCCGAGTCCAAAATTCAGCGATTCCCCATCTCAGCCCAGAAAGCAGGTAGAACAACTTTTGTGGTGTCTTTCAGATGCCTACCGGAGCAATGTAAAAACTACCAGGAGAACTCCTGTCTGGCACCTTCCCCGGTGGAGTTGTGCATGGGGTGTCTGTGGAACATTTTGCCACCGGCCGACTCCAAAATTCAGCGATTCCCATCTCAGCCCAGAAAGCAGGTAGAACAACTTTTGTGGTGTCTTTCAGATGCCTACCGGAGCAATGTAAAAACTACCAGGAGAACTCCTGTCTGGCACCTTCCCCGGTGGAGTTGTGCATGGGGTGTGTTTGGAACATTTTGTCACCAGCCGACTCCAAAATTCAGCGGTTCCCCATCTCAGCCCAGAAAGCAGGTAGAACAACTTTTGTGGTGCCTTTCAGCTGCCTACCAAGGTAGTGTAAAAACTACCAAGAGAACTCCTGTCTGGCACCTTCCCCGGTGGAGTTGTGCATATGGTGTGTTTGGAACATTTTGTCACCGGCCGACTCCAAAATTCAGCGATTCCCCATCTCAGCCCAGAAAGCAGGTAGAACAACTTTTGTGGTGCCTTTCAGCTGCCTACCAAGGTAGTGTAAAAACTACCAAGAGAACTCCTGTCTGGCACCTTCCCCGGTGGAGTTGTGCATATGGTGTGTTTGGAACATTTTGTCACCGGCCGACTCCAAAATTCAGCGATTCCCCATCTCAGCCCAGAAAGCAGGTAGAACAACTTTTGTGGTGTCTTTCAGATGCCTACCAAGGTAGTGTAAAAACTACCAGGAGAACTCCTGTCTGGCACCTTCCCCGGTGGAGTTGTGCATGGGGTGTGTTTGGAACATTTTGTCACCGGCCGAGTCCAAAATTCAGCGATTCCCCATCTCAGCCCACAAAGCAGGTAGAACAACTTTTGTGGTGTCTTTCAGATGCCTACCAAGGTAGTGTAAAAACTACCAGGAGAACTCCTGTCTGACACCTTCCCCGGTGGAGTTGTGCATGGGGTGTCTTTGGAACATTTTGTCACCGGCCGACTCCAAAATTCAGCGGTTCCCCATCTCAGCCCAGAAAGCAGGAAGAACAAGTTTTCTGGTGCCTTTCAGCTGCCTACCAAGGTAGTGTAAAAACTATCAAGAGAACTCTTGTCTGGCACCTTCCCCGGTGGAGTTGTGCATAGGGTGTGTTTGGAACATTTTGTCACCAGCCGAGTCCAAAATTCAGCGTTTCCCCATCTCAGCCCAGAAAGCAGGTAGAACAACTTTTGTGGTGTCTTTCAGATGCCTACCAAGATAGTGTAAAAACTACCAAGAGAACTCCTGTCTGGCACCTTCCCCGGTGGAGTTGTGCATGGGGTGTGTTTGGAACATTTTGTCACCAGCCGAGTCCAAAATTCAGCGTTTCCCCATCTCAGCCCAGAAAGCAGGTAGAACAACTTTTGTGGTGTCTTTCAGATGCCTACCAAGGTAGTGTAAAAATTACCAGGAGAACTCCTGTCTGGCACCTTCCGTGGTGGAGTTGTGCATGGGGTGTGTTTGGAACATTTTGTCACCGGCCGAGTCCAAAATTCAGCGGTTCCCCATCTCAGCCCAGAAAGCAGGTAGAACAACTTTTGTGGTGTCTTTCAGATGCCTACCGGAGCAATGTAAAAACTACCAGGAGAACTCCTGTCTGGCACCTTCCCCGGTGGAGTTGTGCAGGGGGTGTGTTTGGAACATTTTGCCACCAGCCGAGTCCAAAATTCAGCGTTTCCCCATCTCAGCCCAGAAAGCAGGTAGAACAACTTTTGTGGTGCCTTTCAGATGCCTACCGGAGCAATGTAAAAACTACCAGGAGAACTCCTGTCTGGCACCTTCCCCGGTGGAGTTGTGCATGGGGTGTGTTTGGAACATTTTGCCACAAGCCGACTCCAAAATTCAGCGGTTCCCCATCTCAGCCCAGAAAGCAGGTACAACTTCTTTTCTTGTGCCTTTCAGCTTCCTACCAAGGTAGTGTAAAAACTACCAACAGAATTCGTTCCTGGCACCTTACGTGGTGGAGTTGTGCAGGGGGTGTGTTTGGAACATTTTGTCACCGGCCGACTCCAAAATTCAGCTGTTCCCCATCTCAGCCCAGAAAGCAGGTAGAACAACTTTTGTGGTGTCTTTCAGATGCCTACCGGAGCAATGTAAAAACTACCAGGAGAACTCCTGTCTGGCACCTTCCCCGGTGGAGTTGTGCAGGGGGTGTGTTTGGAACATTTTGTCACCAGCCGAGTCCAAAATTCAGCGTTTCCCCATCTCAGCCCAGAAAGCAGGTAGAACAACTTTTGTGGTGCCTTTCAAATGCCTACCAAGGTAGTGTAAAAACTACCAAGAGAACTCCTGTCTGGCACCTTCCCCGGTGGAGTTGTGCATGGGGTGTGTTTGGAACATTTTGTCACCAGCCGAGTCCAAAATTCAGCGGTTCCCCATCTCAGCCCAGAAAGCAGGTAGAACAACTTTTGTGGTGCCTTTCAGCTGCCTGCCAAGGTAGTGTAAAAACTACCAGGAGAACTCCTGTCTGGCACCTTCCCCGGTGGAGTTGTGCAGGGGGTGTGTTTGGAACATTTTGTTCACCAGCCGACTCCAAAATTCAGCGGTTCCCCATCTCAGCCCACAAAGCAGGTACAACAACTTTTGTGGTGCCTTTCAGCTGCCTACCAAGGTAGTGTAAAAACTACCAAAAGAATTCGTTCCTGGCACCTTCCCCGGTGGAGTTGTGCATGGGGTGTCTGTGGAACATTTTGCCACCGGCCGAGTCCAAAATTCAGCGATTCCCCATCTCAGCCCAGAAAGCAGGTAGAACAACTTTTGTGGTGTCTTTCAGATGCCAACCGGAGCAATGTAAAAACTACCAGGAGAACTCCTGTCTGGCACCTTCCCCGGTGGAGTTGTGCATGGGGTGTCTGTGGAACATTTTGCCACCGGCCGACTCCAAAATTCAGCGATTCCCCATCTCAGCCCAGAAAGCAGGTAGAACAACTTTTGTGGTGTCTTTCAGATGCCTACCGGAGCAATGTAAAAACTACCAGGAGAACTCCTGTCTGGCACCTTCCCCGGTGGAGTTGTGCATGGGGTGTGTTTGGAACATTTTGTCACCAGCCGACTCCAAAATTCAGCGGTTCCCCATCTCAGCCCAGAAAGCAGGTAGAACAACTTTTGTGGTGTCTTTCAGATGCCTACCAAGGTAGTGTAAAAACTACCAGGAGAACTCCTGTCTGGCACCTTCCCCGGTGGAGTTGTGCATGGGGTGTGTTTGGAACATTTTGTCACCAGCCGACTCCAAAATTCATCTGTTCCCCATCTCAGCCCGGAAAGCAGGTAGAACAACTTTTGTGGTGTCTTTCAGATGTCTACCAAGGTAGTGTAAAAACTACTAAGAGAACTCCTGTCTGGCACCTTCCGTGGTGGAGTTGTGCAAGGGGTGTGTTTGGAACATTTTGTCACCGGCCGAGTCCAAAATTCAGCTATTCCCCATCTCAGCCCAGAAAGCAGGTAGAACAACTTTTGTGGTGCCTTTCAGCTGCCTACCAAGGTAGTGTAAAAACTACCAACAGAACTCCTGTCTGGCACCTTCCCCGGTGGAGTTGTGCATGGGGTGTGTTTGGAACATTTTGTCACCGGCCGACTCCAAAATTCAGCGGTTCCCCATCTCAGCCCACAAAGCAGGTACAACTTCTTTTCTTGTGCCTTTCAGCTGCCTACCAAGGTAGTGTAAAAACTACCAACAGAATTCGTTCCTGGCACCTTCCCCGGTGGAGTTGTGCAGGGGGTGTCTGTGGAACATTTTGTCAGCAGCCGACTCCAAAATTCAGCGATTCCCCATCTCAGCCCAGAAAGCAGGTAGAACAACTTTGTGGTGTCTTTCAGATGCCTACCGGAGCAATGTAAAAACTACCAGGAGAACTCCTGTCTGGCAACTTCCCCGGTGGAGTTGTGCATGGGGTGTGTTTGGAACATTTTGTCACCGGCCGAGTCCAAAATTCAGCGGTTCCCCATCTCAGCCCAGAAAGCAGGTAGAACAACTTTTGTGGTGTCTTTCAGATGCCTACCGGAGCAATGTAAAAACTACCAGGAGAACTCCTGTCTGGCACCTTCCCCGGTGGAGTTGTGCATGGGGTGTGTTTGGAACATTTTGTCACCGGCCGACTCCAAAATTCAGCGATTCCCCATCTCAGCCCAGAAAGCAGGTAGAACAACTTTTGTGGTGTCTTTCAGATGCCTACCAAGGTAGTGTAAAAACTACCAGGAGAACTCCTGTCTGGCACCTTCCCCGGTGGAGTTGTGCAGGGGGTGTGTTTGGAACATTTTGCCACCAGCCGACTCCAAAATTCAGCGGTTCCCCATCTCAGCCCAGAAAGCAGGTAGAACAACTTTTGTGGTGCCTTTCAGCTGCCTACCAAGGTAGTGTAAAAACTACCAAGAGAACTCCTGTCTGGCAACTTCCCCGGTGGAGTTGTGCATGGGGTGTGTTTGGAACATTTTGTCACCAGCCGACTCCAAAATTCAGCGGTTCCCCATCTCAGCCCACAAAGCAGGTACAACAACTTTTGTGGTGCCTTTCAGCTGCCTACCAAGGTAGTGTAAAAACTACCAAGAGAACTCCTGTCTGGCACCTTCCCCGGTGGAGTTGTGCATGGGGTGTGTTTGGAACATTTTGTCACTGGCCGAGTCCAAAATTCAGCGATTCCCCATCTAAGCCCAGAAAGCAGGTAGAACAACTTTTGTGGTGTCTTTTAGATGCCTACCAAGGTAGTGTAAAAACTACCAAGAGAACTCCTGTCTGGCACCTTCCCCGGTGGAGTTGTGCAAGGGGTGTGTTTGGAACATTTTGTCACCGGCCGAGTCCAAAATTCAGCGATTCCCCATCTCAGCCCACAAAGCAGGTAGAACAACTTTTGTGGTGTCTTTCAGATGCCTACTGGAGCAATGTAAAAACTACCAGGAGAACTCCTGTCTGGCACCTTCCGTGGTGGAGTTGTGCATGGGGTGTGTTTGGAACATTTTGTCACCAGCCGACTCCAAAATTCAGCGGTTCCCCATCTCAGCCCAGAAAGCAGGTAGAACAACTTTTCTTGTGCCTTTCAGCTGCCTACCAAGGTAGTGTAAAAACTACCAACAGAATTCGTTCCTGGCACCTTCCCCGGTGGAGTTGTGCATGGGGTGTCTGTGGAACATTTTGTCACCGTCCGACTCCAAAATTCAGCGGTTCCCCATCTCAGCCCACAAAGCAGGTAGAACAACTTTTGTGGTGTCTTTCAGATGCCTACCGGAGCAATGTAAAAACTACCAGGAGAACTCCTGTCTGGCACCTTCCGTGGTGGAGTTGTGCAGGGGGGGTGTTTGGAACATTTTGTCACCAGCCGACTCCAAAATTCAGCGGTTCCCCATCTCAGCCCAGAAAGCAGGTAAAACAACTTTTGTGGTGTCTTTCAGATGCCTACCAAGGTAGTGTAAAAACTACTAGGAGAACTCCTGTCTGGCACCTTCCCCGGTGGAGTTGTGCATGGGGTGTGTTTGGAACATTTTGTCACCGGCCGAGTCCAAAATTCAGCGTTTCCCCATCTCAGCCCAGAAAGCAGGTAGAACAACTTTTGTGGTGTCTTTCAGATGCCTACCAAGGTAGTGTAAAAACTACCAGGAGAACTCCTGTCTGGCACCTTCCCCGGTGGAGTTGTGCATGGGGTGTGTTAGGAACATTTTGTCACCAGCCGAGTCCAAAATTCAGCGGTTCCCCATCTCAGCCCACAAAGCAGGTAAAACTTCTTTTCTTGAGCCTTTCAGCTGCCTACCAAGGTAGTGTAAAAACTACCAACAGAATTCGTTCCTGGCACCTTCCCCGGTGGAGTTGTGCATAGGGTGTCTGTGGAACATTTTGTCACCGGCCGACTCCAAAATTCAGCCGTTCCCCATCTCAGCCCAGAAAGCAGGTAGAACAACTTTTGTGGTGTCTTTCAGATGCCTACCGGAGCAATGTAAAAATTACCAGGAGAACTCCTGTCTGGCACCTTCCCCGGTGGAGTTTTGCATGGGGTGTGTTTGGAACATTTTGTCACCGGCCGAGTCCAAAATTCAGCGATTCCCCATCTCAGCCCACAAAGCAGGTAGAACAACTTTTGTGGTGCCATTCAGCTGCCTACCAAGGTAGTGTAAAAACTACTAAGAGAACTCCTGTCTGGCACCTTCCCCGGTGGAGTTGTGCATGGGGTGTGTTTGGAACATTTTGTCACCGGCCGAGTCCAAAATTCAGCGATTCCCCATCTCAGCCCAGAAAGCAGGTAGAACAACTTTTGTGGTGTCTTTCAGATGCCTACCAAGGTAGTGTAAAAACTACCAAAAGAATTCGTTCCTGGCACCTTCCCCGGTGGAGTTGTGCATGGGGTGTCTGTGGAACATTTTGCCACCGGCCGAGTCCAAAATTCAGCGATTCCCCATCTCAGCCCAGAAAGCAGGTAGAACAACTTTTGTGGTGTCTTTCAGATGCCTACCGGAGCAATGTAAAAACTACCAGGAGAACTCCTGTCTGGCACCTTCCCCGGTGGAGTTGTGCATGGGGTGTCTGTGGAACATTTTGCCACCGGCCGACTCCAAAATTCAGCGATTCCCATCTCAGCCCAGAAAGCAGGTAGAACAACTTTTGTGGTGTCTTTCAGATGCCTACCGGAGCAATGTAAAAACTACCAGGAGAACTCCTGTCTGGCACCTTCCCCGGTGGAGTTGTGCATGGGGTGTGTTTGGAACATTTTGTCACCAGCCGACTCCAAAATTCAGCGGTTCCCCATCTCAGCCCAGAAAGCAGGTAGAACAACTTTTGTGGTGCCTTTCAGCTGCCTACCAAGGTAGTGTAAAAACTACCAAGAGAACTCCTGTCTGGCACCTTCCCCGGTGGAGTTGTGCATATGGTGTGTTTGGAACATTTTGTCACCGGCCGACTCCAAAATTCAGCGATTCCCCATCTCAGCCCAGAAAGCAGGTAGAACAACTTTTGTGGTGTCTTTCAGATGCCTACCAAGGTAGTGTAAAAACTACCAGGAGAACTCCTGTCTGGCACCTTCCCCGGTGGAGTTGTGCATGGGGTGTGTTTGGAACATTTTGTCAACGGCCGACTCCAAAATTCAGCGGTTCCCCATCTCAGCCCAGAAAGCAGGTAGAACAACTTTTGTGATGTCTTTCAGCTGCCTACCAAGGTAGTGTAAAAACTACCAGGAGAACTCCTGTCTGGCACCTTCCCCGGTGGAGTTGTGCATGGGGTGTGTTTGGAACATTTTGTCACCGGCCGAGTCCAAAATTCAGCGATTCCCCATCTCAGCCCACAAAGCAGGTAGAACAACTTTTGTGGTGTCTTTCAGATGCCTACCAAGGTAGTGTAAAAACTACCAGGAGAACTCCTGTCTGGCACCTTCCCCGGTGGAGTTGTGCATGGGGTGTCTTTGGAACATTTTGTCACCGGCCGACTCCAAAATTCAGCGGTTCCCCATCTCAGCCCAGAAAGCAGGAAGAACAAGTTTTCTGGTGCCTTTCAGCTGCCTACCAAGGTAGTGTAAAAACTATCAAGAGAACTCTTGTCTGGCACCTTCCCCGGTGGAGTTGTGCATAGGGTGTGTTTGGAACATTTTGTCACCAGCCGGGTCCAAAATTCAGCGTTTCCCCATCTCAGCCCAGAAAGCAGGTAGAACAACTTTTGTGGTGTCTTTCAGATGCCTACCAAGATAGTGTAAAAACTACCAAGAGAACTCCTGTCTGGCACCTTCCCCGGTGGAGTTGTGCATGGGGTGTGTTTGGAACATTTTGTCACCAGCCGAGTCCAAAATTCAGCGGTTCCCCATCTCAGCCCAGAAAGCAGGTAGAACAACTTTTCTTGTGCCTTTCAGCTGCCTACCAAGGTAGTGTAAAAACTACCAACAGAATTCGTTCCTGGCACCTTCCCCGGTGGAGTTGTGCATGGGGTGTCTGTGGAACATTTTGTCACCGTCCTACTCCAAAATTCAGCGGTTCCCCATCTCAGCCCACAAAGCAGGTAGAACAACTTTTGTGGTGTCTTTCAGATGCCTACCGGAGCAATGTAAAAACTACCAGGAGAACTCCTGTCTGGCACCTTCCGTGGTGGAGTTGTGCAGGGGGGGTGTTTGGAACATTTTGTCACCAGCCGACTCCAAAATTCAGCGGTTCCCCATCTCAGCCCAGAAAGCAGGTAAAACAACTTTTGTGGTGTCTTTCAGATGCCTACCAAGGTAGTGTAAAAACTACTAGGAGAACTCCTGTCTGGCACCTTCCCCGGTGGAGTTGTGCATGGGGTGTGTTTGGAACATTTTGCCACCAGCCGACTCCAAAATTCAGCGGTTCCCCATCTCAGCCCAGAAAGCAGGTAGAACAACTTTTGTGGTGTCTTTCAGATGCCTACCAAGGTAGTGTAAAAACTACCAGGAGAACTCCTGTCTGGCACCTTCCCCGGTGGAGTTGTGCATGGGGTGTCTGTGGAACATTTTGTCACCGGCCGACTCCAAAATTCAGCGGTTCCCCATCTCAGCCCAGAAAGCAGGAAGAACAAGTTTTCTGGTGCCTTTCAGCTGCCTACCAAGGTAGTGTAAAAACTATCAAGAGAACTCTTGTCTGGCACCTTCCCCGGTGGAGTTGTGCATAGGGTGTGTTTGGAACATTTTGTCACCAGCCGAGTCCAAAATTCAGCGTTTCCCCATCTCAGCCCAGAAAGCAGGTAGAACAACTTTTGTGGTGTCTTTCAGATGCCTACCAAGATAGTGTAAAAACTACCAAGAGAACTCCTGTCTGGCACCTTCCCCGGTGGAGTTGTGCATGGGGTGTGTTTGGAACATTTTGTCACCAGCCGAGTCCAAAATTCAGCGATTCCCCATCTCAGCCCACAAAGCAGGTAGAACAACTTTTGTGGTGTCTTTCAGATGCCTACTGGAGCAATGTAAAAACTACCAGGAGAACTCCTGTCTGGCACCTTCCCCGGTGGAGTTTTGCATGGGGTGTCTGTGGAACATTTTGTCACCGTCCGACTCCAAAATTCAGCGGTTCCCCATCTCAGCCCACAAAGCAGGTAGAACAACTTTTGTGGTGTCTTTCAGATGCCTACCGGAGCAATGTAAAAACTACCAGGAGAACTCCTGTCTGGCACCTTCCGTGGTGGAGTTGTGCAGGGGGGGTGTTTGGAACATTTTGTCACCAGCCGACTCCAAAATTCAGCGGTTCCCCATCTCAGCCCAGAAAGCAGGTAAAACAACTTTTGTGGTGTCTTTCAGATGCCTACCAAGGTAGTGTAAAAACTACTAGGAGAACTCCTGTCTGGCACCTTCCCCGGTGGAGTTGTGCATGGGGTGTGTTTGGAACATTTTGTCACCGGCCGAGTCCAAAATTCAGCGTTTCCCCATCTCAGCCCAGAAAGCAGGTAGAACAACTTTTGTGGTGTCTTTCAGATGCCTACCAAGGTA
Organism: Falco biarmicus; assembly: GCF_023638135.1. Classification (NCBI taxonomy): domain Eukaryota; kingdom Metazoa; phylum Chordata; class Aves; order Falconiformes; family Falconidae; genus Falco; species Falco biarmicus. The sequence goes on along the minus strand of NW_026612003.1, from coordinate 164,090 downwards.
GTGTAAAAACTACCAGGAGAACTCCTGTCTGGCACCTTCCCCGGTGGAGTTGTGCATGGGGTGTCTGTGGAACATTTTGTCACCGGCCGACTCCAAAATTCAGCGGTTCCCCATCTCAGCCCAGAAAGCAGGAAGAACAAGTTTTCTGGTGCCTTTCAGCTGCCTACCAAGGTAGTGTAAAAACTACCAAGAGAACTCCTGTCTGGCACCTTCCCCGGTGGAGTTGTGCATGGGGTGTGTTTGGAACATTTTGTCACCGGCCGAGTCCAAAATTCAGCGATTCCCCATCTCAGCCCACAAAGCAGGTAGAACAACTTTTGTGGTGTCTTTCAGATGCCTACTGGAGCAATGTAAAAACTACCAGGAGAACTCCTGTCTGGCACCTTCCGTGGTGGAGTTGTGCATGGGGTGTGTTTGGAACATTTTGTCACCAGCCGACTCCAAAATTCAGCGGTTCCCCATCTCAGCCCAGAAAGCAGGTAGAACAACTTTTCTTGTGCCTTTCAGCTGCCTACCAAGGTAGTGTAAAAACTACCAACAGAATTCGTTCCTGGCACCTTCCCCGGTGGAGTTGTGCATGGGGTGTCTGTGGAACATTTTGTCACCGTCCGACTCCAAAATTCAGCGGTTCCCCATCTCAGCCCACAAAGCAGGTAGAACAACTTTTGTGGTGTCTTTCAGATGCCTACCGGAGCAATGTAAAAACTACCAGGAGAACTCCTGTCTGGCACCTTCCGTGGTGGAGTTGTGCAGGGGGGGTGTTTGGAACATTTTGTCACCAGCCGACTCCAAAATTCAGCGGTTCCCCATCTCAGCCCAGAAAGCAGGTAAAACAACTTTTGTGGTGTCTTTCAGATGCCTACCAAGGTAGTGTAAAAACTACTAGGAGAACTCCTGTCTGGCACCTTCCCCGGTGGAGTTGTGCATGGGGTGTGTTTGGAACATTTTGTCACCGGCCGAGTCCAAAATTCAGCGATTCCCCATCTCAGCCCAGAAAGCAGGTAGAACAACTTTTGTGGTGTCTTTCAGATGCCTACCAAGGTAGTGTAAAAACTACCAAGAGAACTCCTGTCTGGCACCTTCCCCGGTGGAGTTGTGCATGGGGTGTGTTAGGAACATTTTGTCACCAGCCGAGTCCAAAATTCAGCGGTTCCCCATCTCAGCCCACAAAGCAGGTAAAACTTCTTTTCTTGAGCCTTTCAGCTTCCTACCAAGGTAGTGTAAAAACTACCAACAGAATTCGTTCCTGGCACCTTCCCCGGTGGAGTTGTGCATAGGGTGTCTGTGGAACATTTTGTCACCGGCCGAGTCCAAAATTCAGCCGTTCCCCATCTCAGCCCAGAAAGCAGGTAGAACAACTTTTGTGGTGTCTTTCAGATGCCTACCAAGGTAGTGTAAAAACTACCAGGAGAACTCCTGTCTGGCACCTTCCCCGGTGGAGTTTTGCATGGGGTGTGTTTGGAACATTTTGTCACCGGCCGAGTCCAAAATTCAGCGATTCCCCACCTCAGCCCACAAAGCAGGTAGAACAACTTTTGTGGTGCCATTCAGCTGCCTACCAAGGTAGTGTAAAAACTACTAAGAGAACTCCTGTCTGGCACCTTCCCCGGTGGAGTTGTGCATGGGGTGTGTTTGGAACATTTTGTCACCGGCCGAGTCCAAAATTCAGCGATTCCCCATCTCAGCCCACAAAGCAGGTAGAACAACTTTTGTGGTGTCTTTCAGATGCCTACCAAGGTAGTGTAAAAACTACGAAAAGAATTCGTTCCTGGCACCTTCCCCGGTGGAGTTGTGCATGGGGTGTCTGTGGAACATTTTGCCACCGGCCGAGTCCAAAATTCAGCGTTTCCCCATCTCAGCCCAGAAAGCAGGTAGAACAACTTTTGTGGTGTCTTTCAGATGCCTACCGGAGCAATGTAAAAACTACCAGGAGAACTCCTGTCTGGCACCTTCCCCGGTGGAGTTGTGCATGGGGTGTCTGTGGAACATTTTGCCACCGGCCGACTCCAAAATTCAGCGATTCCCATCTCAGCCCAGAAAGCAGGTAGAACAACTTTTGTGGTGTCTTTCAGATGCCTACCGGAGCAATGTAAAAACTACCAAGAGAACTCCTGTCTGGCACCTTCCCCGGTGGAGTTGTGCATGGGGTGTGTTTGGAACATTTTGTCACCAGCCGACTCCAAAATTCAGCGGTTCCCCATCTCAGCCCAGAAAGCAGGTAGAACAACTTTTGTGGTGCCTTTCAGCTGCCTACCAAGGTAGTGTAAAAACTACCAGGAGAACTCCTGTCTGGCACCTTCCCCGGTGGAGTTGTGCATATGGTGTGTTTGGAACATTTTGTCACCGGCCGACTCCAAAATTCAGCTGTTCCCCATCTCAGCCCACAAAGCAGGTAGAACAACTTTTGTGGTGTCTTTCAGATGCCTACCAAGGTAGTGTAAAAACTACCAGGAGAACTCCTGTCTGGCACCTTCCCCGGTGGAGTTGTGCATGGGGTGTGTTTGGAACATTTTGTCAACGGCCGACTCCAAAATTCAGCGATTCCCCATCTCAGCCCAGAAAGCAGGTAGAACAACTTTTGTGATGTCTTTCAGATGCCTACCAAGGTAGTGTAAAAACTACCAGGAGAACTCCTGTCTGGCACCTTCCCCGGTGGAGTTGTGCATGGGGTGTGTTTGGAACATTTTGTCACCGGCCGAGTCCAAAATTCAGCGATTCCCCATCTCAGCCCAGAAAGCAGGTAGAACAACTTTTGTGGTGTCTTTCAGATGCCTACCAAGGTAGTGTAAAAACTACCAGGAGAACTCCTGTCTGGCACCTTCCCCGGTGGAGTTGTGCATGGGGTGTCTTTGGAACATTTTGTCACCGGCCGACTCCAAAATTCAGCGGTTCCCCATCTCAGCCCAGAAAGCAGGAAGAACAAGTTTTCTGGTGCCTTTCAGCTGCCTACCAAGGTAGTGTAAAAACTATCAAGAGAACTCTTGTCTGGCACTTTCCCCGGTGGAGTTGTGCATAGGGTGTGTTTGGAACATTTTGTCACCAGCCGAGTCCAAAATTCAGCGTTTCCCCATCTCAGCCCAGAAAGCAGGTAGAACAACTTTTGTGGTGTCTTTCAGATGCCTACCAAGATAGTGTAAAAACTACCAAGAGAACTCCTGTCTGGCACCTTCCCCGGTGGAGTTGTGCATGGGGTGTGTTTGGAACATTTTGTCACCGGCCGAGTCCAAAATTCAGCGGTTCCCCATCTCAGCCCAGAAAGCAGGTAGAACAACTTTTGTGGTGCCTTTCAGGTGCCTACCAAGGGAGTGTAAAAACTACCAGGAGAAGGCACCTTCCCCGGTGGAGTTGTGCATGGGGTGTGTTTGGAACATTTTGTCACCGGCCGAGTCCAAAATTCAGCGTTTCCCCATCTCAGCCCAGAAAGCAGGTAGAACAACTTTTGTGGTGTCTTTCAGATGCCTACCAAGGTAGTGTAAAAACTACCAGGAGAACTCCTGTCTGGCACCTTCCCCGGTGGAGTTGTGCATGGGGTGTCTGTGGAACATTTTGTCACCGGCCGACTCCAAAATTCAGCGGTTCCCCATCTCAGCCCAGAAAGCAGGAAGAACAAGTTTTCTGGTGCCTTTCAGCTGCCTACCAAGGTAGTGTAAAAACTATCAAGAGAACTCTTGTCTGGCACCTTCCCCGGTGGAGTTGTGCATAGGGTGTGTTTGGAACATTTTGTCACCAGCCGAGTCCAAAATTCAGCGTTTCCCCATCTCAGCCCAGAAAGCAGGTAGAACAACTTTTGTGGTGTCTTTCAGATGCCTACCAAGATAGTGTAAAAACTACCAAGAGAACTCCTGTCTGGCACCTTCCCCGGTGGAGTTGTGCATGGGGTGTGTTTGGAACATTTTGTCACCAGCCGAGTCCAAAATTCAGCGATTCCCCATCTCAGCCCAGAAAGCAGGTAGAACAACTTTTGTGGTGTCTTTCAGATGCCTACTGGAGCAATGTAAAAACTACCAGGAGAACTCCTGTCTGGCATCTTCCCCGGTGGAGTTTTGCATGGGGTGTGTTTGGAACATTTTGTCACCGGCCGAGTCCAAAATTCAGCGATTCCCCATCTCAGCCCACAAAGCAGGTAGAACAACTTTTGTGGTGTCTTTCAGATGCCTACCAAGGTAGTGTAAAAACTACCAAGAGAACTCCTGTCTGGCACCTTCCCCGGTGGAGTTGTGCATGGGGTGTGTTTGGAACATTTTGTCACCGGCCGAGTCCAAAATTCAGCGGTTCCCCATCTCAGCCCAGAAAGCAGGTAGAACAACTTTTGTGGTGCCTTTCAGGTGCCTACCAAGGTAGTGTAAAAACTACCAGGAGAACTCCTGTCTGGCACCTTCCCCGGTGGAGTTGTGCATGGGGTGTGTTTGGAACATTTTGTCACCGGCCGAGTCCAAAATTCAGCGTTTCCCCATCTCAGCCCAGAAAGCAGGTAGAACAACTTTTGTGGTGTCTTTCAGATGCCTACCAAGGTAGTGTAAAAACTACCAAGAGAACTCCTGTCTGGCACCTTCCCCGGTGGAGTTGTGCATGGGGTGTGTTTGGAACATTTTGTCACCGGCCGACTCCAAAATTCAGCGATTCCCCATCTCAGCCCAGAAAGCAGGTAGAACAACTTTTGTGGTGTCTTTCAGATGCCTACCAAGGTAGTGTAAAAACTACCAAGAGAACTCCTGTCTGGCACCTTCCCCGGTGGAGTTGTGCATGGGGTGTGTTTGGAACATTTTGTCACCGGCCGACTCCAAAATTCAGCTATTCCCCATCTCAGCCCAGAAAGCAGGTAGAACAACTTTTGTGGTGTCTTTCAAATGCCTACCAAGGTAGTGTAAAAACTACCAGGAGAACTCCTGTCTGGCACCTTCCCCGGTGGAGTTTTGCATGGGGTGTGTTTGGAACATTTTGTCACCGGCCGAGTCCAAAATTCAGCGGTTCCCCATCTCAGCCCAGAAAGCAGGAAGAACAACTTTTGTGGTGCCTTTCAAATGCCTACCAAGGTAGTGTAAAAACTACCAAGAGAACTCCTGTCTGGCACCTTCCCCGGTGGAGTTGTGCATGGGGTGTGTTTGGAACATTTTGTCACCAGCCGACTCCAAAATTCAGCGTTTCCCCATCTCAGCCCAGAAAGCAGGTAGAACAACTTTTGTGGTGTCTTTCAGATGCCTACCAAGATAGTGTAAAAACTACCAAGAGAACTCCTGTCTGGCACCTTCCCCGGTGGAGTTGTGCATGGGGTGTGTTTGGAACATTTTGTCACCAGCCGACTCCAAAATTCAGCGATTCCCCATCTCAGCCCAGAAAGCAGGTAGAACAACTTTTGTGGTGTCTTTCAGATGCCTACTGGAGCAATGTAAAAACTACCAGGAGAACTCCTGTCTGGCACCTTCCCCGGTGGAGTTTTGCATGGGGTGTGTTTGGAACATTTTGTCACCGGCCGAGTCCAAAATTCAGCGATTCCCCATCTCAGCCCACAAAGCAGGTAGAACAACTTTTGTGGTGTCTTTCAGATGCCTACCAAGGTAGTGTAAAAACTACCAAGAGAACTCCTGTCTGGCACCTTCCCCGGTGGAGTTGTGCATGGGGTGTGTTTGGAACATTTTGTCACCGGCCGAGTCCAAAATTCAGCGGTTCCCCATCTCAGCCCAGAAAGCAGGTAGAACAACTTTTGTGGTGCCTTTCAGGTGCCTACCAAGGTAGTGTAAAAACTACCAGGAGAACTCCTGTCTGGCACCTTCCCCGGTGGAGTTTTGCATGGGGTGTGTTTGGAACATTTTGTCACCGGCCGAGTCCAAAATTCAGCGATTCCCCATCTCAGCCCAGAAAGCAGGTAGAACAACTTTTGTGGTGTCTTTCAGATGCCTACCAAGGTAGTGTAAAAACTACCAAGAGAACTCCTGTCTGGCACCTTCCCCGGTGGAGTTGTGCATGGGGTGTGTTTGGAACATTTTGTCACCGGCCGACTCCAAAATTCAGCGGTTCCCCATCTCAGCCCAGAAAGCAGGAAGAACAACTTTTGTGGTGCCTTTCAAATGCCTACCAAGGTAGTGTAAAAACTACCAGGAGAACTCCTGTCTGGCACCTTCCCCGGTGGAGTTTTGCATGGGGTGTGTTTGGAACATTTTGTCACCGGCCGAGTCCAAAATTCAGCGGTTCCCCATCTCAGCCCAGAAAGCAGGTAGAAAAACTTTTGTGGTGTCTTTCAGGTGCCTACCAAGGTAGTGTAAAAACTATTAAGACAACTCCTGTCTGGCGCCTTCCCCGGTGGAGTTGTGCATGGGGTGTCTTTGGAACATTTTGTCACCAGCCGACTCCAAAATTCAGCGGTTCCCCATCTCAGCCCAGAAAGCAGGTAGAAGGAGTTTTGTGGTGTCTTTGAGGTGCCTACCAGAGCAATGTAAAATCTATCAAGAAAACTCCTGTCTGGCACCTTCCCCGGTGGAGTTGTGCATGGGGTGTGTTTGGAACATTTTGCCACCAGCCGCTCCAAAATTCAGCTGTTCCTCATCTCAGCCCAGAAAGCAGGTAGAACAACTTTTGTGGTGCCTTTCAGATGCCTACCAAGGTAGTGTAAAAACTACCAGGAGAACTCCTGTCTGGCACCTTCCCCGGTGGAGTTGTGCAGGGGGTGTGTTTGGAACATTTTGCCACCAGCCGACTCCAAAATTCAGCGGTTCCCCATCTCAGCCCAGAAAGCAGGTAGAACAACTTTTCTTGTGCCTTTCAGCTGCCTACCGGAGCAATGTAAAAACTACCAACAGAATTCGTTCCTGGCACCTTCGCTAGTGGAGTTGTGCATGGGGTGTATTTATTAAAATTTTGTCACCAGCCGAGTCCAAAATTCAGCTGTTCCCCATCTCAGCCCACAAAGCAGGTAGAACAACTTTTGTGGTGCCTTTCAGATGCCTACCAAGGTAGTGTAAAAACTACTAAGAGAACTCCTGTCTGGCACCTTCCCCGGTGGAGTTGTGCAGGGGGTGTCTTTGGAACATTTTGTCACCGGCCGAGTCCAAAATTCAGCGGTTCCCCATCTCAGCCCAGAAAGCAGGAAGAACAACTTTTGTGGTGTCTTTCAGGTGCCTACCAAGGTAGAGTAAAAACTATCAAGAGAACTCTTGTCTGGCACCTTCCCCGGTGGAGTTGTGCAGGGGGTGTGTTTGGAACATTTTGTCACCGGCCGACTCCAAAATTCAGCGGTTCCCCATCTCAGCCCAGAAAGCAGGTAGAACAACTTTTGTGGTGTCTTTCAGGTGCCTACCGGAGCAATGTAAAAACTACCAGGAGAACTCCTGTCTGGCACCTTCCCCGGTGGAGTTGTGCAGGGGGTGTGTTTGGAACATTTTGTCACCAGCCGAGTCCAAAATTCAGCTGTTCCCCATCTCAGCCCAGAAAGCAGGTAGAACAACTTTTGTGGTGTTTTTCAGATGCCTACCAAGGTAGTGTAAAAACTATTAAGAGAACTCCTGTCTGGCACCTTCCCCGGTGGAGTTGTGCATGGGGTGTCTTTGGAACATTTTGTCACCGGCCGAGTCCAAAATTCAGCTGTTCCCCATCTCAGCCCAGAAAGCAGGTAGAAGGAGTTTTGTGGTGTCTTTGAGGTGCCTACCAGAGCAATGTAAAATCTATCAAGAAAACTCCTGTCTGGCACCTTCCCCGGTGGAGTTGTGCATGGGGTGTGTTTGGAACATTTTGTCACCAGCCGACTCCAAAATTCAGCGGTTCCCCATCTCAGCCCAGAAAGCAGGTACAACAACTTTTGTGGTGTCTTTTAGATGCCTACCGGAGCAATGTAAAAACTACCAGGAGAACTCCTTTCTGGCACCTTCCCCGGTGGAGTTGTGCAGGGGGTGTGTTTGGAACATTTTGTCACCAGCCGACTCCAAAATTCAGCGGTTCCCCATCTCAGCCCAGAAAGCAGGTAGAACAACTTTTGTGGTGCCTTGCAGCTGCCTACCAAGGTAGTGTAAAAACTACCAACAGAATTCGTTCCTGGCACCTTCCCCGGTGGAGTTGTGCATGGGGTGTCTGTGGAACATTTTGTCACCGGCCGACTCCAAAATTCAGCGGTTCCCCATCTCAGCCCAGAAAGCAGGTAGAACAAGTTTTGTGGTGTCTTTCAGGTGCCTACCAAGGTAGTGTAAAAACTATCAAGAGAACTCCTGTCTGGCACCTTCCCCGGTGGAGTTGTGCATGGGGTGTGTTTGGAACATTTTGTCACCAGCGGAGTCCAAAATTCAGCGTTTACCCATCTCAGCCCAGAAAGCAGGTAGAACAACTTTTGTGGTATCTTTCAGATGCCTACCGGAGCAATGTAAAAACTACCAGGAGAACTCCTGCCTGGCACCTTCCCCGGTGGAGTTGTGCAGGGGGTGTGTTTGGAACATTTTGTCACCAGCCGACTCCAAAATTCAGCTGTTCCCCATCTCAGCCCAGAAAGCAGGAAGAACAACTTTTGTGGTGTCTTTCAGATGCCTACCAAGGTAGTGTAAAAACTATTAAGAGAACTCCTGTCTGGCACCTTCCCCGGTGGAGTTGTGCATGGGGTGTGTTTGGAACATTTTGTCACCGGCCGACTCCAAAATTCAGCTGTTCCCCATCTCAGCCCAGAAAGCAGGTAGAAGGAGTTTTGTGGTGTCTTTGAGGTGCCTACCAGAGCAATGTAAAATCTATCAAGAAAACTCCTGTCTGGCACCTTCCCCGGTGGAGTTGTGCATGGGGTGTGTTTGGAACATTTTGCCACCAGCCGACTCCAAAATTCAGCTGTTCCTCATCTCAGCCCAGAAAGCAGGTAGAACAACTTTTGTGGTGCCTTTCAAATGCCTACCAAGGTAGTGTAAAAACTACCAGGAGAACTCCTGTCTGGCACCTTCCCCGGTGGAGTTGTGCATGGGGTGTCTGTGGAACATTTTGTCACCGGCCGAGTCCAAAATTCAGCGGTTCCCCATCTCAGCCCAGAAAGCAGGAAGAACAAGTTTTCTGGTGCCTTTCAGCTGCCTACCAAGGTAGTGTAAAAACTATCAAGAGAACTCTTGTCTGGCACCTTCCCCGGTGGAGTTGTGCATAGGGTGTGTTTGGAACATTTTGTCACCAGCCGAGTCCAAAATTCAGCGGTTCCCCATCTCAGCCCAGAAAGCAGGTAGAACAACTTTTGTGGTGTCTTTCAGATGCCTACCAAGGTAGTGTAAAAACTAGCAACAGAACTCCTTTCTGGCACCTTCCCCGGTGGAGTTGTGCAGGGGGTGTGTTTGGAACATTTTGTCACCAGCCGACTCCAAAATTCAGCGGTTCCCCATCTCAGCCCAGAAAGCAGGTACAACAACTTTTGTGGTATCTTTCAGATGCCTACCGGAGCAATGTAAAAACTACCAGGAGAACTCCTGTCTGGCACCTTCCCCGGTGGAGTTGTGCAGGGGGTGTGTTTGGAACATTTTGTCACCAGCCGAGTCCAAAATTCAGCTGTTCCCCATCTCAGCCCACAAAGCAGGTACAACAACTTTTCTTGTGCCTTGCAGATGCCTACCAAGGTAGTGTAAAAACTACCAACAGAATTCGTTCCTGGCACCTTCCCCGGTGGAGTTATGCATGGGGTGTCTGTGGAACATTTTGTCACCGGCCGACTCCAAAATTCAGCGGTTCCCCATCTCAGCCCAGAAAGCAGGAAGAACAACTTTTGTGGTGTCTTTCAGGTGCCTACCAAGGTAGTGTAAAAACTATCAAGAGAACTCTTGTCTGGCACCTTCCCCGGTGGAGTTGTGCAGGGGGTGTGTTTGGAACATTTTGTCACCAGCGGAGTCCAAAATTCAGCGGTTCCCCATCTCAGCCCAGAAAGCAGGTAGAACAACTTTTGTGGTATCTTTCAGATGCCTACCGGAGCAATGTAAAAACTAGCAGGAGAACTCCTGCCTGGCACCTTCCCCGGTGGAGTTGTGCAGGGGGTGTGTTTGGAACATTTTTTCACCAGCGGAGTCCAAAATTCAGCGGTTCCCCATCTCAGCCCAGAAAGCAGGTAGAAAAACTTTTGTGGTGTCTTTCAGGTGCCTACCAAGGTAGTGTAAAAACTATTAAGACAACTCCTGTCTGGCACCTTCCCCGGTGGAGTTGTGCATGGGGTGTCTTTGGAACATTTTGTCACCAGCCGAGTCCAAAATTCAGCGGTTCCCCATCTCAGCCCAGAAAGCAGGTAGAACAACTTTTGTGGTATCTTTCAGATGCCTACCGGAGCAATGTAAAAACTACCAGGAGAACTCCTGTCTGGCACCTTCCCCGGTGGAGTTGTGCATGGGGTGTGTTTGGAACATTTTGCCACCAGCCGCTCCAAAATTCAGCTGTTCCTCATCTCAGCCCAGAAAGCAGGTAGAACAACTTTTGTGGTGCCTTTCAGATGCCTACCAAGGTAGTGTAAAATCTACCAAGAGAACTCCTGTCTGGCACCTTCCCCGGTGGAGTTGTGCAGGGGGTGTCTTTGGAACATTTTGTCACCAGCCGAGTCCAAAATTCAGCGGTTCCCCATCTCAGCCCAGAAAGCAGGTACAACAACTTTTCTTGTGCCTTTCAGCTGCCTACCGGAGCAATGTAAAAACTACCAACAGAATTCGTTCCTGGCACCTTCGCTAGTGGAGTTGTGCATGGGGTGTATTTATTAAAATTTTGTCACCAGCCGAGTCCAAAATTCAGCTGTTCCCCATCTCAGCCCACAAAGCAGGTAGAACAACTTTTGTGGTGCCTTTCAGATGCCTACCAAGGTAGTGTAAAAACTACTAAGAGAACTCCTGTCTGGCACCTTCCCCGGTAGAGTTGTGCAGGGGGTGTGTTTGGAACATTTTGTCACCAGCCGACTCCAAAATTCAGCGGTTCCCCATCTCAGCCCAGAAAGCAGGTAGAACAAATTTTGTGGTGTCTTTTAGATGCCTACCAAGGTAGTGTAAAAACTATCAAGAGATCTCCTTTCTGGCACCTTCCCCGGTGGAGTTGTGCATGGGGTGTCTTTGGAACATTTTGTCACCAGCCGAGTCCAAAATTCAGCGGTTCCCCATCTCAGCCCAGAAAGCAGGTACAACAACTTTTCTTGTGCCTTTCAGCTGCCTACCGGAGCAATGTAAAAACTACCAGGAGAACTCCTGTCTGGCACCTTCCCCGGTGGAGTTGTGCAGGGGGTGTGTTTGGAACATTTTGTCACCAGCCGAGTCCAAAATTCAGCTGTTCCCCATCTCAGCCCAGAAAGCAGGTAGAACAACTTTTGTGGTGTTTTTCAGATGCCTACCAAGGTAGTGTAAAAACTTCCAAGAGAACTCCTGTCTGGCACCTTCCCCGGTGGAGTTGTGCATGGGGTGTCTTTGGAACATTTTGTCACCGGCCGAGTCCAAAATTCAGCTGTTCCCCATCTCAGCCCAGAAAGCAGGTAGAAGGAGTTTTGTGGTGTCTTTGAGGTGCCTACCAGAGCAATGTAAAATCTATCAAGAAAACTCCTGTCTGGCACCTTCCCCGGTGGAGTTGTGCATGGGGTGTGTTTGGAACATTTTGTCACCAGCCGAGTCCAAAATTCAGCTGTTCCCCATCTCAGCCCAGAAAGCAGGTAGAACAACTTTTGTGGTGTTTTTCAGATGCCTACCAAGGTAGTGTAAAAACTATTAAGAGAACTCCTGTCTGGCACCTTCCCCGGTGGAGTTGTGCATGGGGTGTCTTTGGAACATTTTGTCACCGGCCGAGTCCAAAATTCAGCTGTTCCCCATCTCAGCCCAGAAAGCAGGTAGAAGGAGTTTTGTGGTGTCTTTGAGGTGCCTACCAGAGCAATGTAAAATCTATCAAGAAAACTCCTGTCTGGCACCTTCCCCGGTGGAGTTGTGCATGGGGTGTGTTTGGAACATTTTGTCACCAGCTGACTCCAAAATTCAGCGGTTCCCCATCTCAGCCCAGAAAGCAGGTACAACAACTTTTCTGGTGTCTTTTAGATGCCTACCGGAGCAATGTAAAAACTACCAGGAGAACTCCTGCCTGGCACCTTCCCCGGTGGAGTTGTGCAGGGGGTGTGTTTGGAACATTTTGTCACCAGCCGACTCCAAAATTCAGCGGTTCCCCATCTCAGCCCAGAAAGCAGGTAGAACAACTTTTGTGGTGCCTTTCAGATGCCTACCAAGGTAGTGTAAAAACTATCAAGAGATCTCCTTTCTGGCACCTTCCCCGGTGGAGTTGTGCAGGGGGTGTGTTTGGAACATTTTGTCACCGGCCGACTCCAAAATTCAGCGGTTCCCCATCTCAGCCCAGAAAGCAGGTAGAACAACTTTTGTGGTGTCTTTCAGATGCCTACAGGAGCAATGTAAAAACTACCAGGAGAACTCCTGTCTGGCACCTTCCCCGGTGGAGTTGTGCAGGGGGTGTGTTTGGAACATTTTGTCACCAGCCGACTCCAAAATTCAGCGGTTCCCCATCTCAGCCCAGAAAGCAGGTACAACAACTTTTCTTGTGCCTTGCAGCTGCCTACCAAGGTAGTGTAAAAACTACCAACAGAATTCGTTCCTGGCACCTTCCCCGGTGGAGTTATGCATGGGGTGTCTGTGGAATATTTTGTCACCGGCCGACTCCAAAATTCAGCGGTTCCCCATCTCAGCCCAGAAAGCAGGAAGAACAACTTTTGTGGTGTCTTTCAGGTGCCTACCAAGGTAGTGTAAAAACTATCAAGAGAACTCTTGTCTGGCACCTTCCCCGGTGGAGTTGTGCAGGGGGTGTGTTTGGAACATTTTGTCACCAGCCGACTCCAAAATTCAGCGGTTCCCCATCTCAGCCCAGAAAGCAGGTAGAAAAACTTTTGTGGTGTCTTTCAGGTGCCTACCGGAGCAATGTAAAAACTACCAGGAGAACTCCTGCCTGGCACCTTCCCCGGTGGAGTTGTGCAGGGGGTGTGTTTGGAACATTTTGTCACCAGCCGAGTCCAAAATTCAGCGTTTCCCCATCTCAGCCCAGAAAGCAGGTAGAACAACTTTTGTGGTGCCTTTCAGCTGCCTACCAAGGTAGTGTAAAAACTACCAAGAGAACTCCTGTCTGGCACCTTCCGTGGTGGAGTTGTGCATGGGGTGTGTTTGGAACATTTTGTCACCGGCCGACTCCAAAATTCAGCTGTTCCCCATCTCAGCCCAGAAAGCAGGTAGAACGAGTTTTGTGGTGTCTTTGAGGTGCCTACCAGAGCAATGTAAAAACTACCAGGAGAACTCCTGTCTGGCACCTTCCGTGGTGGAGTTGTGCATGGGGTGTGTTTGGAACATTTTGCCACCAGCCGACTCCAAAATTCAGCTGTTCCTCATCTCAGCCCAGAAAGCAGGAAGAACAACTTTTGTGGTGCCTTTCAAATGCCTACCAAGGTAGTGTAAAAACTACCACGAGAACTCCTGTCTGGCACCTTCCCCGGTGGAGTTGTGCATGGGGTGTGTTTGGAACATTTTGTCACAAGCCAACTCCAAAATTCAGTGGTTCCCCATCTCAGCCCAGAAAGCAGGTAGAACAACTTTTCTTGTGCCTTGCAGCTGCCTACCAAGGTAGTGTAAAAACTACCAGGAGAACTCCTGTCTGGCACCTTCCCCGGTGGAGTTGTGCATGGGGTGTCTGTGGAACATTTTGTCACCAGCCGAGTCCAAAATTCAGCGGTTCCCCATCTCAGCCCACAAAGCAGGTACAACAACTTTTCTTGTGCCTTTCAGCTTCCTGCCAAGGTAGTGTAAAAACTACCAACAGAATTCGTTCCTGGCACCTTCCCCGGTGGAGTTGTGCATAGGGTGTCTGTGGAACATTTTGTCACCGGCCGACTCCAAAATTCAGCGGTTCCCCATCTCAGCCCAGAAAGCAGGTAGAACAAGTTTTCTGGTGCCTTTCAGATGCCTACCAAGGTAGTGTAAAAACTATCAAGAGAACTCTTGTCTGGCGCCTTCCCCGGTGGAGTTGTGCATAGGTTTTGTTTGGAACATTTTGTCACCAGCCGAGTCCAAAATTCAGCGGTTCCCCATCTCAGCCCAGAAAGCAGGTAGAACAACTTTTGTGGTATCTTTCAGATGCCTACCGGAGCAATGTAAAAACTACCAGGAGAACTCCTGTCTGGCACCTTCCCCGGTGGAGTTGTGCAGGGGGTGTGTTTGGAACATTTTGTCACCAGCCGACTCCAAAATTCAGCGTTTCCCCATCTCAGCCCAGAAAGCAGGTAGAACAACTTTTGTGGTGTCTTTTAGATGCCTACCAAGGTAGTGTAAAAACTACCAAGAGAACTCCTGTCTGGCACCTTCCCCGGTGGAGTTGTGCATGGGGTGTGTTTGGAACATTTTGTCACCGGCCGACTCCAAAATTCAGCGTTTCCCCATCTCAGCCCAGAAAGCAGGTAGAACAACTTTTGTGGTGTCTTTCAGATGCCTACCGGAGCAATGTAAAAACTACCAGGAGAACTCCTGTCTGGCACCTTCCCCGGTGGAGTTGTGCAGGGGGTGTGTTTGGAACATTTTGTCACCAGCCGAGTCCAAAATTCAGCGTTTCCCCATCTCAGCCCAGAAAGCAGGTAGAACAACTTTTGTGGTGCCTTTCAGCTGCCTACCAAGGTAGTGTAAAAACTACCAGGAGAACTCCTGTCTGGCACCTTCCCCGGTGGAGTTGTGCATGGGGTGTCTGTGGAACATTTTGTCACCAGCCGAGTCCAAAATTCAGCGGTTCCCCATCTCAGCCCACAAAGCAGGTACAACAACTTTTCTTGTGCCTTTCAGCTTCCTGCCAAGGTAGTGTAAAAACTACCAACAGAATTCGTTCCTGGCACCTTCCCCGGTGGAGTTGTGCAGGGGGTGTGTTTGGAACATTTTGTCACCGGCCGACTCCAAAATTCAGCGGTTCCCCATCTCAGCCCAGAAAGCAGGTAGAACAACTTTTGTGGTGCCTTTCAGATGCCTACCGGAGCAATGTAAAAACTACCAGGAGAACTCCTGTCTGGCACCTTCCCCGGTGGAGTTGTGCAGGGGGTGTGTTTGGAACATTTTGTCACCAGCCGAGTCCAAAATTCAGCGTTTCCCCATCTCAGCCCAGAAAGCAGGTAGAACAACTTTTGTGGTGCCTTTCAAATGCCTACCAAGGTAGTGTAAAAACTACCAAGAGAACTCCTGTCTGGCACCTTCCCCGGTGGAGTTGTGCATGGGGTGTGTTTGGAACATTTTGTCACCGGCCGAGTCCAAAATTCAGCGATTCCCCATCTCAGCCCCGAAAGCAGGTAGAACAACTTTTGTGGTGTCTTTCAGATGCCTACCAAGGTAGTGTAAAAACTACCAGGAGAACTCCTGTCTGGCACCTTCCCCGGTGGAGTTGTGCATGGGGTGTGTTTGGAACATTTTGTCACCAGCCGAGTCCAAAATTCAGCGTTTCCCCATCTCAGCCCAGAAAGCAGGTAGAACAACTTTTGTGGTGCCTTTCAGCTGCCTACCAAGGTAGTGTAAAAACTACCAGGAGAACTCCTGTCTGGCACCTTCCCCGGTGGAGTTGTGCATGGGGTGTGTTTGGAACATTTTGTCACCAGCCGACTCCAAAATTCAGCGGTTCCCCATCTCAGCCCACAAAGCAGGTACAACAACTTTTCTTGTGCCTTTCAGCTGCCTACCAAGGTTGTGTAAAAACTACCAAAAGAATTCGTTCCTGGCACCTTCCCCGGTGGAGTTGTGCATGGGGTGTCTGTGGAACATTTTGCCACCGGCCGAGTCCAAAATTCAGCGATTCCCCATCTCAGCCCAGAAAGCAGGTAGAACAACTTTTGTGGTGTCTTTCAGATGCCTACCGGAGCAATGTAAAAACTACCAGGAGAACTCCTGTCTGGCACCTTCCCCGGTGGAGTTGTGCATGGGGTGTCTGTGGAACATTTTGCCACCGGCCGAGTCCAAAATTCAGCGATTCCCCATCTCAGCCCAGAAAGCAGGTAGAACAACTTTTGTGGTGTCTTTCAGATGCCTACCGGAGCAATGTAAAAACTACCAGGAGAACTCCTGTCTGGCACCTTCCCCGGTGGAGTTGTGCATGGAGTGTGTTTGGAACATTTTGTCACCAGCCGAGTCCAAAATTCAGCGTTTCCCCATCTCAGCCCAGAAAGCAGGTAGAACAACTTTTGTGGTGTCTTTCAGATGCCTACCAAGGTAGTGTAAAAACTACCAGGAGAACTCCTGTCTGGCACCTTCCCCGGTGGAGTTGTGCATGGGGTGTGTTTGGAACATTTTGTCACCAGCCGACTCCAAAATTCATCTGTTCCCCATCTCAGCCCAGAAAGCAGGTAGAACAACTTTTGTGGTGTCTTTCAGATGTCTACCAAGGTAGTGTAAAAACTACTAAGAGAACTCCTGTCTGGCACCTTCCCCGGTGGAGTTGTGCATGGGGTGTGTTTGGAACATTTTGTCACCGGCCGAGTCCAAAATTCAGCGATTCCCCATCTCAGCCCAGAAAGCAGGTAGAACAACTTTTGTGGTGCCTTTCAGCTGCCTACCAAGGTAGTGTAAAAACTACCAACAGAACTCCTGTCTGGCACCTTCCCCGGTGGAGTTGTGCATGGGGTGTGTTTGGAACATTTTGTCACCAGCCGACTCCAAAATTCAGCGGTTCCCCATCTCAGCCCACAAAGCAGGTACAACTTCTTTTCTTGTGCCTTTCAGCTGCCTACCAAGGTAGTGTAAAAACTACCAACAGAATTCGTTCCTGGCACCTTCCCCGGTGGAGTTGTGCATGGGGTGTCTGTGGAACATTTTGTCACCGTCCGACTCCAAAATTCAGCGATTCCCCATCTCAGCCCAGAAAGCAGGTAGAACAACTTTGTGGTGTCTTTCAGATGCCTACCGGAGCAATGTAAAAACTACCAGGAGAACTCCTGTCTGGCACCTTCCCCGGTGGAGTTTTGCATGGGGTGTGTTTGGAACATTTTGTCACCAGCCGACTCCAAAATTCAGCGGTTCCCCATCTCAGCCCACAAAGCAGGTACAACAACTTTTGTGGTGCCTTTCAAATGCCTACCAAGGTAGTGTAAAAACTACCAAGAGAACTCCTGTCTGGCACCTTCCCCGGTGGAGTTGTGCATGGGGTGTGTTTGGAACATTTTGTCACCGGCCGAGTCCAAAATTCAGCGATTCCCCATCTCAGCCCCGAAAGCAGGTAGAACAACTTTTGTGGTGTCTTTCAGATGCCTACCAAGGTAGTGTAAAAACTACCAAAAGAATTCGTTCCTGGCACCTTCCCCGGTGGAGTTGTGCATGGGGTGTCTGTGGAACATTTTGCCACCGGCCGAGTCCAAAATTCAGCGATTCCCCATCTCAGCCCACAAAGCAGGTAGAACAACTTTTGTGGTGTCTTTCAGATGCCTACCGGAGCAATGTAAAAACTACCAGGAGAACTCCTGTCTGGCACCTTCCCCGGTGGAGTTGTGCAGGGGGTGTGTTTGGAACATTCTGCCACCAGCCGACTCCAAAATTCAGCGTTTCTCCATCTCAGCCCAGAAAGCAGGTAGAACAACTTTTGTGGTGCCTTTCAAATGCCTACCAAGGTAGTGTAAAAACTACCAAGAGAACTCCTGTCTGGCACCTTCCCCGGTGGAGTTGTGCAAGGGGTGTGTTTGGAACATTTTGTCACCGGCCGAGTCCAAAATTCAGCGATTCCCCATCTCAGCCCAGAAAGCAGGTAGAACAACTTTTGTGGTGCCTTTCAGCTGCCTACCAAGGTAGTGTAAAAACTACCAAGAGAACTCCTGTCTGGCACCTTCCCCGGTGGAGTTGTGCATGGTGTGTGTTTGGAACATTTTGTCAACGGCCGACTCCAAAATTCAGCGGTTCCCCATCTCAGCCCACAAAGCAGGTACAACAACTTTTCTTGTGCCTTTCAGCTGCCTACCAAGGTAGTGTAAAAACTACCAACAGAATTCGTTCCTGGCACCTTCCCCGGTGGAGTTGTGCATGGGGTGTCTGTGGAACATTTTGTCACCGTCCGACTCCAAAATTCAGCGGTTCCCCATCTCAGCCCAGAAAGCAGGTAGAACAACTTTTGTGGTGTCTTTCAGATGCCTACCGGAGCAATGTAAAAACTACCAGGAGAACTCCTGTCTGGCACCTTCCGTGGTGGAGTTGTGCAGGGGGGGTGTTTGGAACATTTTGTCACCAGCCGACTCCAAAATTCAGCGGTTCCCCATCTCAGCCCAGAAAGCAGGTAGAACAACTTTTGTGGTGCCTTTCAGATTCCTACCAAGGTAGTGTAAAAACTACCAAGAGAACTCCTGTCTGGCACCTTCCCCGGTGGAGTTGTGCATGGGGTGTGTTTGGAACATTTTGTCACCGGCCGAGTCCAAAATTCAGCGATTCCCCATCTCAGCCCAGAAAGCAGGTAGAACAACTTTTGTGGTGTCTTTCAGATGCCTACCAAGGTAGTGTAAAAACTACCAAAAGAATTCGTTCCTGGCACCTTCCCCGGTGGAGTTGTGCATGGGGTGTCTGTGGAACATTTTGCCACCGGCCGAGTCCAAAATTCAGCGATTCCCCATCTCAGCCCACAAAGCAGGTAGAACAACTTTTGTGGTGTCTTTCAGATGCCTACCGGAGCAATGTAAAAACTACCAGGAGAACTCCTGTCTGGCACCTTCCCCGGTGGAGTTGTGCATGGGGTGTGTTTGGAACATTCTGCCACCAGCCGACTCCAAAATTCAGCGGTTCCCCATCTCAGCCCAGAAAGCAGGTAAAACAACTTTTGTGGTGTCTTTCAGATGCCTACCAAGGTAGTGTAAAAACTACTAGGAGAACTCCTGTCTGGCACCTTCCCCGGTGGAGTTGTGCATGGGGTGTGTTTGGAACATTTTGTCACCGGCCGAGTCCAAAATTCAGCGATTCCCCATCTCAGCCCAGAAAGCAGGTAGAACAACTTTTGTGGTGTCTTTCAGATGCCTACCAAGGTAGTGTAAAAACTACCAGGAGAACTCCTGTCTGGCACCTTCCCCGGTGGAGTTGTGCATGGGGTGTGTTTGGAACATTTTGTCACCGGCCGACTCCAAAATTCAGCGATTCCCCATCTCAGCCCACAAAGCAGGTACAACAACTTTTGTGGTGCCTTTCAGCTGCCTACCAAGGTAGTGTAAAAACTACCAGGAGAACTCCTGTCTGGCACCTTCCCCGGTGGAGTTGTGCATGGGGTGTGTTTGGAACATTTTGTCACCAGCCGAGTCCAAAATTCAGCGTTTCCCCATCTCAGCCCAGAAAGCAGGTAGAACAACTTTTGTGGTGCCTTTCAAATGCCTACCAAGGTAGTGTAAAAACTACCAAGAGAACTCCTGTCTGGCACCTTCCCCGGTGGAGTTGTGCATGGGGTGTGTTTGGAACATTTTGTCACCGGCCGAGTCCAAAATTCAGCGATTCCCCATCTCAGCCCCGAAAGCAGGTACAACAACTTTTCTTGTGCCTTTCAGCTGCCTACCAAGGTAGTGTAAAAACTACCAACAGAATTCGTTCCTGGCACCTTCCCCGGTGGAGTTGTGCATGGGGTGTCTGTGGAACATTTTGTCACCAGCCGACTCCAAAATTCAGCGGTTCCCCATCTCAGCCCAGAAAGCAGGTAGAACAACTTTTGTGGTGTCTTTCAGATGCCTACCGGAGCAATGTAAAAACTACCAGGAGAACTCCTGTCTGGCACCTTCCGTGGTGGAGTTGTGCAGGGGGTGTGTTTGGAACATTCTGCCACCAGCCGACTCCAAAATTCAGCGTTTCCCCATCTCAGCCCAGAAAGCAGGTAGAACAACTTTTGTGGTGCCTTTCAAATGCCTACCAAGGTAGTGTAAAAACTACCAGGAGAACTCCTGTCTGGCACCTTCCCCGGTGGAGTTGTGCATGGGGTGTGTTTGGAACATTTTGTCACCGGCCGACTCCAAAATTCAGCGGTTCCCCATCTCAGCCCAGAAAGCAGGTAGAACAACTTTTGTGGTGTCTTTCAGATGCCTACCAAGGTAGTGTAAAAACTACCAGGAGAACTCCTGTCTGGCACCTTCCCCGGTGGAGTTGTGCATGGGGTGTGTTTGGAACATTTTGTCACCAGCCGAGTCCAAAATTCAGCGTTTCCCCATCTCAGCCCAGAAAGCAGGTAGAACAACTTTTGTGGTGTCTTTCAGATGCCTACCGGAGCAATGTAAAAACTACCAGGAGAACTCCTGTCTGGCACCTTCCGTGGTGGAGTTGTGCATGGGGTGTGTTTGGAACATTTTGTCACCGGCCGAGTCCAAAATTCAGCGGTTCCCCATCTCAGCCCAGAAAGCAGGTAGAACAACTTTTGTGGTGTCTTTCAGATGCCTACCGGAGCAATGTAAAAACTACCAGGAGAACTCCTGTCTGGCACCTTCCCCGGTGGAGTTGTGCAGGGGGTGTGTTTGGAACATTTTGCCACTAGCCGACTCCAAAATTCAGCGGTTCCCCATCTCAGCCCAGAAAGCAGGTAGAACAACTTTTGTGGTGCCTTTCAGCTGCCTACCGGAGCAATGTAAAAACTACCAGGAGAACTCCTGTCTGGCACCTTCCCCGGTGGAGTTGTGCATGGGGTGTGTTTGGAACATTTTGCCACCAGCCGACTCCAAAATTCAGCGGTTCCCCATCTCAGCCCACAAAGCAGGTACAACATCTTTTCTTGTGCCTTTCAGCTTCCTACCAAGGTAGTGTAAAAACTACCAACAGAATTCGTTCCTGGTACCTTCCCCGGTGGAGTTGTGCAGGGGGTGTGTTTGGAACATTTTGTCACCGGCCGACTCCACAATTCAGCGGTTCCCCATCTAAGCCCAGAAAGCAGGTAGAACAACTTTTGTGGTGTCTTTCAGATGCCTACCGGAGCAATGTAAAAACTACCAGGAGAACTCCTGTCTGGCACCTTCCCCGGTGGAGTTGTGCAGGGGGTGTGTTTGGAACATTTTGTCACCAGCCGACTCCAAAATTCAGCGTTTCCCCATCTCAGCCCAGAAAGCAGGTAGAACAACTTTTGTGGTGCCTTTCAAATGCCTACCAAGGTAGTGTAAAAACTACCAAGAGAACTCCTGTCTGGCACCTTCCCCGGTGGAGTTGTGCATGGGGTGTGTTTGGAACATTTTGTCACCGGCCGAGTCCAAAATTCAGCGATTCCCCATCTCAGCCCACAAAGCAGGTAGAACAACTTTTGTGGTGTCTTTCAGATGCCTACCAAGGTAGTGTAAAAACTACTAGGAGAACTCCTGTCTGGCACCTTCCCCGGTGGAGTTGTGCATGGGGTGTGTTTGGAACATTTTGTCACCAGCCGAGTCCAAAATTCAGCGTTTCCCCATCTCAGCCCAGAAAGCAGGTAGAACAACTTTTGTGGTGCCTTTCAGCTGCCTACCAAGGTAGTGTAAAAACTACCAGGAGAACTCCTGTCTGGCACCTTCCGTGGTGGAGTTGTGCATGGGGTGTGTTTGGAACATTTTGTCACCAGCCGAGTCCAAAATTCAGCGGTTCCCCATCTCAGCCCACAAAGCAGGTACAACAACTTTTCTTGTGCCTTTCAGCTGCCTACCAAGGTAGTGTAAAAACTACCAAAAGAATTCGTTCCTGGCACCTTCCCCGGTGGAGTTGTGCATGGGGTGTGTTTGGAACATTTTGCCACCGGCCGACTCCAAAATTCAGCGATTCCCCATCTCAGCCCAGAAAGCAGGTAGAACAACTTTTGTGGTGTCTTTCAGATGCCTACCGGAGCAATGTAAAAACTACCAGGAGAACTCCTGTCTGGCACCTTCCCCGGTGGAGTTGTGCATGGGGTGTGTTTGGAACATTTTGTCACCGGCCGACTCCAAAATTCAGCGGTTCCCCATCTAAGCCCAGAAAGCAGGTAGAACAACTTTTGTGGTGTCTTTCAGATGCCTACCGGAGCAATGTAAAAACTACCAGGAGAACTCCTGTCTGGCACCTTCCCCGGTGGAGTTGTGCAGGGGGTGTGTTTGGAACATTTTGTCACCAGCCGAGTCCAAAATTCAGCGATTCCCCATCTCAGCCCACAAAGCAGGTAGAACAACTTTTGTGGTGTCTTTCAGATGCCTACTGGAGCAATGTAAAAACTACCAGGAGAACTCCTGTCTGGCACCTTCCCCGGTGGAGTTGTGCATGGGGTGTGTTTGGAACATTTTGTCACCAGCCGAGTCCAAAATTCAGCGTTTCCCCATCTCAGCCCAGAAAGCAGGTAGAACAACTTTTGTGGTGTCTTTCAGCTGCCTACCAAGGTAGTGTAAAAACTACCAGGAGAACTCCTGTCTGGCACCTTCCCCGGTGGAGTTGTGCAGGGGGTGTGTTTGGAACATTTTGACACCAGCCGACTCCAAAATTCAGCGGTTCCCCATCTCAGCCCAGAAAGCAGGTACAACAACTTTTCTTGTGCCTTTCAGCTGCCTACCAAGGTAGTGTAAAAACTACCAACAGAATTCGTTCCTGGCACCTTCCCCGGTGGAGTTGTGCATGGGGTGTCTGTGGAACATTTTGTCACCGTCCGACTCCATAATTCAGCGGTTCCCCATCTCAGCCCAGAAAGCAGGTAGAACAACTTTTGTGGTGTCTTTCAGATGCCTACCGGAGCAATGTAAAAACTACCAGGAGAACTCCTGTCTGGCACCTTCCCCGGTGGAGTTGTGCAGGGGGGGTGTTTGGAACATTTTGTCACCAGCCGACTCCAAAATTCAGCGGTTCCCCATCTCAGCCCAGAAAGCAGGTAAAACAACTTTTGTGGTGTCTTTCAGATGCCTACCAAGGTAGTGTAAAAACTACTAGGAGAACTCCTGTCTGGCACCTTCCCCGGTGGAGTTGTGCATGGGGTGTGTTTGGAACATTTTGTCACCGGCCGAGTCCAAAATTCAGCGATTCCCCATCTCAGCCCAGAAAGCAGGTAGAACAACTTTTGTGGTGTCTTTCAGATGCCTACCAAGGTAGTGTAAAAACTACCAAGAGAACTCCTGTCTGGCACCTTCCCCGGTGGAGTTGTGCATGGGGTGTGTTTGGAACATTTTGTCACCAGCCGACTCCAAAATTCAGCGATTCCCCATCTCAGCCCACAAAGCAGGTAGAACAACTTTTGTGGTGTCTTTCAGATGCCTACCGGAGCAATGTAAAAACTACCAGGAGAACTCCTGTCTGGCACCTTCCCCGGTGGAGTTGTGCATGGGGTGTGTTTGGAACATTTTGTCACCAGCCGAGTCCAAAATTCAGCCTTTCCCCATCTCAGCCCAGAAAGCAGGTAGAACAACTTTTGTGGTGTCTTTCAGATGCCTACCAAGGTAGTGTAAAAACTACCAAGAGAACTCCTGTCTGGCACCTTCCGTGGTGGAGTTGTGCATGGGGTGTGTTTGGAACATTTTGTCACCGGCCGAGTCCAAAATTCAGCGGTTCCCCATCTCAGCCCAGAAAGCAGGTAGAACAACTTTTGTGGTGTCTTTCAGATGCCTACCGGAGCAATGTAAAAACTACCAGGAGAACTCCTGTCTGGCACCTTCCCCGGTGGAGTTGTGCAGGGGGTGTGTTTGGAACATTTTGTCACCGGCCGAGTCCAAAATTCAGCGATTCCCCATCTCAGCCCAGAAAGCAGGTAGAACAACTTTTGTGGTGTCTTTCAGATGCCTACCAAGGTAGTGTAAAAACTACCAAGAGAACTCCTGTCTGGCACCTTCCCCGGTGGAGTTGTGCATGGGGTGTGTTTGGAACATTTTGTCACCGGCCGACTCCAAAATTCAGCGATTCCCCATCTCAGCCCAGAAAGCAGGTAGAACAACTTTTGTGGTGTCTTTCAGATGCCTACCAAGGTAGTGTAAAAACTACCAGGAGAACTCCTGTCTGGCACCTTCCCCGGTGGAGTTGTGCATGGGGTGTGTTTGGAACATTTTGTCACCAGCCGAGTCCAAAATTCAGCGTTTCCCCATCTCAGCCCAGAAAGCAGGTAGAACAACTTTTGTGGTGTCTTTCAGATGCCTACCAAGGTAGTGTAAAAATTACCAGGAGAACTCCTGTCTGGCACCTTCCGTGGTGGAGTTGTGCATGGGGTGTGTTTGGAACATTTTGTCACCGGCCGACTCCAAAATTCAGCGGTTCCCCATCTCAGCCCAGAAAGCAGGTAGAACAACTTTTGTGGTGTCTTTCAGATGCCTACCGGAGCAATGTAAAAACTACCAGGAGAACTCCTGTCTGGCACCTTCCCCGGTGGAGTTGTGCATGGGGTGTGTTTGGAACATTTTGCCACCAGCCGAGTCCAAAATTCAGCGTTTCCCCATCTCAGCCCAGAAAGCAGGTAGAACAACTTTTGTGGTGCCTTTCAGCTGCCTACCGGAGCAATGTAAAAACTACCAGGAGAACTCCTGTCTGGCACCTTCCCCGGTGGAGTTGTGCATGGGGTGTGTTTGGAACATTTTGCCACCAGCCGACTCCAAAATTCAGCGGTTCCCCATCTCAGCCCACAAAGCAGGTACAACTTCTTTTCTTGTGCCTTTCAGCTTCCTACCAAGGTAGTGTAAAAACTACCAACAGAATTCGTTCCTGGCACCTTCCCCGGTGGAGTTGTGCAGGGGGTGTGTTTGGAACATTTTGTCACCGGCCGACTCCAAAATTCAGCGGTTCCCCATCTCAGCCCAGAAAGCAGGTAGAACAACTTTTGTGGTGTCTTTCAGATGCCTACCGGAGCAATGTAAAAACTACCAGGAGAACTCCTGTCTGGCACCTTCCCCGGTGGAGTTGTGCATGGGGTGTGTTTGGAACATTTTGTCACCAGCCGAGTCCAAAATTCAGCGTTTCCCCATCTCAGCCCAGAAAGCAGGTAGAACAACTTTTGTGGTGCCTTTCAAATGCCTACCAAGGTAGTGTAAAAACTACCAAGAGAACTCCTGTCTGGCACCTTCCCCGGTGGAGTTGTGCATGGGGTGTGTTTGGAACATTTTGTCACCGGCCGAGTCCAAAATTCAGCGGTTCCCCATCTCAGCCCAGAAAGCAGGTAGAACAACTTTTGTGGTGTCTTTCAGATGCCTACCAAGGTAGTGTAAAAACTACTAGGAGAACTCCTGTCTGGCACCTTCCCCGGTGGAGTTGTGCAGGGGGTGTGTTTGGAACATTTTGTCACCGGCCTACTCCAAAATTCAGCGATTCCCCATCTCAGCCCAGAAAGCAGGTAGAACAACTTTTGTGGTGTCTTTCAGATGCCTACCAAGGTAGTGTAAAAACTACCAGGAGAACTCCTGTCTGGCACCTTCCCCGGTGGAGTTGTGCATGGGGTGTGTTTGGAACATATTGTCACCAGCCGACTCCAAAATTCAGCGTATCCCCATCTCAGCCCAGAAAGCAGGTAGAACAACTTTTGTGGTGTCTTTCAGATGCCTACCAAGGTAGTGTAAAAATTACCCGGAGAACTCCTGTCTGGCACCTTCCCCGGTGGAGTTGTGCATGGGGTGTGTTTGGAACATTTTGTCACCGGCCGAGTCCAAAATTCAGCGGTTCCCCATCTCAGCCCAGAAAGCAGGTAGAACAACTTTTGTGGTGTCTTTCAGATGCCTACCGGAGCAATGTAAAAACTACCAGGAGAACTCCTGTCTGGCACCTTCCGTGGTGGAGTTGTGCAGGGGGGGTGTTTGGAACATTTTGTCACCAGCCGAGTCCAAAATTCAGCGGTTCCCCATCTCAGCCCAGAAAGCAGGTAGAACAACTTTTGTGGTGCCTTTCAGGTGCCTACCAAGTTAGTGTAAAAACTACCAAGAGAACTCCTGTCTGGCACCTTCCCCGGTGGAGTTGTGCATGGGGTGTGTTTGGAACATTTTGTCACCGGCCGACTCCAAAATTCAGCGATTCCCCATCTCAGCCCAGAAAGCAGGTAGAACAACTTCTGTGGTGTCTTTCAGATGCCTACCAAGGTAGTGTAAAAACTACCAGGAGAACTCCTGTCTGGCACCTTCCCCGGTGGAGTTGTGCATGGGGTGTGTTTGGAACATTTTGTCACCAGCCGAGTCCAAAATTCAGCGTTTCCCCATCTCAGCCCAGAAACCAGGTAGAACAACTTTTGTGGTGTCTTTCAGATGCCTACCAAGGTAGTGTAAAAATTACCAGGAGAACTCCTGTCTGGCACCTTCCGTGGTGGAGTTGTGCATGGGGTGTGTTTGGAACATTTTGTCACCGGCCGAGTCCAAAATTCAGCTGTTCCCCATCTCAGCCCAGAAAGCAGGTAGAACAACTTTTGTGGTGTCTTTCAGATGCCTACCGGAGCAATGTAAAAACTACCAGGAGAACTCCTGTCTGGCACCTTCCCCGGTGGAGTTGTGCAGGGGGTGTGTTTGGAACATTTTGCCACCAGCCGACTCCAAAATTCAGCGGTTCCCCATCTCAGCCCAGAAAGCAGGTAGAACAACTTTTGTGGTGCCTTTCAGCTGCCTACCAAGGTAGTGTAAAAACTACCAGGAGAACTCCTGTCTGGCACCTTCCCCGGTGGAGTTGTGCATGGGGTGTGTTTGGAACATTTTGTCACCGGCCGAGTCCAAAATTCAGCGTTTCCCCATCTCAGCCCAGAAAGCAGGTAGAACAACTTTTGTGGTGTCTTTCAGATGCCTACCAAGGTAGTGTAAAAACTACTAGGAGAACTCCTGTCTGGCACCTTCCCCGGTGGAGTTGTGCATGGGGTGTGTTTGGAACATTTTGTCACCGGCCGACTCCAAAATTCAGCGATTCCCCATCTCAGCCCAGAAAGCAGGTAGAACAACTTTTGTGGTGTCTTTCAGATGCCTACCAAGGTAGTGTAAAAACTACCAGGAGAACTCCTGTCTGGCACCTTCCCCGGTGGAGTTGTGCATGGGGTGTGTTTGGAACATATTGTCACCAGCCGACTCCAAAATTCAGCGTATCCCCATCTCAGCCCAGAAAGCAGGTAGAACAACTTTTGTGGTGTCTTTCAGATGCCTACCAAGGTAGTGTAAAAATTACCCGGAGAACTCCTGTCTGGCACCTTCCCCGGTGGAGTTGTGCATGGGGTGTGTTTGGAACATTTTGTCACCGGCCGAGTCCAAAATTCAGCGGTTCCCCATCTCAGCCCAGAAAGCAGGTAGAACAACTTTTGTGGTGTCTTTCAGATGCCTACCGGAGCAATGTAAAAACTACCAGGAGAACTCCTGTCTGGCACCTTCCGTGGTGGAGTTGTGCAGGGGGGGTGTTTGGAACATTTTGTCACCAGCCGACTCCAAAATTCAGCGGTTCCCCATCTCAGCCCAGAAAGCAGGTAGAACAACTTTTGTGGTGCCTTTCAGGTGCCTACCAAGTTAGTGTAAAAACTACCAAGAGAACTCCTGTCTGGCACCTTCCCCGGTGGAGTTGTGCATGGGGTGTGTTTGGAACATTTTGTCACCGGCCGACTCCAAAATTCAGCGATTCCCCATCTCAGCCCAGAAAGCAGGTAGAACAACTTTTGTGGTGTCTTTCAGATGCCTACCAAGGTAGTGTAAAAACTACCAGGAGAACTCCTGTCTGGCACCTTCCCCGGTGGAGTTGTGCATGGGGTGTGTTTGGAACATTTTGTCACCAGCCGAGTCCAAAATTCAGCGGTTCCCCATCTCAGCCCAGAAACCAGGTAGAACAACTTTTGTGGTGTCTTTCAGATGCCTACCAAGGTAGTGTAAAAATTACCAGGAGAACTCCTGTCTGGCACCTTCCGTGGTGGAGTTGTGCATGGGGTGTGTTTGGAACATTTTGTCACCGGCCGAGTCCAAAATTCAGCTGTTCCCCATCTCAGCCCAGAAAGCAGGTAGAACAACTTTTGTGGTGTCTTTCAGATGCCTACCGGAGCAATGTAAAAACTACCAGGAGAACTCCTGTCTGGCACCTTCCCCGGTGGAGTTGTGCAGGGGGTGTGTTTGGAACATTTTGCCACCAGCCGACTCCAAAATTCAGCGGTTCCCCATCTCAGCCCAGAAAGCAGGTAGAACAACTTTTGTGGTGCCTTTCAGCTGCCTACCAAGGTAGTGTAAAAACTACCAGGAGAACTCCTGTCTGGCACCTTCCCCGGTGGAGTTGTGCATGGGGTGTGTTTGGAACATTTTGCCACCAGCCGACTCCAAAATTCAGCGGTTCCCCATCTCAGCCCACAAAGCAGGTACAACTTCTTTTCTTGTGCCTTTCAGCTTCCTACCAAGGTAGTGTAAAAACTACCAACAGAATTCGTTCCTGGCACCTTCCCCGGTGGAGTTGTGCAGGGGGTGTGTTTGGAACATTTTGTCACCGGCCGACTCCAAAATTCAGCGGTTCCCCATCTCAGCCCAGAAAGCAGGTAGAACAACTTTTGTGGTGTCTTTCAGATGCCTACCGGAGCAATGTAAAAACTACCAGGAGAACTCCTGTCTGGCACCTTCCCCGGTGGAGTTGTGCATGGGGTGTGTTTGGAACATTTTGTCACCAGCCGAGTCCAAAATTCAGCGTTTCCCCATCTCAGCCCAGAAAGCAGGTAGAACAACTTTTGTGGTGCCTTTCAAATGCCTACCAAGGTAGTGTAAAAACTACCAAGAGAACTCCTGTCTGGCACCTTCCCCGGTGGAGTTGTGCATGGGGTGTGTTTGGAACATTTTGTCACCGGCCGAGTCCAAAATTCAGCGGTTCCCCATCTCAGCCCAGAAAGCAGGTAGAACAACTTTTGTGGTGTCTTTCAGATGCCTACCAAGGTAGTGTAAAAACTACTAGGAGAACTCCTGTCTGGCACCTTCCCCGGTGGAGTTGTGCAGGGGGTGTGTTTGGAACATTTTGTCACCGGCCTACTCCAAAATTCAGCGATTCCCCATCTCAGCCCAGAAAGCAGGTAGAACAACTTTTGTGGTGTCTTTCAGATGCCTACCAAGGTAGTGTAAAAACTACCAGGAGAACTCCTGTCTGGCACCTTCCCCGGTGGAGTTGTGCATGGGGTGTGTTTGGAACATATTGTCACCAGCCGACTCCAAAATTCAGCGTATCCCCATCTCAGCCCAGAAAGCAGGTAGAACAACTTTTGTGGTGTCTTTCAGATGCCTACCAAGGTAGTGTAAAAATTACCCGGAGAACTCCTGTCTGGCACCTTCCCCGGTGGAGTTGTGCATGGGGTGTGTTTGGAACATTTTGTCACCGGCCGAGTCCAAAATTCAGCGGTTCCCCATCTCAGCCCAGAAAGCAGGTAGAACAACTTTTGTGGTGTCTTTCAGATGCCTACCGGAGCAATGTAAAAACTACCAGGAGAACTCCTGTCTGGCACCTTCCGTGGTGGAGTTGTGCAGGGGGGGTGTTTGGAACATTTTGTCACCAGCCGAGTCCAAAATTCAGCGGTTCCCCATCTCAGCCCAGAAAGCAGGTAGAACAACTTTTGTGGTGCCTTTCAGGTGCCTACCAAGTTAGTGTAAAAACTACCAAGAGAACTCCTGTCTGGCACCTTCCCCGGTGGAGTTGTGCATGGGGTGTGTTTGGAACATTTTGTCACCGGCCGACTCCAAAATTCAGCGATTCCCCATCTCAGCCCAGAAAGCAGGTAGAACAACTTCTGTGGTGTCTTTCAGATGCCTACCAAGGTAGTGTAAAAACTACCAGGAGAACTCCTGTCTGGCACCTTCCCCGGTGGAGTTGTGCATGGGGTGTGTTTGGAACATTTTGTCACCAGCCGAGTCCAAAATTCAGCGTTTCCCCATCTCAGCCCAGAAACCAGGTAGAACAACTTTTGTGGTGTCTTTCAGATGCCTACCAAGGTAGTGTAAAAATTACCAGGAGAACTCCTGTCTGGCACCTTCCGTGGTGGAGTTGTGCATGGGGTGTGTTTGGAACATTTTGTCACCGGCCGAGTCCAAAATTCAGCTGTTCCCCATCTCAGCCCAGAAAGCAGGTAGAACAACTTTTGTGGTGTCTTTCAGATGCCTACCGGAGCAATGTAAAAACTACCAGGAGAACTCCTGTCTGGCACCTTCCCCGGTGGAGTTGTGCAGGGGGTGTGTTTGGAACATTTTGCCACCAGCCGACTCCAAAATTCAGCGGTTCCCCATCTCAGCCCAGAAAGCAGGTAGAACAACTTTTGTGGTGCCTTTCAGCTGCCTACCAAGGTAGTGTAAAAACTACCAGGAGAACTCCTGTCTGGCACCTTCCCCGGTGGAGTTGTGCATGGGGTGTGTTTGGAACATTTTGTCACCGGCCGAGTCCAAAATTCAGCGTTTCCCCATCTCAGCCCAGAAAGCAGGTAGAACAACTTTTGTGGTGTCTTTCAGATGCCTACCAAGGTAGTGTAAAAACTACTAGGAGAACTCCTGTCTGGCACCTTCCCCGGTGGAGTTGTGCATGGGGTGTGTTTGGAACATTTTGTCACCGGCCGACTCCAAAATTCAGCGATTCCCCATCTCAGCCCAGAAAGCAGGTAGAACAACTTTTGTGGTGTCTTTCAGATGCCTACCAAGGTAGTGTAAAAACTACCAGGAGAACTCCTGTCTGGCACCTTCCCCGGTGGAGTTGTGCATGGGGTGTGTTTGGAACATATTGTCACCAGCCGACTCCAAAATTCAGCGTATCCCCATCTCAGCCCAGAAAGCAGGTAGAACAACTTTTGTGGTGTCTTTCAGATGCCTACCAAGGTAGTGTAAAAATTACCCGGAGAACTCCTGTCTGGCACCTTCCCCGGTGGAGTTGTGCATGGGGTGTGTTTGGAACATTTTGTCACCGGCCGAGTCCAAAATTCAGCGGTTCCCCATCTCAGCCCAGAAAGCAGGTAGAACAACTTTTGTGGTGTCTTTCAGATGCCTACCGGAGCAATGTAAAAACTACCAGGAGAACTCCTGTCTGGCACCTTCCGTGGTGGAGTTGTGCAGGGGGGGTGTTTGGAACATTTTGTCACCAGCCGACTCCAAAATTCAGCGGTTCCCCATCTCAGCCCAGAAAGCAGGTAGAACAACTTTTGTGGTGCCTTTCAGGTGCCTACCAAGTTAGTGTAAAAACTACCAAGAGAACTCCTGTCTGGCACCTTCCCCGGTGGAGTTGTGCATGGGGTGTGTTTGGAACATTTTGTCACCGGCCGACTCCAAAATTCAGCGATTCCCCATCTCAGCCCAGAAAGCAGGTAGAACAACTTTTGTGGTGTCTTTCAGATGCCTACCAAGGTAGTGTAAAAACTACCAGGAGAACTCCTGTCTGGCACCTTCCCCGGTGGAGTTGTGCATGGGGTGTGTTTGGAACATTTTGTCACCAGCCGAGTCCAAAATTCAGCGTTTCCCCATCTCAGCCCAGAAACCAGGTAGAACAACTTTTGTGGTGTCTTTCAGATGCCTACCAAGGTAGTGTAAAAATTACCAGGAGAACTCCTGTCTGGCACCTTCCGTGGTGGAGTTGTGCATGGGGTGTGTTTGGAACATTTTGTCACCGGCCGAGTCCAAAATTCAGCTGTTCCCCATCTCAGCCCAGAAAGCAGGTAGAACAACTTTTGTGGTGTCTTTCAGATGCCTACCGGAGCAATGTAAAAACTACCAGGAGAACTCCTGTCTGGCACCTTCCCCGGTGGAGTTGTGCAGGGGGTGTGTTTGGAACATTTTGCCACCAGCCGACTCCAAAATTCAGCGGTTCCCCATCTCAGCCCAGAAAGCAGGTAGAACAACTTTTGTGGTGCCTTTCAGCTGCCTACCAAGGTAGTGTAAAAACTACCAGGAGAACTCCTGTCTGGCACCTTCCCCGGTGGAGTTGTGCATGGTGTGTGTTTGGAACATTTTGCCACCAGCCGACTCCAAAATTCAGCGGTTCCCCATCTCAGCCCACAAAGCAGGTACAACAACTTTTCTTGTGCCTTTCAGCTGCCTACCAAGGTAGTGTAAAAACTACCAAAAGAATTCGTTCCTGGCACCTTCCCCGGTGGAGTTGTGCATGGGGTGTCTGTGGAACATTTTGCCACCGGCCGAGTCCAAAATTCAGCGATTCCCCATCTCAGCCCAGAAAGCAGGTAGAACAACTTTTGTGGTGTCTTTCAGATGCCTACCGGAGCAATGTAAAAACTACCAGGAGAACTCCTGTCTGGCACCTTCCCCGGTGGAGTTGTGCAGGGGGTGTGTTTGGAACATTTTGTCACCAGCGGAGTCCAAAATTCAGCGGTTCCCCATCTCAGCCCACAAAGCAGGTACAACAACTTTTGTGGTGCCTTTCAGCTGCCTACCAAGGTAGTGTAAAAACTACCAAGAGAACTCCTGTCTGGCACCTTCCCCGGTGGAGTTGTGCATGGGGTGTGTTTGGAACATTTTGTCACCAGCCGAGTCCAAAATTCAGCGATTCCCCATCTCAGCCCACAAAGCAGGTAGAACAACTTTTGTGGTGTCTTTCAGATGCCTACCAAGGTAGTGTAAAAACTACCAGGAGAACTCCTGTCTGGCACCTTCCCCGGTGGAGTTGTGCAGGGGGTGTGTTTGGAACATTTTGCCACCAGCCGACTCCAAAATTCAGCGGTTCCCCATCTCAGCCCAGAAAGCAGGTAGAACAACTTTTCTTGTGCCTTTCAGCTGCCTACCAAGGTAGTGTAAAAACTACCAACAGAATTCGTTCCTGGCACCTTCCCCGGTGGAGTTGTGCAGGGGGTGTGTTTGGAACATTTTGTCACCGGCCGACTCCAAAATTCAGCGGTTCCCCATCTAAGCCCAGAAAGCAGGTAGAACAACTTTTGTGGTGTCTTTTAGATGCCTACCAAGGTAGTGTAAAAACTACCAAGAGAACTCCTGTCTGGCACCTTCCCCGGTGGAGTTGTGCATGGGGTGTGTTTGGAACATTTTGTCACCGGCCGAGTCCAAATTTCAGCGATTCCCCATCTCAGCCCACAAAGCAGGTAGAACAACTTTTGTGGTGTCTTTCAGATGCCTACTGGGGCAATGTAAAAACTACCAGGAGAACTCCTGTCTGGCACCTTCCGTGGTGGAGTTGTGCATGGGGTGTGTTTGGAACATTTTGTCACCAGCCGAGTCCAAAATTCAGCGTTTCCCCATCTCAGCCCAGAAACCAGGTAGAACAACTTTTGTGGTGTCTTTCAGATGCCTACCAAGGTAGTGTAAAAATTACCAGGAGAACTCCTGTCTGGCACCTTCCGTGGTGGAGTTGTGCATGGGGTGTGTTTGGAACATTTTGTCACCGGCCGAGTCCAAAATTCAGCTGTTCCCCATCTCAGCCCAGAAAGCAGGTAGAACAACTTTTGTGGTGTCTTTCAGATGCCTACCGGAGCAATGTAAAAACTACCAGGAGAACTCCTGTCTGGCACCTTCCCCGGTGGAGTTGTGCAGGGGGTGTGTTTGGAACATTTTGCCACCAGCCGACTCCAAAATTCAGCGGTTCCCCATCTCAGCCCAGAAAGCAGGTAGAACAACTTTTGTGGTGCCTTTCAGCTGCCTACCAAGGTAGTGTAAAAACTACCAGGAGAACTCCTGTCTGGCACCTTCCCCGGTGGAGTTGTGCATGGGGTGTGTTTGGAACATTTTGTCACCGGCCGAGTCCAAAATTCAGCGTTTCCCCATCTCAGCCCAGAAAGCAGGTAGAACAACTTTTGTGGTGCCTTTCAGCTGCCTACCGGAGCAATGTAAAAACTACCAGGAGAACTCCTGTCTGGCACCTTCCCCGGTGGAGTTGTGCATGGGGTGTGTTTGGAACATTTTGCCACCAGCCGACTCCAAAATTCAGCGGTTCCCCATCTCAGCCCACAAAGCAGGTACAACTTCTTTTCTTGTGCCTTTCAGCTTCCTACCAAGGTAGTGTAAAAACTACCAACAGAATTCGTTCCTGGCACCTTCCCCGGTGGAGTTGTGCAGGGGGTGTGTTTGGAACATTTTGTCACAGGCCGACTCCAAAATTCAGCGGTTCCCCATCTCAGCCCAGAAAGCAGGTAGAACAACTTTTGTGGTGTCTTTCAGATGCCTACCGGAGCAATGTAAAAACTACCAGGAGAACTCCTGTCTGGCACCTTCCCCGGTGGAGTTGTGCAGGGGGTGTGTTTGGAACATTTTGTCACCAGCCGAGTCCAAAATTCAGCGTTTCCCCATCTCAGCCCAGAAAGCAGGTAGAACAACTTTTGTGGTGCCTTTCAGCTGCCTACCAAGGTAGTGTAAAAACTACCAAGAGAACTCCTGTCTGGCACCTTCCCCGGTGGAGTTGTGCATGGGGTGTGTTTGGAACATTTTGTCACCGGCCGAGTCCAAAATTCAGCGGTTCCCCATCTCAGCCCACAAAGCAGGTAGAACAACTTTTGTGGTGTCTTTCAGATGCCTACCAAGGTAGTGTAAAAACTACTAGGAGAACTCCTGTCTGGCACCTTCCCCGGTGGAGTTGTGCATGGGGTGTGTTTGGAACATTTTGTCACCGGCCGAGTCCAAAATTCAGCGATTCCCCATCTCAGCCCAGAAAGCAGGTAGAACAACTTTTGTGGTGTCTTTCAGATGCCTACCAAGGTAGTGTAAAAACTACCAGGAGAACTCCTGTCTGGCACCTTCCCCGGTGGAGTTGTGCATGGGGTGTGTTTGGAACATTTTGTCACCAGCCGAGTCCAAAATTCAGCGTTTCCCCATCTCAGCCCAGAAAGCAGGTAGAACAACTTTTGTGGTGTCTTTCAGATGCCTACCAAGGTAGTGTAAAAATTACCAGGAGAACTCCTGTCTGGCACCTTCCGTGGTGGAGTTGTGCATGGGGTGTGTTTGGAACATTTTGTCACCGGCCGACTCCAAAATTCAGCGGTTCCCCATCTCAGCCCAGAAAGCAGGTAGAACAACTTTTGTGGTGTCTTTCAGATGCCTACCGGAGCAATGTAAAAACTACCAGGAGAACTCCTGTCTGGCACCTTCCCCGGTGGAGTTGTGCATGGGGTGTGTTTGGAACATTTTGCCACCAGCCGAGTCCAAAATTCAGCGTTTCCCCATCTCAGCCCAGAAAGCAGGTAGAACAACTTTTGTGGTGCCTTTCAGCTGCCTACCGGAGCAATGTAAAAACTACCAGGAGAACTCCTGTCTGGCACCTTCCCCGGTGGAGTTGTGCATGGGGTGTGTTTGGAACATTTTGCCACCAGCCGACTCCAAAATTCAGCGGTTCCCCATCTCAGCCCACAAAGCAGGTACAACTTCTTTTCTTGTGCCTTTCAGCTTCCTACCAAGGTAGTGTAAAAACTACCAACAGAATTCGTTCCTGGCACCTTCCCCGGTGGAGTTGTGCAGGGGGTGTGTTTGGAACATTTTGTCACCGGCCGACTCCAAAATTCAGCGGTTCCCCATCTCAGCCCAGAAAGCAGGTAGAACAACTTTTGTGGTGTCTTTCAGATGCCTACCGGAGCAATGTAAAAACTACCAGGAGAACTCCTGTCTGGCACCTTCCCCGGTGGAGTTGTGCATGGGGTGTGTTTGGAACATTTTGTCACCAGCCGAGTCCAAAATTCAGCGTTTCCCCATCTCAGCCCAGAAAGCAGGTAGAACAACTTTTGTGGTGCCTTTCAAATGCCTACCAAGGTAGTGTAAAAACTACCAAGAGAACTCCTGTCTGGCACCTTCCCCGGTGGAGTTGTGCATGGGGTGTGTTTGGAACATTTTGTCACCGGCCGAGTCCAAAATTCAGCGGTTCCCCATCTCAGCCCAGAAAGCAGGTAGAACAACTTTTGTGGTGTCTTTCAGATGCCTACCAAGGTAGTGTAAAAACTACTAGGAGAACTCCTGTCTGGCACCTTCCCCGGTGGAGTTGTGCATGGGGTGTGTTTGGAACATTTTGTCACCGGCCGACTCCAAAATTCAGCGATTCCCCATCTCAGCCCAGAAAGCAGGTAGAACAACTTTTGTGGTGTCTTTCAGATGCCTACCAAGGTAGTGTAAAAACTACCAGGAGAACTCCTGTCTGGCACCTTCCCCGGTGGAGTTGTGCATGGGGTGTGTTTGGAACATATTGTCACCAGCCGACTCCAAAATTCAGCGTATCCCCATCTCAGCCCAGAAAGCAGGTAGAACAACTTTTGTGGTGTCTTTCAGATGCCTACCAAGGTAGTGTAAAAATTACCCGGAGAACTCCTGTCTGGCACCTTCCCCGGTGGAGTTGTGCATGGGGTGTGTTTGGAACATTTTGTCACCGGCCGAGTCCAAAATTCAGCGGTTCCCCATCTCAGCCCAGAAAGCAGGTAGAACAACTTTTGTGGTGTCTTTCAGATGCCTACCGGAGCAATGTAAAAACTACCAGGAGAACTCCTGTCTGGCACCTTCCGTGGTGGAGTTGTGCAGGGGGGGTGTTTGGAACATTTTGTCACCAGCCGAGTCCAAAATTCAGCGGTTCCCCATCTCAGCCCAGAAAGCAGGTAGAACAACTTTTGTGGTGCCTTTCAGGTGCCTACCAAGTTAGTGTAAAAACTACCAAGAGAACTCCTGTCTGGCACCTTCCCCGGTGGAGTTGTGCATGGGGTGTGTTTGGAACATTTTGTCACCGGCCGACTCCAAAATTCAGCGATTCCCCATCTCAGCCCAGAAAGCAGGTAGAACAACTTCTGTGGTGTCTTTCAGATGCCTACCAAGGTAGTGTAAAAACTACCAGGAGAACTCCTGTCTGGCACCTTCCCCGGTGGAGTTGTGCATGGGGTGTGTTTGGAACATTTTGTCACCAGCCGAGTCCAAAATTCAGCGTTTCCCCATCTCAGCCCAGAAACCAGGTAGAACAACTTTTGTGGTGTCTTTCAGATGCCTACCAAGGTAGTGTAAAAATTACCAGGAGAACTCCTGTCTGGCACCTTCCGTGGTGGAGTTGTGCATGGGGTGTGTTTGGAACATTTTGTCACCGGCCGAGTCCAAAATTCAGCTGTTCCCCATCTCAGCCCAGAAAGCAGGTAGAACAACTTTTGTGGTGTCTTTCAGATGCCTACCGGAGCAATGTAAAAACTACCAGGAGAACTCCTGTCTGGCACCTTCCCCGGTGGAGTTGTGCAGGGGGTGTGTTTGGAACATTTTGCCACCAGCCGACTCCAAAATTCAGCGGTTCCCCATCTCAGCCCAGAAAGCAGGTAGAACAACTTTTGTGGTGCCTTTCAGCTGCCTACCAAGGTAGTGTAAAAACTACCAGGAGAACTCCTGTCTGGCACCTTCCCCGGTGGAGTTGTGCATGGGGTGTGTTTGGAACATTTTGTCACCGGCCGAGTCCAAAATTCAGCGTTTCCCCATCTCAGCCCAGAAAGCAGGTAGAACAACTTTTGTGGTGTCTTTCAGATGCCTACCAAGGTAGTGTAAAAACTACTAGGAGAACTCCTGTCTGGCACCTTCCCCGGTGGAGTTGTGCATGGGGTGTGTTTGGAACATTTTGTCACCGGCCGACTCCAAAATTCAGCGATTCCCCATCTCAGCCCAGAAAGCAGGTAGAACAACTTTTGTGGTGTCTTTCAGATGCCTACCAAGG
Organism: Falco biarmicus; assembly: GCF_023638135.1. Classification (NCBI taxonomy): domain Eukaryota; kingdom Metazoa; phylum Chordata; class Aves; order Falconiformes; family Falconidae; genus Falco; species Falco biarmicus. The sequence goes on along the minus strand of NW_026612003.1, from coordinate 126,693 downwards.
TAGTGTAAAAACTACCAGGAGAACTCCTGTCTGGCACCTTCCCCGGTGGAGTTGTGCATGGGGTGTGTTTGGAACATATTGTCACCAGCCGACTCCAAAATTCAGCGTATCCCCATCTCAGCCCAGAAAGCAGGTAGAACAACTTTTGTGGTGTCTTTCAGATGCCTACCAAGGTAGTGTAAAAATTACCCGGAGAACTCCTGTCTGGCACCTTCCCCGGTGGAGTTGTGCATGGGGTGTGTTTGGAACATTTTGTCACCGGCCGAGTCCAAAATTCAGCGGTTCCCCATCTCAGCCCAGAAAGCAGGTAGAACAACTTTTGTGGTGTCTTTCAGATGCCTACCGGAGCAATGTAAAAACTACCAGGAGAACTCCTGTCTGGCACCTTCCGTGGTGGAGTTGTGCAGGGGGGGTGTTTGGAACATTTTGTCACCAGCCGACTCCAAAATTCAGCGGTTCCCCATCTCAGCCCAGAAAGCAGGTAGAACAACTTTTGTGGTGCCTTTCAGGTGCCTACCAAGTTAGTGTAAAAACTACCAAGAGAACTCCTGTCTGGCACCTTCCCCGGTGGAGTTGTGCATGGGGTGTGTTTGGAACATTTTGTCACCGGCCGACTCCAAAATTCAGCGATTCCCCATCTCAGCCCAGAAAGCAGGTAGAACAACTTTTGTGGTGTCTTTCAGATGCCTACCAAGGTAGTGTAAAAACTACCAGGAGAACTCCTGTCTGGCACCTTCCCCGGTGGAGTTGTGCATGGGGTGTGTTTGGAACATTTTGTCACCAGCCGAGTCCAAAATTCAGCGTTTCCCCATCTCAGCCCAGAAACCAGGTAGAACAACTTTTGTGGTGTCTTTCAGATGCCTACCAAGGTAGTGTAAAAATTACCAGGAGAACTCCTGTCTGGCACCTTCCGTGGTGGAGTTGTGCATGGGGTGTGTTTGGAACATTTTGTCACCGGCCGAGTCCAAAATTCAGCTGTTCCCCATCTCAGCCCAGAAAGCAGGTAGAACAACTTTTGTGGTGTCTTTCAGATGCCTACCGGAGCAATGTAAAAACTACCAGGAGAACTCCTGTCTGGCACCTTCCCCGGTGGAGTTGTGCAGGGGGTGTGTTTGGAACATTTTGCCACCAGCCGACTCCAAAATTCAGCGGTTCCCCCATCTCAGCCCAGAAAGCAGGTAGAACAACTTTTGTGGTGCCTTTCAGCTGCCTACCAAGGTAGTGTAAAAACTACCAGGAGAACTCCTGTCTGGCACCTTCCCCGGTGGAGTTGTGCATGGTGTGTGTTTGGAACATTTTGCCACCAGCCGACTCCAAAATTCAGCGGTTCCCCATCTCAGCCCACAAAGCAGGTACAACAACTTTTCTTGTGCCTTTCAGCTGCCTACCAAGGTAGTGTAAAAACTACCAAAAGAATTCGTTCCTGGCACCTTCCCCGGTGGAGTTGTGCATGGGGTGTCTGTGGAACATTTTGCCACCGGCCGAGTCCAAAATTCAGCGATTCCCCATCTCAGCCCAGAAAGCAGGTAGAACAACTTTTGTGGTGTCTTTCAGATGCCTACCGGAGCAATGTAAAAACTACCAGGAGAACTCCTGTCTGGCACCTTCCCCGGTGGAGTTGTGCAGGGGGTGTGTTTGGAACATTTTGTCACCAGCGGAGTCCAAAATTCAGCGGTTCCCCATCTCAGCCCACAAAGCAGGTACAACAACTTTTGTGGTGCCTTTCAGCTGCCTACCAAGGTAGTGTAAAAACTACCAAGAGAACTCCTGTCTGGCACCTTCCCCGGTGGAGTTGTGCATGGGGTGTGTTTGGAACATTTTGTCACCAGCCGAGTCCAAAATTCAGCGATTCCCCATCTCAGCCCACAAAGCAGGTAGAACAACTTTTGTGGTGTCTTTCAGATGCCTACCAAGGTAGTGTAAAAACTACCAGGAGAACTCCTGTCTGGCACCTTCCCCGGTGGAGTTGTGCAGGGGGTGTGTTTGGAACATTTTGCCACCAGCCGACTCCAAAATTCAGCGGTTCCCCATCTCAGCCCAGAAAGCAGGTAGAACAACTTTTCTTGTGCCTTTCAGCTGCCTACCAAGGTAGTGTAAAAACTACCAACAGAATTCGTTCCTGGCACCTTCCCCGGTGGAGTTGTGCAGGGGGTGTGTTTGGAACATTTTGTCACCGGCCGACTCCAAAATTCAGCGGTTCCCCATCTAAGCCCAGAAAGCAGGTAGAACAACTTTTGTGGTGTCTTTTAGATGCCTACCAAGGTAGTGTAAAAACTACCAAGAGAACTCCTGTCTGGCACCTTCCCCGGTGGAGTTGTGCATGGGGTGTGTTTGGAACATTTTGTCACCGGCCGAGTCCAAATTTCAGCGATTCCCCATCTCAGCCCACAAAGCAGGTAGAACAACTTTTGTGGTGTCTTTCAGATGCCTACTGGGGCAATGTAAAAACTACCAGGAGAACTCCTGTCTGGCACCTTCCGTGGTGGAGTTGTGCATGGGGTGTGTTTGGAACATTTTGTCACCAGCCGAGTCCAAAATTCAGCGTTTCCCCATCTCAGCCCACAAAGCAGGTAGAACAACTTTTGTGGTGTCTTTCAGCTGCCTACCAAGGTAGTGTAAAAACTACCAGGAGAACTCCTGTCTGGCACCTTCCCCGGTGGAGTTGTGCAGGGGGTGTGTTTGGAACATTTTGCCACCAGCCGACTCCAAAATTCAGCGGTTCCGCATCTCAGCCCAGAAAGCAGGTAGAACAACTTTTCTTGTGCCTTTCAGCTGCCTACCAAGGTAGTGTAAAAACTACCAACAGAATTCGTTCCTGGCACCTTCCCCGGTGGAGTTGTGCATGGGGTGTCTGTGGAACATTTTATCACCGTCCGACTCCAAAATTCAGCGGTTCCCCATCTCAGCCCACAAAGCAGGTAGAACAACTTTTGTGGTGTCTTTCAGATGCCTACCAAGGTAGTGTAAAAACTACTAGGAGAACTCCTGTCTGGCACCTTCCCCGGTGGAGTTGTGCATGGGGTGTGTTTGGAACATTTTGTCACCGGCCGAGTCCAAAATTCAGCTATTCCCCATCTCAGCCCAGAAAGCAGGTAGAACAACTTTTGTGGTGTCTTTCAGATGCCTACCAAGGTAGTGTAAAAACTACCAAGAGAACTCCTGTCTGGCACCTTCCCCGGTGGAGTTGTGCATGGGGTGTGTTTGGAACATTTTGTCACCGGCCGACTCCAAAATTCAGCGATTCCCCATCTCAGCCCAGAAAGCAGGTAGAACAACTTTTGTGGTGTCTTTCAGATGCCTACCAAGGTAGTGTAAAAATTACCAGGAGAACTCCTGTCTGGCACCTTCCCCGGTGGAGTTGTGCATGGGGTGTGTTTGGAACATTTTGTCACCGGCCGAGTCCAAAATTCAGCGGTTCCCCATCTCAGCCCAGAAAGCAGGTAGAACGACTTTTGTGGTGCCTTTCAGATGCCTACCGGAGCAATGTAAAAACTACCAGGAGAACTCCTGTCTGGCACCTTCCCCGGTGGAGTTGTGCAGGGGGTGTGTTTGGAACATTCTGCCACCAGCCGACTCCAAAATTCAGCGTTTCCCCATCTCAGCCCAGAAAGCAGGAAGAACAACTTTTGTGGTGCCTTTCAAATGCCTACCAAGGTAGTGTAAAAACTACCAGGAGAACTCCTGTCTGGCACCTTCCCCGGTGGAGTTGTGCAGGGGGTGTGTTTGGAACATTCTGCCACCAGCCGACTCCAAAATTCAGCGTTTCCCCATCTCAGCCCAGAAAGCAGGTAGAACAACTTTTGTGGTGCCTTTCAGCTGCCTACCAAGGTAGTGTAAAAACTACCAGGAGAACTCCTGTCTGGCACCTTCCCCGATGGAGTTGTGCAGGGGGTGTGTTTGGAACATTTTGTCACCAGCCGAGTCCAAAATTCAGCGGTTCCCCATCTCAGCCCACAAAGCAGGTACAACAACTTTTCTTGTGCCTTTCAGCTTCCTACCAAGGTAGTGTAAAAACTACCAACAGAATTCGTTCCTGGCACCTTCCCCGGTGGAGTTGTGCAGGGGGTGTGTTTGGAACATTTTGTCACCGGCCGACTCCAAAATTCAGCGGTTCCCCATCTCAGCCCAGAAAGCAGGTAGAACAACTTTTGTGGTGTCTTTCAGCTGCCTACCGGAGCAATGTAAAAACTACCAGGAGAACTCCTGTCTGGCACCTTCCGTGGTGGAGTTGTGCAGGGGGGGTGTTTGGAACATTTTGTCACCAGCCGAGTCCAAAATTCAGCGGTTCCCCATCTCAGCCCAGAAAGCAGGTAGAACAACTTTTGTGGTGCCTTTCAGGTGCCTACCAAGGTAGTGTAAAAACTACCAAGAGAACTCCTGTCTGGCACCTTCCCCGGTGGAGTTGTGCATGGGGTGTGTTTGGAACATTTTGTCACCGGCCGACTCCAAAATTCAGCGATTCCCCATCTCAGCCCAGAAAGCAGGTAGAACAACTTTTGTGGTGTCTTTCAGATGCCTACCAAGGTAGTGTAAAAAACTACCAGGAGAACTCCTGTCTGGCACCTTCCCCGGTGGAGTTGTGCATGGGGTGTGTTTGGAACATTTTGTCACCAGCCGAGTCCAAAATTCAGCGTTTCCCCATCTCAGCCCAGAAAGCAGGTAGAACAACTTTTGTGGTGTCTTTCAGATGCCTACCAAGGTAGTGTAAAAATTACCAGGAGAACTCCTGTCTGGCAACTTCCCCGGTGGAGTTGTGCATGGGGTGTGTTTGGAACATTTTGTCACCGGCCGAGTCCAAAATTCAGCGGTTCCCCATCTCAGCCCAGAAAGCAGGTAGAACAACTTTTGTGGTGTCTTTCAGATGCCTACCGGAGCAATGTAAAAACTACCAGGAGAACTCCTGTCTGGCACCTTCCCCGGTGGAGTTGTGCATGGGGTGTGTTTGGAACATTTTGCCACCAGCCGACTCCAAAATTCAGCGGTTCCCCATCTCAGCCCACAAAGCAGGTACAACTTCTTTTCTTGTGCCTTTCAGCTTCCTACCAAGGTAGTGTAAAAACTACCAAGAGAACTCCTGTCTGGCACCTTCCCCGGTGGAGTTGTGCAGGGGGTGTGTTTGGAACATTTTGTCACCGGCCGACTCCAAAATTCAGCGGTTCCCCATCTCAGCCCAGAAAGCAGGTAGAACAACTTTTGTGGTGTCTTTCAGATGCCTACCGGAGCAATGTAAAAACTACCAGGAGAACTCCTGTCTGGCAACTTCCCCGGTGGAGTTGTGCAGGGGGTGTGTTTGGAACATTTTGCCACCAGCCGACTCCAAAATTCAGCGGTTCCCCATCTCAGCCCACAAAGCAGGTACAACAACTTTTCTTGTGCCTTTCAGCTGCCTACCAAGGTAGTGTAAAAACTACCAAAAGAATTCGTTCCTGGCACCTTCCCCGGTGGAGTTGTGCATGGGGTGTCTGTGGAACATTTTGCCACCGGCCGAGTCCAAAATTCAGCGATTCCCCATCTCAGCCCAGAAAGCAGGTAGAACAACTTTTGTGGTGTCTTTCAGATGCCTACCGGAGCAATGTAAAAACTACCAGGAGAACTCCTGTCTGGCACCTTCCCCGGTGGAGTTGTGCAGGGGGTGTGTTTGGAACATTTTGTCACCAGCGGAGTCCAAAATTCAGCGGTTCCCCATCTCAGCCCACAAAGCAGGTACAACAACTTTTGTGGTGCCTTTCAGCTGCCTACCAAGGTAGTGTAAAAACTACCAAGAGAACTCCTGTCTGGCACCTTCCCCGGTGGAGTTGTGCATGGGGTGTGTTTGGAACATTTTGTCACCAGCCGAGTCCAAAATTCAGCGATTCCCCATCTCAGCCCACAAAGCAGGTAGAACAACTTTTGTGGTGTCTTTCAGATGCCTACCAAGGTAGTGTAAAAACTACCAGGAGAACTCCTGTCTGGCACCTTCCCCGGTGGAGTTGTGCAGGGGGTGTGTTTGGAACATTTTGCCACCAGCCGACTCCAAAATTCAGCGGTTCCCCATCTCAGCCCAGAAAGCAGGTAGAACAACTTTTCTTGTGCCTTTCAGCTGCCTACCAAGGTAGTGTAAAAACTACCAACAGAATTCGTTCCTGGCACCTTCCCCGGTGGAGTTGTGCAGGGGGTGTGTTTGGAACATTTTGTCACCGGCCGACTCCAAAATTCAGCGGTTCCCCATCTAAGCCCAGAAAGCAGGTAGAACAACTTTTGTGGTGTCTTTTAGATGCCTACCAAGGTAGTGTAAAAACTACCAAGAGAACTCCTGTCTGGCACCTTCCCCGGTGGAGTTGTGCATGGGGTGTGTTTGGAACATTTTGTCACCGGCCGAGTCCAAATTTCAGCGATTCCCCATCTCAGCCCACAAAGCAGGTAGAACAACTTTTGTGGTGTCTTTCAGATGCCTACTGGGGCAATGTAAAAACTACCAGGAGAACTCCTGTCTGGCACCTTCCGTGGTGGAGTTGTGCATGGGGTGTGTTTGGAACATTTTGTCACCAGCCGAGTCCAAAATTCAGCGTTTCCCCATCTCAGCCCACAAAGCAGGTAGAACAACTTTTGTGGTGTCTTTCAGCTGCCTACCAAGGTAGTGTAAAAACTACCAGGAGAACTCCTGTCTGGCACCTTCCCCGGTGGAGTTGTGCAGGGGGTGTGTTTGGAACATTTTGCCACCAGCCGACTCCAAAATTCAGCGGTTCCGCATCTCAGCCCAGAAAGCAGGTAGAACAACTTTTCTTGTGCCTTTCAGCTGCCTACCAAGGTAGTGTAAAAACTACCAACAGAATTCGTTCCTGGCACCTTCCCCGGTGGAGTTGTGCATGGGGTGTCTGTGGAACATTTTATCACCGTCCGACTCCAAAATTCAGCGGTTCCCCATCTCAGCCCACAAAGCAGGTAGAACAACTTTTGTGGTGTCTTTCAGATGCCTACCAAGGTAGTGTAAAAACTACTAGGAGAACTCCTGTCTGGCACCTTCCCCGGTGGAGTTGTGCATGGGGTGTGTTTGGAACATTTTGTCACCGGCCGAGTCCAAAATTCAGCTATTCCCCATCTCAGCCCAGAAAGCAGGTAGAACAACTTTTGTGGTGTCTTTCAGATGCCTACCAAGGTAGTGTAAAAACTACCAAGAGAACTCCTGTCTGGCACCTTCCCCGGTGGAGTTGTGCATGGGGTGTGTTTGGAACATTTTGTCACCGGCCGACTCCAAAATTCAGCGATTCCCCATCTCAGCCCAGAAAGCAGGTAGAACAACTTTTGTGGTGTCTTTCAGATGCCTACCAAGGTAGTGTAAAAATTACCAGGAGAACTCCTGTCTGGCACCTTCCCCGGTGGAGTTGTGCATGGGGTGTGTTTGGAACATTTTGTCACCGGCCGAGTCCAAAATTCAGCGGTTCCCCATCTCAGCCCAGAAAGCAGGTAGAACGACTTTTGTGGTGCCTTTCAGATGCCTACCGGAGCAATGTAAAAACTACCAGGAGAACTCCTGTCTGGCACCTTCCCCGGTGGAGTTGTGCAGGGGGTGTGTTTGGAACATTCTGCCACCAGCCGACTCCAAAATTCAGCGTTTCCCCATCTCAGCCCAGAAAGCAGGAAGAACAACTTTTGTGGTGCCTTTCAAATGCCTACCAAGGTAGTGTAAAAACTACCAGGAGAACTCCTGTCTGGCACCTTCCCCGGTGGAGTTGTGCAGGGGGTGTGTTTGGAACATTCTGCCACCAGCCGACTCCAAAATTCAGCGTTTCCCCATCTCAGCCCAGAAAGCAGGTAGAACAACTTTTGTGGTGCCTTTCAGCTGCCTACCAAGGTAGTGTAAAAACTACCAGGAGAACTCCTGTCTGGCACCTTCCCCGATGGAGTTGTGCAGGGGGTGTGTTTGGAACATTTTGTCACCAGCCGAGTCCAAAATTCAGCGGTTCCCCATCTCAGCCCACAAAGCAGGTACAACAACTTTTCTTGTGCCTTTCAGCTTCCTACCAAGGTAGTGTAAAAACTACCAACAGAATTCGTTCCTGGCACCTTCCCCGGTGGAGTTGTGCAGGGGGTGTGTTTGGAACATTTTGTCACCGGCCGACTCCAAAATTCAGCGGTTCCCCATCTCAGCCCAGAAAGCAGGTAGAACAACTTTTGTGGTGTCTTTCAGCTGCCTACCGGAGCAATGTAAAAACTACCAGGAGAACTCCTGTCTGGCACCTTCCGTGGTGGAGTTGTGCAGGGGGGGTGTTTGGAACATTTTGTCACCAGCCGAGTCCAAAATTCAGCGGTTCCCCATCTCAGCCCAGAAAGCAGGTAGAACAACTTTTGTGGTGCCTTTCAGGTGCCTACCAAGGTAGTGTAAAAACTACCAAGAGAACTCCTGTCTGGCACCTTCCCCGGTGGAGTTGTGCATGGGGTGTGTTTGGAACATTTTGTCACCGGCCGACTCCAAAATTCAGCGATTCCCCATCTCAGCCCAGAAAGCAGGTAGAACAACTTTTGTGGTGTCTTTCAGATGCCTACCAAGGTAGTGTAAAAACTACCAGGAGAACTCCTGTCTGGCACCTTCCCCGGTGGAGTTGTGCATGGGGTGTGTTTGGAACATTTTGTCACCAGCCGAGTCCAAAATTCAGCGTTTCCCCATCTCAGCCCAGAAAGCAGGTAGAACAACTTTTGTGGTGTCTTTCAGATGCCTACCAAGGTAGTGTAAAAATTACCAGGAGAACTCCTGTCTGGCAACTTCCCCGGTGGAGTTGTGCATGGGGTGTGTTTGGAACATTTTGTCACCGGCCGAGTCCAAAATTCAGCGGTTCCCCATCTCAGCCCAGAAAGCAGGTAGAACAACTTTTGTGGTGTCTTTCAGATGCCTACCGGAGCAATGTAAAAACTACCAGGAGAACTCCTGTCTGGCACCTTCCCCGGTGGAGTTGTGCATGGGGTGTGTTTGGAACATTTTGCCACCAGCCGACTCCAAAATTCAGCGGTTCCCCATCTCAGCCCACAAAGCAGGTACAACTTCTTTTCTTGTGCCTTTCAGCTTCCTACCAAGGTAGTGTAAAAACTACCAAGAGAACTCCTGTCTGGCACCTTCCCCGGTGGAGTTGTGCAGGGGGTGTGTTTGGAACATTTTGTCACCGGCCGACTCCAAAATTCAGCGGTTCCCCATCTCAGCCCAGAAAGCAGGTAGAACAACTTTTGTGGTGTCTTTCAGATGCCTACCGGAGCAATGTAAAAACTACCAGGAGAACTCCTGTCTGGCAACTTCCCCGGTGGAGTTGTGCAGGGGGTGTGTTTGGAACATTTTGTCACCAGCCGAGTCCAAAATTCAGCGTTTCCCCATCTCAGCCCAGAAAGCAGGTAGAACAACTTTTGTGGTGCCTTTCAAATGCCTACCAAGGTAGTGTAAAAACTACCAAGAGAACTCCTGTCTGGCACCTTCCCCGGTGGAGTTGTGCATGGGGTGTGTTTGGAACATTTTGTCACCGGCCGAGTCCAAAATTCAGCGATTCCCCATCTCAGCCTCGAAAGCAGGTAGAACAACTTTTGTGGTGTCTTTCAGATGCCTACCAAGGTAGTGTAAAAACTACCAGGAGAACTCCTGTCTGGCACCTTCCCCGGTGGAGTTGTGCATGGGGTGTGTTTGGAACATTTTGTCACCAGCCGAGTCCAAAATTCAGCGTTTCCCCATCTCAGCCAGAAAGCAGGTAGAACAACTTTTGTGGTGCCTTTCAGCTGCCTACCAAGGTAGTGTAAAAACTACCAGGAGAACTCCTGTCTGGCACCTTCCCCGGTGGAGTTGTGCATGGGGTGTGTTTGGAACATTTTGTCACCAGCCGAGTCCAAAATTCAGCGGTTCCCCATCTCAGCCCACAAAGCAGGTACAACAACTTTTCTTGTGCCTTTCAGCTGCCTACCAAGGTAGTGTAAAAACTACCAACAGAATTCGTTCCTGGCACCTTCCCCGGTGGAGTTGTGCATGGGGTGTCTGTGGAACATTTTGTCACCGTCCGACTCCAAAATTCAGCGGTTCCCCATCTCAGCCCAGAAAGCAGGTAGAACAACTTTTGTGGTGTCTTTCAGATGCCTACCGGAGCAATGTAAAAACTACCAGGAGAACTCCTGTCTGGCACCTTCCGTGGTGGAGTTGTGCAGGGGGGGTGTTTGGAACATCTTGTCACCAGCCGAGTCCAAAATTCAGCGGTTCCCCATCTCAGCCCAGAAAGCAGGTAGAACAACTTTTGTGGTGCCTTTCAGGTGCCTACCAAGGTAGTGTAAAAACTACCAAGAGAACTCCTGTCTGGCACCTTCCCCGGTGGAGTTGTGCATGGGGTGTGTTTGGAACATTTTGTCACCGGCCGACTCCAAAATTCAGCGATTCCCCATCTCAGCCCAGAAAGCAGGTAGAACAACTTTTGTGGTGTCTTTCAGATGCCTACCAAGGTAGTGTAAAAACTACCAGGAGAACTCCTGTCTGGCACCTTCCCCGGTGGAGTTGTGCATGGGGTGTGTTTGGAACATTTTGTCACCAGCCGAGTCCAAAATTCAGCGTTTCCCCATCTCAGCCCAGAAAGCAGGTAGAACAACTTTTGTGGTGTCTTTCAGATGCCTACCAAGGTAGTGTAAAAATTACCAGGAGAACTCCTGTCTGGCAACTTCCCCGGTGGAGTTGTGCATGGGGTGTGTTTGGAACATTTTGTCACCGGCCGAGTCCAAAATTCAGCGGTTCCCCATCTCAGCCCAGAAAGCAGGTAGAACAACTTTTGTGGTGTCTTTCAGATGCCTACCGGAGCAATGTAAAAACTACCAGGAGAACTCCTGTCTGGCACCTTCCCCGGTGGAGTTGTGCAGGGGGTGTGTTTGGAACATTTTGCCACCAGCCGACTCCAAAATTCAGCGGTTCCCCATCTCAGCCCAGAAAGCAGGTAGAACAACTTTTGTGGTGCCTTTCAGCTGCCTACCGGAGCAATGTAAAAACTACCAGGAGAACTCCTGTCTGGCACCTTCCCCGGTGGAGTTGTGCATGGGGTGTGTTTGGAACATTTTGCCACCAGCCGACTCCAAAATTCAGCGGTTCCCCATCTCAGCCCACAAAGCAGGTACAACTTCTTTTCTTGTGCCTTTCAGCTTCCTACCAAGGTAGTGTAAAAACTACCAAGAGAACTCCTGTCTGGCACCTTCCCCGGTGGAGTTGTGCAGGGGGTGTGTTTGGAACATTTTGTCACCGGCCGACTCCAAAATTCAGCGGTTCCCCATCTCAGCCCAGAAAGCAGGTAGAACAACTTTTGTGGTGTCTTTCAGATGCCTACCGGAGCAATGTAAAAACTACCAGGAGAACTCCTGTCTGGCAACTTCCCCGGTGGAGTTGTGCAGGGGGTGTGTTTGGAACATTTTGTCACCAGCCGAGTCCAAAATTCAGCGTTTCCCCATCTCAGCCCAGAAAGCAGGTAGAAGAACTTTTGTGGTGCCTTTCAAATGCCTACCAAGGTAGTGTAAAAACTACCAAGAGAACTCCTGTCTGGCACCTTCCCCGGTGGAGTTGTGCATGGGGTGTGTTTGGAACATTTTGTCACCGGCCGAGTCCAAAATTCAGCGATTCCCCATCTCAGCCCCGAAAGCAGGTAGAACAACTTTTGTGGTGTCTTTCAGATGCCTACCAAGGTAGTGTAAAAACTACCAGGAGAACTCCTGTCTGGCACCTTCCCCGGTGGAGTTGTGCATGGGGTGTGTTTGGAACATTTTGTCACCAGCCGAGTCCAAAATTCAGCGTTTCCCCATCTCAGCCCAGAAAGCAGGTAGAACAACTTTTGTGGTGCCTTTCAGCTGCCTACCAAGGTAGTGTAAAAACTACCAGGAGAACTCCTGTCTGGCACCTTCCCCGGTGGAGTTGTGCAGGGGGTGTGTTTGGAACATTTTGTCACCAGCCGAGTCCAAAATTCAGCGGTTCCCCATCTCAGCCCACAAAGCAGGTACAACAACTTTTCTTGTGCCTTTCAGCTTCCTACCAAGGTAGTGTAAAAACTACCAACAGAATTCGTTCCTGGCACCTTCCCCGGTGGAGTTGTGCATGGGGTGTGTTTGGAACATTTTGTCACCGGCCGAGTCCAAAATTCAGCGGTTCCCCATCTCAGCCCAGAAAGCAGGTAGAACAACTTTTGTGGTGTCTTTCAGATGCCTACCGGAGCAATGTAAAAACTACCAGGAGAACTCCTGTCTGGCACCTTCCGTGGTGGAGTTGTGCAGGGGGGGTGTTTGGAACATTTTGTCACCAGCCGAGTCCAAAATTCAGCGGTTCCCCATCTCAGCCCAGAAAGCAGGTAGAACAACTTTTGTGGTGCCTTTCAGGTGCCTACCAAGGTAGTGTAAAAACTACCAAGAGAACTCCTGTCTGGCACCTTCCCCGGTGGAGTTGTGCATGGGGTGTGTTTGGAACATTTTGTCACCGGCCGACTCCAAAATTCAGCGATTCCCCATCTCAGCCCAGAAAGCAGGTAGAACAACTTTTGTGGTGTCTTTCAGATGCCTACCAATGTAGTGTAAAAACTACCAGGAGAACTCCTGTCTGGCACCTTCCCCGGTGGAGTTGTGCATGGGGTGTGTTTGGAACATTTTGTCACCAGCCGAGTCCAAAATTCAGCGTTTCCCCATCTCAGCCCAGAAAGCAGGTAGAACAACTTTTGTGGTGTCTTTCAGATGCCTACCAAGGTAGTGTAAAAATTACCAGGAGAACTCCTGTCTGGCAACTTCCCCGGTGGAGTTGTGCATGGGGTGTGTTTGGAACATTTTGTCACCGGCCGAGTCCAAAATTCAGCGGTTCCCCATCTCAGCCCAGAAAGCAGGTAGAACAACTTTTGTGGTGTCTTTCAGATGCCTACCGGAGCAATGTAAAAACTACCAGGAGAACTCCTGTCTGGCACCTTCCCCGGTGGAGTTGTGCAGGGGGTGTGTTTGGAACATTTTGCCACCAGCCGACTCCAAAATTCAGCGGTTCCCCATCTCAGCCCAGAAAGCAGGTAGAACAACTTTTGTGGTGCCTTTCAGCTGCCTACCGGAGCAATGTAAAAACTACCAGGAGAACTCCTGTCTGGCACCTTCCCCGGTGGAGTTGTGCATGGGGTGTGTTTGGAACATTTTGCCACCAGCCGACTCCAAAATTCAGCGGTTCCCCATCTCAGCCCAGAAAGCAGGTACAACTTCTTTTCTTGTGCCTTTCAGCTTCCTACCAAGGTAGTGTAAAAACTACCAAGAGAACTCCTGTCTGGCACCTTCCCCGGTGGAGTTGTGCAGGGGGTGTGTTTGGAACATTTTGTCACCGGCCGACTCCAAAATTCAGCGGTTCCCCATCTCAGCCCAGAAAGCAGGTAGAACAACTTTTGTGGTGTCTTTCAGATGCCTACCGGAGCAATGTAAAAACTACCAGGAGAACTCCTGTCTGGCAACTTCCCCGGTGGAGTTGTGCAGGGGGTGTGTTTGGAACATTTTGTCACCAGCCGAGTCCAAAATTCAGCGTTTCCCCATCTCAGCCCAGAAAGCAGGTAGAACAACTTTTGTGGTGCCTTTCAAATGCCTACCAAGGTAGTGTAAAAACTACCAAGAGAACTCCTGTCTGGCACCTTCCCCGGTGGAGTTGTGCATGGGGTGTGTTTGGAACATTTTGTCACCGGCCGAGTCCAAAATTCAGCGATTCCCCATCTCAGCCCACAAAGCAGGTACAACAACTTTTCTTGTGCCTTTCAGCTGCCTACCAAGGTAGTGTAAAAACTACCAAAAGAATTCGTTCCTGGCACCTTCCCCGGTGGAGTTGTGCATGGGGTGTCTGTGGAACATTTTGCCACCGGCCGAGTCCAAAATTCAGCGATTCCCCATCTCAGCCCAGAAAGCAGGTAGAACAACTTTTGTGGTGTCTTTCAGATGCCTACCGGAGCAATGTAAAAACTACCAGGAGAACTCCTGTCTGGCACCTTCCCCGGTGGAGTTGTGCATGGGGTGTCTGTGGAACATTTTGTCACCAGCCGACTCCAAAATTCAGCTGTTCCCCATCTCAGCCCACAAAGCAGGTACAACAACTTTTGTGGTGCCTTTCAGCTGCCTACCAAGGTAGTGTAAAAACTACCAAGAGAACTCCTGTCTGGCACCTTCCCCGGTGGAGTTGTGCATGGGGTGTGTTTGGAACATTTTGTCACTGGCCGAGTCCAAAATTCAGCGATTCCCCATCTAAGCCCAGAAAGCAGGTAGAACAACTTTTGTGGTGTCTTTCAGATGCCTACCAAGGTAGTGTAAAAACTACCAAGAGAACTCCTGTCTGGCACCTTCCCCGGTGGAGTTGTGCATGGGGTGTGTTTGGAACATTTTGTCACCAGCCGAGTCCAAAATTCAGCGATTCCCCATCTCAGCCCACAAAGCAGGTAGAACAACTTTTGTGGTGTCTTTCAGATGCCTACCAAGGTAGTGTAAAAACTACCAGGAGAACTCCTGTCTGGCACCTTCCCCCGGTGGAGTTGTGCAGGGGGTGTGTTTGGAACATTTTGCCACCAGCCGACTCCAAAATTCAGCGGTTCCCCATCTCAGCCCAGAAAGCAGGTAGAACAACTTTTCTTGTGCCTTTCAGCTGCCTACCAAGGTAGTGTAAAAACTACCAAGAGAACTCCTGTCTGGCACCTTCCCCGGTGGAGTTGTGCATGGTGTGTGTTTGGAACATTTTGTCACCGTCCGACTCCAAAATTCAGCGGTTCCCCATCTCAGCCCAGAAAGCAGGTAGAACAACTTTTGTGGTGTCTTTCAGATGCCTACCGGAGCAATGTAAAAACTACCAGGAGAACTCCTGTCTGGCACCTTCCGTGGTGGAGTTGTGCAGGGGGGGTGTTTGGAACATTTTGTCACCAGCCGAGTCCAAAATTCAGCGGTTCCCCATCTCAGCCCAGAAAGCAGGTAGAACAACTTTTGTGGTGCCTTTCAGCTGCCTACCAAGGTAGTGTAAAAACTACCAAGAGAACTCCTGTCTGGCACCTTCCCCGGTGGAGTTGTGCATGGGGTGTGTTTGGAACATTTTGTCAACGGCCGACTCCAAAATTCAGCGGTTCCCCATCTCAGCCCACAAAGCAGGTACAACAACTTTTCTTGTGCCTTTCAGCTGCCTACCAAGGTAGTGTAAAAACTACTAGGAGAACTCCTGTCTGGCACCTTCCCCGGTGGAGTTGTGCATGGGGTGTGTTTGGAACATTTTGTCACCAGCCGAGTCCAAAATTCAGCGGTTCCCCATCTCAGCCCAGAAAGCAGGTAGAACAACTTTTGTGGTGTCTTTCAGATGCCTACCAAGGTAGTGTAAAAATTACCAGGAGAACTCCTGTCTGGCAACTTCCCCGGTGGAGTTGTGCATGGGGTGTGTTTGGAACATTTTGTCACCGGCCGAGTCCAAAATTCAGCGGTTCCCCATCTCAGCCCAGAAAGCAGGTAGAACAACTTTTGTGGTGTCTTTCAGATGCCTACCGGAGCAATGTAAAAACTACCAGGAGAACTCCTGTCTGGCACCTTCCCCGGTGGAGTTGTGCATGGGGTGTGTTTGGAACATTTTGTCACCGGCCGACTCCAAAATTCAGCGATTCCCCATCTCAGCCCAGAAAGCAGGTAGAACAACTTTTGTGGTGTCTTTCAGATGCCTACCAAGGTAGTGTAAAAACTACCAGGAGAACTCCTGTCTGGCACCTTCCCCGGTGGAGTTGTGCAGGGGGTGTGTTTGGAACATTTTGCCACCAGCCGACTCCAAAATTCAGCGGTTCCCCATCTCAGCCCAGAAAGCAGGTAGAACAACTTTTCTTGTGCCTTTCAGCTGCCTACCAAGGTAGTGTAAAAACTACCAAGAGAACTCCTGTCTGGCACCTTCCCCGGTGGAGTTGTGCATGGTGTGTGTTTGGAACATTTTGTCAACGGCCGACTCCAAAATTCAGCGGTTCCCCATCTCAGCCCACAAAGCAGGTACAACAACTTTTCTTGTGCCTTTCAGCTGCCTACCAAGGTAGTGTAAAAACTACCAACAGAATTCGTTCCTGGCACCTTCCCCGGTGGAGTTGTGCATGGGGTGTCTGTGGAACATTTTGTCACCGTCCGACTCCAAAATTCAGCGGTTCCCCATCTCAGCCCAGAAAGCAGGTAGAACAACTTTTGTGGTGTCTTTCAGATGCCTACCGGAGCAATGTAAAAACTACCAGGAGAACTCCTGTCTGGCACCTTCCGTGGTGGAGTTGTGCAGGGGGGGTGTTTGGAACATTTTGTCACCAGCCGAGTCCAAAATTCAGCGGTTCCCCATCTCAGCCCAGAAAGCAGGTAGAACAACTTTTGTGGTGCCTTTCAGGTGCCTACCAAGGTAGTGTAAAAACTACCAGGAGAACTCCTGTCTGGCACCTTCCCCGGTGGAGTTGTGCATGGGGTGTGTTTGGAACATTTTGTCACCGGCCGACTCCAAAATTCAGCGATTCCCCATCTCAGCCCAGAAAGCAGGTAGAACAACTTTTGTGGTGTCTTTCAGATGCCTACCAAGGTAGTGTAAAAACTACCAGGAGAACTCCTGTCTGGCACCTTCCCCGGTGGAGTTGTGCATGGGGTGTGTTTGGAACATTTTGTCACCGGCCGAGTCCAAAATTCAGCGGTTCCCCATCTCAGCCCAGAAAGCAGGTAGAACAACTTTTGTGGTGTCTTTCAGATGCCTACCGGAGCAATGTAAAAACTACCAGGAGAACTCCTGTCTGGCACCTTCCCCGGTGGAGTTGTGCAGGGGGTGTGTTTGGAACATTTTGCCACCAGCCGACTCCAAAATTCAGCGGTTCCCCATCTCAGCCCAGAAAGCAGGTAGAACAACTTTTGTGGTGCCTTTCAGCTGCCTACCGGAGCAATGTAAAAACTACCAGGAGAACTCCTGTCTGGCACCTTCCCCGGTGGAGTTGTGCATGGGGTGTGTTTGGAACATTTTGCCACCAGCCGACTCCAAAATTCAGCGGTTCCCCATCTCAGCCCACAAAGCAGGTACAACTTCTTTTCTTGTGCCTTTCAGCTTCCTACCAAGGTAGTGTAAAAACTACCAAGAGAACTCCTGTCTGGCACCTTCCCCGGTGGAGTTGTGCAGGGGGTGTGTTTGGAACATTTTGTCACCGGCCGACTCCAAAATTCAGCGGTTCCCCATCTCAGCCCAGAAAGCAGGTAGAACAACTTTTGTGGTGTCTTTCAGATGCCTACCGGAGCAATGTAAAAACTACCAGGAGAACTCCTGTCTGGCAACTTCCCCGGTGGAGTTGTGCAGGGGGTGTGTTTGGAACATTTTGTCACCAGCCGAGTCCAAAATTCAGCGTTTCCCCATCTCAGCCCAGAAAGCAGGTAGAACAACTTTTGTGGTGCCTTTCAAATGCCTACCAAGGTAGTGTAAAAACTACCAAGAGAACTCCTGTCTGGCACCTTCCCCGGTGGAGTTGTGCATGGTGTGTGTTTGGAACATTTTGTCACCGGCCGAGTCCAAAATTCAGCGATTCCCCATCTCAGCCCCGAAAGCAGGTAGAACAACTTTTGTGGTGTCTTTCAGATGCCTACCAAGGTAGTGTAAAAACTACCAGGAGAACTCCTGTCTGGCACCTTCCCCGGTGGAGTTGTGCATGGGGTGTGTTTGGAACATTTTGTCACCAGCCGAGTCCAAAATTCAGCGTTTCCCCATCTCAGCCAGAAAGCAGGTAGAACAACTTTTGTGGTGCCTTTCAGCTGCCTACCAAGGTAGTGTAAAAACTACCAGGAGAACTCCTGTCTGGCACCTTCCCCGGTGGAGTTGTGCATGGGGTGTGTTTGGAACATTTTGTCACCAGCCGAGTCCAAAATTCAGCGGTTCCCCATCTCAGCCCACAAAGCAGGTACAACAACTTTTCTTGTGCCTTTCAGCTGCCTACCAAGGTAGTGTAAAAACTACCAACAGAATTCGTTCCTGGCACCTTCCCCGGTGGAGTTGTGCATGGGGTGTCTGTGGAACATTTTGTCACCGTCCGACTCCAAAATTCAGCGGTTCCCCATCTCAGCCCAGAAAGCAGGTAGAACAACTTTTGTGGTGTCTTTCAGATGCCTACCGGAGCAATGTAAAAACTACCAGGAGAACTCCTGTCTGGCACCTTCCGTGGTGGAGTTGTGCAGGGGGGGTGTTTGGAACATCTTGTCACCAGCCGAGTCCAAAATTCAGCGGTTCCCCATCTCAGCCCAGAAAGCAGGTAGAACAACTTTTGTGGTGCCTTTCAGGTGCCTACCAAGGTAGTGTAAAAACTACCAAGAGAACTCCTGTCTGGCACCTTCCCCGGTGGAGTTGTGCATGGGGTGTGTTTGGAACATTTTGTCACCGGCCGACTCCAAAATTCAGCGATTCCCCATCTCAGCCCAGAAAGCAGGTAGAACAACTTTTGTGGTGTCTTTCAGATGCCTACCAAGGTAGTGTAAAAACTACCAGGAGAACTCCTGTCTGGCACCTTCCCCGGTGGAGTTGTGCATGGGGTGTGTTTGGAACATTTTGTCACCAGCCGAGTCCAAAATTCAGCGTTTCCCCATCTCAGCCCAGAAAGCAGGTAGAACAACTTTTGTGGTGTCTTTCAGATGCCTACCAAGGTAGTGTAAAAATTACCAGGAGAACTCCTGTCTGGCAACTTCCCCGGTGGAGTTGTGCATGGGGTGTGTTTGGAACATTTTGTCACCGGCCGAGTCCAAAATTCAGCGGTTCCCCATCTCAGCCCAGAAAGCAGGTAGAACAACTTTTGTGGTGTCTTTCAGATGCCTACCGGAGCAATGTAAAAACTACCAGGAGAACTCCTGTCTGGCACCTTCCCCGGTGGAGTTGTGCAGGGGGTGTGTTTGGAACATTTTGCCACCAGCCGACTCCAAAATTCAGCGGTTCCCCATCTCAGCCCAGAAAGCAGGTAGAACAACTTTTGTGGTGCCTTTCAGCTGCCTACCGGAGCAATGTAAAAACTACCAGGAGAACTCCTGTCTGGCACCTTCCCCGGTGGAGTTGTGCATGGGGTGTGTTTGGAACATTTTGCCACCAGCCGACTCCAAAATTCAGCGGTTCCCCATCTCAGCCCACAAAGCAGGTACAACTTCTTTTCTTGTGCCTTTCAGCTTCCTACCAAGGTAGTGTAAAAACTACCAAGAGAACTCCTGTCTGGCACCTTCCCCGGTGGAGTTGTGCAGGGGGTGTGTTTGGAACATTTTGTCACCGGCCGACTCCAAAATTCAGCGGTTCCCCATCTCAGCCCAGAAAGCAGGTAGAACAACTTTTGTGGTGTCTTTCAGATGCCTACCGGAGCAATGTAAAAACTACCAGGAGAACTCCTGTCTGGCAACTTCCCCGGTGGAGTTGTGCAGGGGGTGTGTTTGGAACATTTTGTCACCAGCCGAGTCCAAAATTCAGCGTTTCCCCATCTCAGCCCAGAAAGCAGGTAGAAGAACTTTTGTGGTGCCTTTCAAATGCCTACCAAGGTAGTGTAAAAACTACCAAGAGAACTCCTGTCTGGCACCTTCCCCGGTGGAGTTGTGCATGGGGTGTGTTTGGAACATTTTGTCACCGGCCGAGTCCAAAATTCAGCGATTCCCCATCTCAGCCCCGAAAGCAGGTAGAACAACTTTTGTGGTGTCTTTCAGATGCCTACCAAGGTAGTGTAAAAACTACCAGGAGAACTCCTGTCTGGCACCTTCCCCGGTGGAGTTGTGCATGGGGTGTGTTTGGAACATTTTGTCACCAGCCGAGTCCAAAATTCAGCGTTTCCCCATCTCAGCCCAGAAAGCAGGTAGAACAACTTTTGTGGTGCCTTTCAGCTGCCTACCAAGGTAGTGTAAAAACTACCAGGAGAACTCCTGTCTGGCACCTTCCCCGGTGGAGTTGTGCAGGGGGTGTGTTTGGAACATTTTGTCACCAGCCGAGTCCAAAATTCAGCGGTTCCCCATCTCAGCCCACAAAAGGTACAACAACTTTTCTTGTGCCTTTCAGCTTCCTACCAAGGTAGTGTAAAAACTACCAACAGAATTCGTTCCTGGCACCTTCCCCGGTGGAGTTGTGCATGGGGTGTGTTTGGAACATTTTGTCACCGGCCGAGTCCAAAATTCAGCGGTTCCCCATCTCAGCCCAGAAAGCAGGTAGAACAACTTTTGTGGTGTCTTTCAGATGCCTACCGGAGCAATGTAAAAACTACCAGGAGAACTCCTGTCTGGCACCTTCCGTGGTGGAGTTGTGCAGGGGGGGTGTTTGGAACATTTTGTCACCAGCCGAGTCCAAAATTCAGCGGTTCCCCATCTCAGCCCAGAAAGCAGGTAGAACAACTTTTGTGGTGCCTTTCAGGTGCCTACCAAGGTAGTGTAAAAACTACCAAGAGAACTCCTGTCTGGCACCTTCCCCGGTGGAGTTGTGCATGGGGTGTGTTTGGAACATTTTGTCACCGGCCGACTCCAAAATTCAGCGATTCCCCATCTCAGCCCAGAAAGCAGGTAGAACAACTTTTGTGGTGTCTTTCAGATGCCTACCAATGTAGTGTAAAAACTACCAGGAGAACTCCTGTCTGGCACCTTCCCCGGTGGAGTTGTGCATGGGGTGTGTTTGGAACATTTTGTCACCAGCCGAGTCCAAAATTCAGCGTTTCCCCATCTCAGCCCAGAAAGCAGGTAGAACAACTTTTGTGGTGTCTTTCAGATGCCTACCAAGGTAGTGTAAAAATTACCAGGAGAACTCCTGTCTGGCAACTTCCCCGGTGGAGTTGTGCATGGGGTGTGTTTGGAACATTTTGTCACCGGCCGAGTCCAAAATTCAGCGGTTCCCCATCTCAGCCCAGAAAGCAGGTAGAACAACTTTTGTGGTGTCTTTCAGATGCCTACCGGAGCAATGTAAAAACTACCAGGAGAACTCCTGTCTGGCACCTTCCCCGGTGGAGTTGTGCAGGGGGTGTGTTTGGAACATTTTGCCACCAGCCGACTCCAAAATTCAGCGGTTCCCCATCTCAGCCCAGAAAGCAGGTAGAACAACTTTTGTGGTGCCTTTCAGCTGCCTACCGGAGCAATGTAAAAACTACCAGGAGAACTCCTGTCTGGCACCTTCCCCGGTGGAGTTGTGCATGGGGTGTGTTTGGAACATTTTGCCACCAGCCGACTCCAAAATTCAGCGGTTCCCCATCTCAGCCCACAAAGCAGGTACAACTTCTTTTCTTGTGCCTTTCAGCTTCCTACCAAGGTAGTGTAAAAACTACCAAGAGAACTCCTGTCTGGCACCTTCCCCGGTGGAGTTGTGCAGGGGGTGTGTTTGGAACATTTTGTCACCGGCCGACTCCAAAATTCAGCGGTTCCCCATCTCAGCCCAGAAAGCAGGTAGAACAACTTTTGTGGTGTCTTTCAGATGCCTACCGGAGCAATGTAAAAACTACCAGGAGAACTCCTGTCTGGCAACTTCCCCGGTGGAGTTGTGCAGGGGGTGTGTTTGGAACATTTTGTCACCAGCCGAGTCCAAAATTCAGCGTTTCCCCATCTCAGCCCAGAAAGCAGGTAGAACAACTTTTGTGGTGCCTTTCAAATGCCTACCAAGGTAGTGTAAAAACTACCAAGAGAACTCCTGTCTGGCACCTTCCCCGGTGGAGTTGTGCATGGGGTGTGTTTGGAACATTTTGTCACCGGCCGAGTCCAAAATTCAGCGATTCCCCATCTCAGCCCACAAAGCAGGTACAACAACTTTTCTTGTGCCTTTCAGCTGCCTACCAAGGTAGTGTAAAAACTACCAAAAGAATTCGTTCCTGGCACCTTCCCCGGTGGAGTTGTGCATGGGGTGTCTGTGGAACATTTTGCCACCGGCCGAGTCCAAAATTCAGCGATTCCCCATCTCAGCCCAGAAAGCAGGTAGAACAACTTTTGTGGTGTCTTTCAGATGCCTACCGGAGCAATGTAAAAACTACCAGGAGAACTCCTGTCTGGCACCTTCCCCGGTGGAGTTGTGCATGGGGTGTCTGTGGAACATTTTGTCACCAGCCGACTCCAAAATTCAGCTGTTCCCCATCTCAGCCCACAAAGCAGGTACAACAACTTTTGTGGTGCCTTTCAGCTGCCTACCAAGGTAGTGTAAAAACTACCAAGAGAACTCCTGTCTGGCACCTTCCCCGGTGGAGTTGTGCATGGGGTGTGTTTGGAACATTTTGTCACTGGCCGAGTCCAAAATTCAGCGATTCCCCATCTCAGCCCAGAAAGCAGGTAGAACAACTTTTGTGGTGTCTTTCAGATGCCTACCAAGGTAGTGTAAAAACTACCAAGAGAACTCCTGTCTGGCACCTTCCCCGGTGGAGTTGTGCATGGGGTGTGTTTGGAACATTTTGTCACCAGCCGAGTCCAAAATTCAGCGATTCCCCATCTCAGCCCACAAAGCAGGTAGAACAACTTTTGTGGTGTCTTTCAGATGCCTACCAAGGTAGTGTAAAAACTACCAGGAGAACTCCTGTCTGGCACCTTCCCCGGTGGAGTTGTGCAGGGGGTGTGTTTGGAACATTTTGCCACCAGCCGACTCCAAAATTCAGCGGTTCCCCATCTCAGCCCAGAAAGCAGGTAGAACAACTTTTCTTGTGCCTTTCAGCTGCCTACCAAGGTAGTGTAAAAACTACCAAGAGAACTCCTGTCTGGCACCTTCCCCGGTGGAGTTGTGCATGGTGTGTGTTTGGAACATTTTGTCACCGTCCGACTCCAAAATTCAGCGGTTCCCCATCTCAGCCCAGAAAGCAGGTAGAACAACTTTTGTGGTGTCTTTCAGATGCCTACCGGAGCAATGTAAAAACTACCAGGAGAACTCCTGTCTGGCACCTTCCGTGGTGGAGTTGTGCAGGGGGGGTGTTTGGAACATTTTGTCACCAGCCGAGTCCAAAATTCAGCGGTTCCCCATCTCAGCCCAGAAAGCAGGTAGAACAACTTTTGTGGTGCCTTTCAGGTGCCTACCAAGGTAGTGTAAAAACTACCAAGAGAACTCCTGTCTGGCACCTTCCCCGGTGGAGTTGTGCATGGGGTGTGTTTGGAACATTTTGTCACCGGCCGACTCCAAAATTCAGCGATTCCCCATCTCAGCCCAGAAAGCAGGTAGAACAACTTTTGTGGTGTCTTTCAGATGCCTACCAAGGTAGTGTAAAAACTACTAGGAGAACTCCTGTCTGGCACCTTCCCCGGTGGAGTTGTGCATGGGGTGTGTTTGGAACATTTTGTCACCAGCCGAGTCCAAAATTCAGCGGTTCCCCATCTCAGCCCAGAAAGCAGGTAGAACAACTTTTGTGGTGTCTTTCAGATGCCTACCAAGGTAGTGTAAAAATTACCAGGAGAACTCCTGTCTGGCAACTTCCCCGGTGGAATTGTGCATGGGGTGTGTTTGGAACATTTTGTCACCGGCCGAGTCCAAAATTCAGCGGTTCCCCATCTCAGCCCAGAAAGCAGGTAGAACAACTTTTGTGGTGTCTTTCAGATGCCTACCGGAGCAATGTAAAAACTACCAGGAGAACTCCTGTCTGGCACCTTCCCCGGTGGAGTTGTGCATGGGGTGTGTTTGGAACATTTTGTCACCGGCCGACTCCAAAATTCAGCGATTCCCCATCTCAGCCCAGAAAGCAGGTAGAACAACTTTTGTGGTGTCTTTCAGATGCCTACCAAGGTAGTGTAAAAACTACCAGGAGAACTCCTGTCTGGCACCTTCCCCGGTGGAGTTGTGCAGGGGGTGTGTTTGGAACATTTTGCCACCAGCCGACTCCAAAATTCAGCGGTTCCCCATCTCAGCCCAGAAAGCAGGTAGAACAACTTTTCTTGTGCCTTTCAGCTGCCTACCAAGGTAGTGTAAAAACTACCAAGAGAACTCCTGTCTGGCACCTTCCCCGGTGGAGTTGTGCATGGTGTGTGTTTGGAACATTTTGTCAACGGCCGACTCCAAAATTCAGCGGTTCCCCATCTCAGCCCACAAAGCAGGTACAACAACTTTTCTTGTGCCTTTCAGCTGCCTACCAAGGTAGTGTAAAAACTACCAACAGAATTCGTTCCTGGCACCTTCCCCGGTGGAGTTGTGCATGGGGTGTCTGTGGAACATTTTGTCACCGTCCGACTCCAAAATTCAGCGGTTCCCCATCTCAGCCCAGAAAGCAGGTAGAACAACTTTTGTGGTGTCTTTCAGATGCCTACCGGAGCAATGTAAAAACTACCAGGAGAACTCCTGTCTGGCACCTTCCCCGGTGGAGTTGTGCAGGGGGGGTGTTTGGAACATTTTGTCACCAGCCGAGTCCAAAATTCAGCGGTTCCCCATCTCAGCCCAGAAAGCAGGTAGAACAACTTTTGTGGTGCCTTTCAGGTGCCTACCAAGGTAGTGTAAAAACTACCAAGAGAACTCCTGTCTGGCACCTTCCCCGGTGGAGTTGTGCATGGGGTGTGTTTGGAACATTTTGTCACCGGCCGACTCCAAAATTCAGCGATTCCCCATCTCAGCCCAGAAAGCAGGTAGAACAACTTTTGTGGTGTCTTTCAGATGCCTACCAAGGTAGTGTAAAAACTACCAGGAGAACTCCTGTCTGGCACCTTCCCCGGTGGAGTTGTGCATGGGGTGTGTTTGGAACATTTTGTCACCAGCCGAGTCCAAAATTCAGCGTTTCCCCATCTCAGCCCAGAAAGCAGGTAGAACAACTTTTGTGGTGTCTTTCAGATGCCTACCAAGGTAGTGTAAAAATTACCAGGAGAACTCCTGTCTGGCACCTTCCCCGGTGGAGTTGTGCATGGGGTGTGTTTGGAACATTTTGTCACCGGCCGAGTCCAAAATTCAGCGGTTCCCCATCTCAGCCCAGAAAGCAGGTAGAACAACTTTTGTGGTGTCTTTCAGATGCCTACCGGAGCAATGTAAAAACTACCAGGAGAACTCCTGTCTGGCACCTTCCCCGGTGGAGTTGTGCATGGGGTGTGTTTGGAACATTTTGCCACCAGCCGACTCCAAAATTCAGCGGTTCCCCATCTCAGCCCACAAAGCAGGTACAACTTCTTTTCTTGTGCCTTTCAGCTTCCTACCAAGGTAGTGTAAAAACTACCAAGAGAACTCCTGTCTGGCACCTTCCCCGGTGGAGTTGTGCAGGGGGTGTGTTTGGAACATTTTGTCACCGGCCGACTCCAAAATTCAGCGGTTCCCCATCTCAGCCCAGAAAGCAGGTAGAACAACTTTTGTGGTGTCTTTCAGATGCCTACTGGAGCAATGTAAAAACTACCAGGAGAACTCCTGTCTGGCAACTTCCCCGGTGGAGTTGTGCAGGGGGTGTGTTTGGAACATTTTGTCACCAGCCGAGTCCAAAATTCAGCGTTTCCCCATCTCAGCCCAGAAAGCAGGTAGAACAACTTTTGTGGTGTCTTTCAAATGCCTACCAAGGTAGTGTAAAAACTACCAAGAGAACTCCTGTCTGGCACCTTCCCCGGTGGAGTTGTGCATGGGGTGTGTTTGGAACATTTTGTCACCGGCCGAGTCCAAAATTCAGCGATTCCCCATCTCAGCCCCGAAAGCAGGTAGAACAACTTTTGTGGTGTCTTTCAGATGCCTACCAAGGTAGTGTAAAAACTACCAGGAGAACTCCTGTCTGGCACCTTCCCCGGTGGAGTTGTGCATGGGGTGTTTGGAACATTTTGTCACCAGCCGAGTCCAAAATTCAGCGTTTCCCCATCTCAGCCCAGAAAGCAGGTAGAACAACTTTTGTGGTGCCTTTCAGCTGCCTACCAAGGTAGTGTAAAAACTACCAGGAGAACTCCTGTCTGGCACCTTCCCCGGTGGAGTTGTGCAGGGGGTGTGTTTGGAACATTTTGTCACCAGCCGAGTCCAAAATTCAGCGGTTCCCCATCTCAGCCCACAAAGCAGGTACAACAACTTTTCTTGTGCCTTTCAGCTTCCTACCAAGGTAGTGTAAAAACTACCAACAGAATTCGTTCCTGGCACCTTCCCCGGTGGAGTTGTGCAGGGGGTGTGTTTGGAACATTTTGTCACCGGCCGACTCCAAAATTCAGCGGTTCCCCATCTCAGCCCAGAAAGCAGGTAGAACAACTTTTGTGGTGTCTTTCAGATGCCTACCGGAGCAATGTAAAAACTACCAGGAGAACTCCTGTCTGGCACCTTCCCCGGTGGAGTTGTGCAGGGGGTGTGTTTGGAACATTTTGTCACCAGCCGAGTCCAAAATTCAGCGTTTCCCCATCTCAGCCCAGAAAGCAGGTAGAACAACTTTTGTGGTGCCTTTCAAATGCCTACCAAGGTAGTGTAAAAACTACCAAGAGAACTCCTGTCTGGCACCTTCCCCGGTTGAGTTGTGCATGGTGTGTGTTTGGAACATTTTGTCACCGGCCGAGTCCAAAATTCAGCGATTCCCCATCTCAGCCCCGAAAGCAGGTAGAACAACTTTTGTGGTGTCTTTCAGATGCCTACCAAGGTAGTGTAAAAACTACCAGGAGAACTCCTGTCTGGCACCTTCCCCGGTGGAGTTGTGCATGGGGTGTGTTTGGAACATTTTGTCACCAGCCGAGTCCAAAATTCAGCGTTTCCCCATCTCAGCCAGAAAGCAGGTAGAACAACTTTTGTGGTGCCTTTCAGCTGCCTACCAAGGTAGTGTAAAAACTACCAGGAGAACTCCTGTCTGGCACCTTCCCCGGTGGAGTTGTGCATGGGGTGTGTTTGGAACATTTTGTCACCAGCCGAGTCCAAAATTCAGCGGTTCCCCATCTCAGCCCACAAAGCAGGTACAACAACTTTTCTTGTGCCTTTCAGCTGCCTACCAAGGTAGTGTAAAAACTACCAAAAGAATTCGTTCCTGGCACCTTCCCCGGTGGAGTTGTGCATGGGGTGTCTGTGGAACATTTTGCCACCGGCCGAGTCCAAAATTCAGCGATTCCCCATCTCAGCCCAGAAAGCAGGTAGAACAACTTTTGTGGTGTCTTTCAGATGCCTACCGGAGCAATGTAAAAACTACCAGGAGAACTCCTGTCTGGCACCTTCCCCGGTGGAGTTGTGCATGGGGTGTCTGTGGAACATTTTGTCACCAGCCGACTCCAAAATTCAGCTGTTCCCCATCTCAGCCCACAAAGCAGGTACAACAACTTTTGTGGTGCCTTTCAGCTGCCTACCAAGGTAGTGTAAAAACTACCAAGAGAACTCCTGTCTGGCACCTTCCCCGGTGGAGTTGTGCATGGGGTGTGTTTGGAACATTTTGTCACTGGCCGAGTCCAAAATTCAGCGATTCCCCATCTAAGCCCAGAAAGCAGGTAGAACAACTTTTGTGGTGTCTTTTAGATGCCTACCAAGGTAGTGTAAAAACTACCAAGAGAACTCCTGTCTGGCACCTTCCCCGGTGGAGTTGTGCATGGGGTGTGTTTGGAACATTTTGTCACCAGCCGAGTCCAAAATTCAGCGATTCCCCATCTCAGCCCACAAAGCAGGTAGAACAACTTTTGTGGTGTCTTTCAGATGCCTACCAAGGTAGTGTAAAAACTACCAGGAGAACTCCTGTCTGGCACCTTCCCCGGTGGAGTTGTGCAGGGGGTGTGTTTGGAACATTTTGCCACCAGCCGACTCCAAAATTCAGCGGTTCCCCATCTCAGCCCAGAAAGCAGGTAGAACAACTTTTCTTGTGCCTTTCAGCTGCCTACCAAGGTAGTGTAAAAACTACCAACAGAATTCGTTCCTGGCACCTTCCCCGGTGGAGTTGTGCAGGGGGTGTGTTTGGAACATTTTGTCACCGGCCGACTCCAAAATTCAGCGGTTCCCCATCTAAGCCCAGAAAGCAGGTAGAACAACTTTTGTGGTGTCTTTTAGATGCCTACCAAGGTAGTGTAAAAACTACCAAGAGAACTCCTGTCTGGCACCTTCCCCGGTGGAGTTGTGCATGGGGTGTGTTTGGAACATTTTGTCACCGGCCGAGTCCAAAATTCAGCGATTCCCCATCTCAGCCCAGAAAGCAGGTAGAACAACTTTTGTGGTGTCTTTCAGCTGCCTACCAAGGTAGTGTAAAAACTACCAGGAGAACTCCTGTCTGGCACCTTCCCCGGTGGAGTTGTGCAGGGGGTGTGTTTGGAACATTTTGTCACCAGCCGACTCCAAAATTCAGCGGTTCCCCATCTCAGCCCAGAAAGCAGGTAGAACAACTTTTGTGGTGCCTTTCAAATGCCTACCAAGGTAGTGTAAAAACTACCAAGAGAACTCCTGTCTGGCACCTTCCCCGGTGGAGTTGTGCATGGGGTGTGTTTGGAACATTTTGTCACCAGCCGACTCCAAAATTCAGCGATTCCCCATCTCTAGCCCCGAAAGCAGGTAGAACAACTTTTGTGGTGTCTTTCAGATGCCTACCAAGGTAGTGTAAAAACTACCAGGAGAACTCCTGTCTGGCACCTTCCCCGGTAGAGTTGTGCATGGGGTGTGTTTGGAACATTTTGTCACCGGCCGACTCCAAAATTCAGCGGTTCCCCATCTCAGCCCAGAAAGCAGGTAGAACAACTTTTGTGGTGTCTTTCAGATGCCTACCGGAGCAATGTAAAAACTACCAGGAGAACTCCTGTCTGGCACCTTCCCCGGTGGAGTTGTGCAGGGGGTGTGTTTGGAACATTTTGTCACCGGCCGACTCCAAAATTCAGCGATTCCCCATCTCAGCCCAGAAAGCAGGTAGAACAACTTTTGTGGTGCCTTTCAGCTGCCTACCGAGGTAGTGTAAAAACTACCAAGAGAACTCCTGTCTGGCACCTTCCCCGGTGGAGTTGTGCATGGGGTGTGTTTGGAACATTTTGTCACCGGCCGACTCCAAAATTCAGCGGTTCCCCATCTCAGCCCAGAAAGCAGGTAGAAAAACTTTTGTGGTGCCTTTCAGATGCCTACCGGAGCAATGTAAAAACTACCAGGAGAACTCCTGTCTGGCACCTTCCCCGGTGGAGTTGTGCATGGGGTGTGTTTGGAACATTTTGCCACAAGCCGACTCCAAAATTCAGCGGTTCCCCATCTCAGCCCAGAAAGCAGGTACAACTTCTTTTCTTGTGCCTTTCAGCTTCCTACCAAGGTAGTGTAAAAACTACCAACAGAATTCGTTCCTGGCACCTTACGTGGTGGAGTTGTGCATGGGGTGTGTTTGGAACATTTTGTCACCGGCCGACTCCAAAATTCAGCGGTTCCCCATCTCAGCCCAGAAAGCAGGTAGAACAACTTTTGTGGTGTCTTTCAGATGCTTACCGGAGCAATGTAAAAACTACCAGGAGAACTCCTGTCTGGCACCTTCCCCGGTGGAGTTGTGCAGGGGGTGTGTTTGGAACATTTTGTCACCGGCCGAGTCCAAAATTCAGCGGTTCCCCATCTCAGCCCAGAAAGCAGGTAGAACAACTTTTGTGGTGTCTTTCAGATGCCTACCAAGGTAGTGTAAAAACTACTAAGAGAACTCCTCTCTGGCACCTTCCCCGGTGGAGTTGTGCATGGGGTGTGTTTGGAACATTTTGTCACCGGCCGAGTCCAAAATTCAGCGATTCCCCATCTCAGCCCAGAAAGCAGGTAGAACAACTTTTGTGGTGCCTTTCAAATGCCTACCAAGGTAGTGTAAAAACTACTAAGAGAACTCCTGTCTGGCACCTTCCCCGGTGGAGTTGTGCATGGGGTGTGTTTGGAACATTTTGTCACCAGCCGAGTCCAAAATTCAGCGTTTCCCCATCTCAGCCCAGAAAGCAGGTAGAACAACTTTTGTGGTGCCTTTCAGCTGCCTACCAAGGTAGTGTAAAAACTACCAACAGAATTCGTTCCTGGCACCTTCCCCGGTGGAGTTGTGCATGGGGTGTCTGTGGAACATTTTGTCACCAGCCGACTCCAAAATTCAGCGGTTCCCCATCTCAGCCCACAAAGCAGGTAGAACAACTTTTGTGGTGTCTTTCAGCTGCCTACCAAGGTAGTGTAAAAACTACCAGGAGAACTCCTGTCTGGCACCTTCCCCGGTGGAGTTGTGCATGGGGTGTGTTTGGAACATTTTGTCACCGGCCGAGTCCAAAATTCAGCGATTCCCCATCTCAGCCCAGAAAGCAGGTAGAACAACTTTTGTGGTGTCTTTCAGATGCCTACCAAGGTAGTGTAAAAACTACCAAGAGAACTCCTGTCTGGCACCTTCCCCGGTGGAGTTGTGCATGGGGTGTGTTTGGAACATTTTGTCACCGGCCGACTCCAAAATTCAGCGATTCCCCATCTCAGCCCACAAAGCAGGTAGAACAACTTTTGTGGTGTCTTTCAGATGCCTACCAAGGTAGTGTAAAAACTACCAAGAGAACTCCTGTCTGGCACCTTCCCCGGTGGAGTTGTGCATGGGGTGTGTTTGGAACATTTTGTCACCGGCCGACTCCAAAATTCAGCGGTTCCCCATCTCAGCCCAGAAAGCAGGTAGAACAACTTTTGTGGTGCCTTTCAGATGCCTACCGGAGCAATGTAAAAACTACCAGGAGAACTCCTGTCTGGCACCTTCCGTGGTGGAGTTGTGCAGGGGGTGTGTTTGGAACATTCTGCCACCAGCCGACTCCAAAATTCAGCGGTTCCCCATCTCAGCCCAGAAAGCAGGTAGAACAACTTTTGTGGTGCCTTTCAAATGCCTACCAAGGTAGTGTAAAAACTACCAGGAGAACTCCTGCCTGGCACCTTCCCCGGTGGAGTTGTGCATGGGGTGTGTTTGGAACATTTTGTCACCGGCCGACTCCAAAATTCAGCGGTTCCCCATCTCAGCCCAGAAAGCAGGTAGAACAACTTTTGTGGTGCCTTTCAGCTGCCTACCAAGGTAGTGTAAAAACTACCAGGAGAACTCCTGTCTGGCACCTTCCCCGGTGGAGTTGTGCAGGGGGTGTGTTTGGAACATTTTGTCACCAGCCGAGTCCAAAATTCAGCGGTTCCCCATCTCAGCCCACAAAGCAGGTACAACAACTTTTCTTGTGCCTTTCAGCTTCCTACCAAGGTAGTGTAAAAACTACCAACAGAATTCGTTCCTGGCACCTTCCCCGGTGGAGTTGTGCAGGGGGTGTGTTTGGAACATTTTGTCACCGGCCGACTCCAAAATTCAGCGGTTCCCCATCTCAGCCCAGAAAGCAGGTAGAACAACTTTTGTGGTGTCTTTCAGATGCCTACCGGAGCAATGTAAAAACTACCAGGAGAACTCCTGTCTGGCACCTTCCCCGGTGGAGTTGTGCAGGGGGTGTGTTTGGAACATTTTGTCACCAGCCGAGTCCAAAATTCAGCGGTTCCCCATCTCAGCCCAGAAAGCAGGTAGAACAACTTTTGTGGTGCCTTTCAGGTGCCTACCAAGGTAGTGTAAAAACTACCAAGAGAACTCCTGTCTGGCACCTTCCCCGGTGGAGTTGTGCATGGTGTGTGTTTGGAACATTTTGTCACCGGCCGAGTCCAAAATTCAGCGATTCCCCATCTCAGCCCCGAAAGCAGGTAGAACAACTTTTGTGGTGTCTTTCAGATGCCTACCAAGGTAGTGTAAAAACTACCAGGAGAACTCCTGTCTGGCACCTTCCCCGGTGGAGTTGTGCATGGGGTGTGTTTGGAACATTTTGTCACCAGCCGAGTCCAAAATTCAGCGTTTCCCCATCTCAGCCAGAAAGCAGGTAGAACAACTTTTGTGGTGCCTTTCAGCTGCCTACCAAGGTAGTGTAAAAACTACCAGGAGAACTCCTGTCTGGCACCTTCCCCGGTGGAGTTGTGCATGGGGTGTGTTTGGAACATTTTGTCACCAGCCGAGTCCAAAATTCAGCGGTTCCCCATCTCAGCCCACAAAGCAGGTACAACAACTTTTCTTGTGCCTTTCAGCTGCCTACCAAGGTAGTGTAAAAACTACCAAAAGAATTCGTTCCTGGCACCTTCCCCGGTGGAGTTGTGCATGGGGTGTCTGTGGAACATTTTGCCACCGGCCGAGTCCAAAATTCAGCGATTCCCCATCTCAGCCCAGAAAGCAGGTAGAACAACTTTTGTGGTGTCTTTCAGATGCCTACCGGAGCAATGTAAAAACTACCAGGAGAACTCCTGTCTGGCACCTTCCCCGGTGGAGTTGTGCATGGGGTGTCTGTGGAACATTTTGTCACCAGCCGACTCCAAAATTCAGCTGTTCCCCATCTCAGCCCACAAAGCAGGTACAACAACTTTTGTGGTGCCTTTCAGCTGCCTACCAAGGTAGTGTAAAAACTACCAAGAGAACTCCTGTCTGGCACCTTCCCCGGTGGAGTTGTGCATGGGGTGTGTTTGGAACATTTTGTCACTGGCCGAGTCCAAAATTCAGCGGTTCCCCATCTCAGCCCAGAAAGCAGGTAGAACAACTTTTGTGGTGTCTTTTAGATGCCTACCAAGGTAGTGTAAAAACTACCAAGAGAACTCCTGTCTGGCACCTTCCCCGGTGGAGTTGTGCATGGGGTGTGTTTGGAACATTTTGTCACCAGCCGAGTCCAAAATTCAGCGATTCCCCATCTCAGCCCACAAAGCAGGTAGAACAACTTTTGTGGTGTCTTTCAGATGCCTACCAAGGTAGTGTAAAAACTACCAGGAGAACTCCTGTCTGGCACCTTCCCCGGTGGAGTTGTGCAGGGGGTGTGTTTGGAACATTTTGCCACCAGCCGACTCCAAAATTCAGCGGTTCCCCATCTCAGCCCAGAAAGCAGGTAGAACAACTTTTCTTGTGCCTTTCAGCTGCCTACCAAGGTAGTGTAAAAACTACCAACAGAATTCGTTCCTGGCACCTTCCCCGGTGGAGTTGTGCAGGGGGTGTGTTTGGAACATTTTGTCACCGGCCGACTCCAAAATTCAGCGGTTCCCCATCTAAGCCCAGAAAGCAGGTAGAACAACTTTTGTGGTGTCTTTTAGATGCCTACCAAGGTAGTGTAAAAACTACCAAGAGAACTCCTGTCTGGCACCTTCCCCGGTGGAGTTGTGCATGGGGTGTGTTTGGAACATTTTGTCACCGGCCGAGTCCAAAATTCAGCGATTCCCCATCTCAGCCCAGAAAGCAGGTAGAACAACTTTGTGGTGTCTTTCAGATGCCTACCGGAGCAATGTAAAAACTACCAGGAGAACTCCTGTCTGGCACCTTCCCCGGTGGAGTTGTGCAGGGGGTGTGTTTGGAACATTTTGTCACCAGCCGACTCCAAAATTCAGCGGTTCCCCATCTCAGCCCAGAAAGCAGGTAGAACAACTTTTGTGGTGCCTTTCAGCTGCCTACCAAGGTAGTGTAAAAACTACCAACAGAATTCGTTCCTGGCACCTTCCCCGGTGGAGTTGTGCATGGGGTGTCTGTGGAACATTTTGTCACCGTCCGACTCCAAAATTCAGCGGTTCCCCATCTCAGCCCACAAAGCAGGTAGAACAACTTTTGTGGTGCCTTTCAGCTGCCTACCAAGGTAGTGTAAAAACTACCAGGAGAACTCCTGTCTGGCACCTTCCCCGGTGGAGTTGTGCATGGGGTGTGTTTGGAACATTTTGTCACCGGCCGAGTCCAAAATTCAGCGATTCCCCATCTCAGCCCAGAAAGCAGGTAGAACAACTTTTGTGGTGTCTTTCAGATGCCTACCAAGGTAGTGTAAAAACTACCAAGAGAACTCCTGTCTGGCACCTTCCCCGGTGGAGTTGTGCATGGGGTGTGTTTGGAACATTTTGTCACCGGCCGACTCCAAAATTCAGCGATTCCCCATCTCAGCCCAGAAAGCAGGTAGAACAACTTTTGTGGTGTCTTTCAGATGCCTACCAAGGTAGTGTAAAAACTACCAAGAGAACTCCTGTCTGGCACCTTCCCCGGTGGAGTTGTGCATGGGGTGTGTTTGGAACATTTTGTCACCGGCCGACTCCAAAATTCAGCGGTTCCCCATCTCAGCCCAGAAAGCAGGTAGAACAACTTTTGTGGTGCCTTTCAGATGCCTACCGGAGCAATGTAAAAACTACCAGGAGAACTCCTGTCTGGCACCTTCCGTGGTGGAGTTGTGCAGGGGGTGTGTTTGGAACATTCTGCCACCAGCCGACTCCAAAATTCAGCGGTTCCCCATCTCAGCCCAGAAAGCAGGTAGAACAACTTTTGTGGTGTCTTTCAGATGCCTACCGGAGCAATGTAAAAACTACCAGGAGAACTCCTGTCTGGCACCTTCCCCGGTGGAGTTGTGCATGGGGTGTCTGTGGAACATTTTGTCACCAGCCGACTCCAAAATTCAGCTGTTCCCCATCTCAGCCCACAAAGCAGGTACAACAACTTTTGTGGTGCCTTTCAGCTGCCTACCAAGGTAGTGTAAAAACTACCAAGAGAACTCCTGTCTGGCACCTTCCCCGGTGGAGTTGTGCATGGGGTGTGTTTGGAACATTTTGTCACTGGCCGAGTCCAAAATTCAGCGATTCCCCATCTAAGCCCAGAAAGCAGGTAGAACAACTTTTGTGGTGTCTTTTAGATGCCTACCAAGGTAGTGTAAAAACTACCAAGAGAACTCCTGTCTGGCACCTTCCCCGGTGGAGTTGTGCATGGGGTGTGTTTGGAACATTTTGTCACCAGCCGAGTCCAAAATTCAGCGATTCCCCATCTCAGCCCACAAAGCAGGTAGAACAACTTTTGTGGTGTCTTTCAGATGCCTACCAAGGTAGTGTAAAAACTACCAGGAGAACTCCTGTCTGGCACCTTCCCCGGTGGAGTTGTGCAGGGGGTGTGTTTGGAACATTTTGCCACCAGCCGACTCCAAAATTCAGCGGTTCCCCATCTCAGCCCAGAAAGCAGGTAGAACAACTTTTCTTGTGCCTTTCAGCTGCCTACCAAGGTAGTGTAAAAACTACCAACAGAATTCGTTCCTGGCACCTTCCCCGGTGGAGTTGTGCAGGGGGTGTGTTTGGAACATTTTGTCACCGGCCGACTCCAAAATTCAGCGGTTCCCCATCTAAGCCCAGAAAGCAGGTAGAACAACTTTTGTGGTGTCTTTTAGATGCCTACCAAGGTAGTGTAAAAACTACCAAGAGAACTCCTGTCTGGCACCTTCCCCGGTGGAGTTGTGCATGGGGTGTGTTTGGAACATTTTGTCACCGGCCGAGTCCAAAATTCAGCGATTCCCCATCTCAGCCCAGAAAGCAGGTAGAACAACTTTGTGGTGTCTTTCAGATGCCTACCGGAGCAATGTAAAAACTACCAGGAGAACTCCTGTCTGGCACCTTCCCCGGTGGAGTTGTGCAGGGGGTGTGTTTGGAACATTTTGTCACCAGCCGACTCCAAAATTCAGCGGTTCCCCATCTCAGCCCAGAAAGCAGGTAGAACAACTTTTGTGGTGCCTTTCAAATGCCTACCAAGGTAGTGTAAAAACTACCAAGAGAACTCCTGTCTGGCACCTTCCCCGGTGGAGTTGTGCATGGGGTGTGTTTGGAACATTTTGTCACCAGCCGAGTCCAAAATTCAGCGGTTCCCCATCTCAGCCCAGAAAGCAGGTAGAACAACTTTTGTGGTGCCTTTCAGCTGCCTACCAAGGTAGTGTAAAAACTACCAACAGAATTCGTTCCTGGCACCTTCCCCGGTGGAGTTGTGCATGGGGTGTCTGTGGAACATTTTGTCACCAGCCGACTCCAAAATTCAGCGGTTCCCCATCTCAGCCCACAAAGCAGGTAGAACAACTTTTGTGGTGCCTTTCAGCTGCCTACCAAGGTAGTGTAAAAACTACCAGGAGAACTCCTGTCTGGCACCTTCCCCGGTGGAGTTGTGCATGGGGTGTGTTTGGAACATTTTGTCACCGGCCGAGTCCAAAATTCAGCGATTCCCCATCTCAGCCCAGAAAGCAGGTAGAACAACTTTTGTGGTGTCTTTCAGATGCCTACCAAGGTAGTGTAAAAACTACCAAGAGAACTCCTGTCTGGCACCTTCCCCGGTGGAGTTGTGCATGGGGTGTGTTTGGAACATTTTGTCACCGGCCGACTCCAAAATTCAGCGATTCCCCATCTCAGCCCAGAAAGCAGGTAGAACAACTTTTGTGGTGTCTTTCAGATGCCTACCAAGGTAGTGTAAAAACTACCAAGAGAACTCCTGTCTGGCACCTTCCCCGGTGGAGTTGTGCATGGGGTGTGTTTGGAACATTTTGTCACCGGCCGACTCCAAAATTCAGCGGTTCCCCATCTCAGCCCAGAAAGCAGGTAGAACAACTTTTGTGGTGCCTTTCAGATGCCTACCGGAGCAATGTAAAAACTACCAGGAGAACTCCTGTCTGGCACCTTCCGTGGTGGAGTTGTGCAGGGGGTGTGTTTGGAACATTCTGCCACCAGCCGACTCCAAAATTCAGCGGTTCCCCATCTCAGCCCAGAAAGCAGGTAGAACAACTTTTGTGGTGCCTTTCAAATGCCTACCAAGGTAGTGTAAAAACTACCAGGAGAACTCCTGCCTGGCACCTTCCCCGGTGGAGTTGTGCATGGGGTGTGTTTGGAACATTTTGTCACCGGCCGACTCCAAAATTCAGCGGTTCCCCATCTCAGCCCAGAAAGCAGGTAGAACAACTTTTGTGGTGCCTTTCAGCTGCCTACCAAGGTAGTGTAAAAACTACCAGGAGAACTCCTGTCTGGCACCTTCCCCGGTGGAGTTGTGCAGGGGGTGTGTTTGGAACATTTTGTCACCAGCCGAGTCCAAAATTCAGCGGTTCCCCATCTCAGCCCACAAAGCAGGTACAACAACTTTTCTTGTGCCTTTCAGCTTCCTACCAAGGTAGTGTAAAAACTACCAACAGAATTCGTTCCTGGCACCTTCCCCGGTGGAGTTGTGCAGGGGGTGTGTTTGGAACATTTTGTCACCGGCCGACTCCAAAATTCAGCGGTTCCCCATCTCAGCCCAGAAAGCAGGTAGAACAACTTTTGTGGTGTCTTTCAGATGCCTACCGGAGCAATGTAAAAACTACCAGGAGAACTCCTGTCTGGCACCTTCCCCGGTGGAGTTGTGCAGGGGGTGTGTTTGGAACATTTTGTCACCAGCCGAGTCCAAAATTCAGCGTTTCCCCATCTCAGCCCAGAAAGCAGGTAGAACAACTTTTGTGGTGCCTTTCAAATGCCTACCAAGGTAGTGTAAAAACTACCAAGAGAACTCCTGTCTGGCACCTTCCCCGGTGGAGTTGTGCATGGTGTGTGTTTGGAACATTTTGTCACCGGCCGAGTCCAAAATTCAGCGATTCCCCATCTCAGCCCCGAAAGCAGGTAGAACAACTTTTGTGGTGTCTTTCAGATGCCTACCAAGGTAGTGTAAAAACTACCAGGAGAACTCCTGTCTGGCACCTTCCCCGGTGGAGTTGTGCATGGGGTGTGTTTGGAACATTTTGTCACCAGCCGAGTCCAAAATTCAGCGTTTCCCCATCTCAGCCCACAAAGCAGGTACAACAACTTTTCTTGTGCCTTTCAGCTGCCTACCAAGGTAGTGTAAAAACTACCAAAAGAATTCGTTCCTGGCACCTTCCCCGGTGGAGTTGTGCATGGGGTGTCTGTGGAACATTTTGCCACCGGCCGAGTCCAAAATTCAGCGATTCCCCATCTCAGCCCAGAAAGCAGGTAGAACAACTTTTGTGGTGTCTTTCAGATGCCTACCGGAGCAATGTAAAAACTACCAGGAGAACTCCTGTCTGGCACCTTCCCCGGTGGAGTTGTGCATGGGGTGTCTGTGGAACATTTTGTCACCAGCCGACTCCAAAATTCAGCTGTTCCCCATCTCAGCCCACAAAGCAGGTACAACAACTTTTGTGGTGCCTTTCAGCTGCCTACCAAGGTAGTGTAAAAACTACCAAGAGAACTCCTGTCTGGCACCTTCCCCGGTGGAGTTGTGCATGGGGTGTGTTTGGAACATTTTGTCACTGGCCGAGTCCAAAATTCAGCGATTCCCCATCTAAGCCCAGAAAGCAGGTAGAACAACTTTTGTGGTGTCTTTTAGATGCCTACCAAGGTAGTGTAAAAACTACCAAGAGAACTCCTGTCTGGCACCTTCCCCGGTGGAGTTGTGCATGGGGTGTGTTTGGAACATTTTGTCACCAGCCGAGTCCAAAATTCAGCGATTCCCCATCTCAGCCCACAAAGCAGGTAGAACAACTTTTGTGGTGTCTTTCAGATGCCTACCAAGGTAGTGTAAAAACTACCAGGAGAACTCCTGTCTGGCACCTTCCCCGGTGGAGTTGTGCAGGGGGTGTGTTTGGAACATTTTGCCACCAGCCGACTCCAAAATTCAGCGGTTCCCCATCTCAGCCCAGAAAGCAGGTAGAACAACTTTTCTTGTGCCTTTCAGCTGCCTACCAAGGTAGTGTAAAAACTACCAACAGAATTCGTTCCTGGCACCTTCCCCGGTGGAGTTGTGCAGGGGGTGTGTTTGGAACATTTTGTCACCGGCCGACTCCAAAATTCAGCGGTTCCCCATCTAAGCCCAGAAAGCAGGTAGAACAACTTTTGTGGTGTCTTTTAGATGCCTACCAAGGTAGTGTAAAAACTACCAAGAGAACTCCTGTCTGGCACCTTCCCCGGTGGAGTTGTGCATGGGGTGTGTTTGGAACATTTTGTCACCGGCCGAGTCCAAAATTCAGCGATTCCCCATCTCAGCCCAGAAAGCAGGTAGAACAACTTTTGTGGTGTCTTTGAGATGCCTACCGGAGCAATGTAAAAACTACCAGGAGAACTCCTGTCTGGCACCTTCCCCGGTGGAGTTGTGCAGGGGGTGTGTTTGGAACATTTTGTCACCAGCCGACTCCAAAATTCAGCGGTTCCCCATCTCAGCCCAGAAAGCAGGTAGAACAACTTTTGTGGTGCCTTTCA
This sequence comes from Falco biarmicus, assembly GCF_023638135.1. NCBI lineage: Eukaryota > Metazoa > Chordata > Aves > Falconiformes > Falconidae > Falco > Falco biarmicus. The sequence continues at coordinate 87,911 of NW_026612003.1, read as the reverse complement.
AATGCCTACCAAGGTAGTGTAAAAACTACCAAGAGAACTCCTGTCTGGCACCTTCCCCGGTGGAGTTGTGCATGGGGTGTGTTTGGAACATTTTGTCACCAGCCGAGTCCAAAATTCAGCGGTTCCCCATCTCAGCCCAGAAAGCAGGTAGAACAACTTTTGTGGTGCCTTTCAGCTGCCTACCAAGGTAGTGTAAAAACTACCAACAGAATTCGTTCCTGGCACCTTCCCCGGTGGAGTTGTGCATGGGGTGTCTGTGGAACATTTTGTCACCAGCCGACTCCAAAATTCAGCGGTTCCCCATCTCAGCCCACAAAGCAGGTAGAACAACTTTTGTGGTGTCTTTCAGCTGCCTACCAAGGTAGTGTAAAAACTACCAGGAGAACTCCTGTCTGGCACCTTCCCCGGTGGAGTTGTGCATGGGGTGTGTTTGGAACATTTTGTCACCGGCCGAGTCCAAAATTCAGCGATTCCCCATCTCAGCCCAGAAAGCAGGTAGAACAACTTTTGTGGTGTCTTTCAGATGCCTACCAAGGTAGTGTAAAAACTACCAAGAGAACTCCTGTCTGGCACCTTCCCCGGTGGAGTTGTGCATGGGGTGTGTTTGGAACATTTTGTCACCGGCCGACTCCAAAATTCAGCGATTCCCCATCTCAGCCCAGAAAGCAGGTAGAACAACTTTTGTGGTGTCTTTCAGATGCCTACCAAGGTAGTGTAAAAACTACCAAGAGAACTCCTGTCTGGCACCTTCCCCGGTGGAGTTGTGCATGGGGTGTGTTTGGAACATTTTGTCACCGGCCGACTCCAAAATTCAGCGGTTCCCCATCTCAGCCCAGAAAGCAGGTAGAACAACTTTTGTGGTGCCTTTCAGATGCCTACCGGAGCAATGTAAAAACTACCAGGAGAACTCCTGTCTGGCACCTTCCGTGGTGGAGTTGTGCAGGGGGTGTGTTTGGAACATTCTGCCACCAGCCGACTCCAAAATTCAGCGGTTCCCCATCTCAGCCCAGAAAGCAGGTAGAACAACTTTTGTGGTGCCTTTCAGCTGCCTACCAAGGTAGTGTAAAAACTACCAGGAGAACTCCTGTCTGGCAACTTCCCCGGTGGAGTTGTGCATGGGGTGTGTTTGGAACATTTTGTCACCGGCCGACTCCAAAATTCAGCGGTTCCCCATCTCAGCCCAGAAAGCAGGTAGAACAACTTTTGTGGTGCCTTTCAGCTGCCTACCAAGGTAGTGTAAAAACTACCAAGAGAACTCCTGTCTGGCACCTTCCCCGGTGGAGTTGTGCATGGGGTGTGTTTGGAACATTTTGTCAACGGCCGACTCCAAAATTCAGCGGTTCCCCATCTCAGCCCACAAAGCAGGTACAACAACTTTTCTTGTGCCTTTCAGCTGCCTACCAAGGTAGTGTAAAAACTACCAACAGAATTCGTTCCTGGCACCTTCCCCGGTGGAGTTGTGCATGGGGTGTGTTTGGAACATTTTGTCACCGGCCGACTCCAAAATTCAGCGGTTCCCCATCTCAGCCCAGAAAGCAGGTAGAACAACTTTTGTGGTGTCTTTCAGATGCCTACCAGAGCAATGTAAAAACTACCAGGAGAACTCCTGTCTGGCACCTTCCCCGGTGGAGTTGTGCAGGGGGTGTGTTTGGAACATTTTGTCACCAGCCGAGTCCAAAATTCAGCGTTTCCCCATCTCAGCCCAGAAAGCAGGTAGAACAACTTTTGTGGTGCCTTTCAAATGTCTACCAAGGTAGTGTAAAAACTACCAGGAGAACTCCTGTCTGGCACCTTCCCCGGTGGAGTTGTGCATGGGGTGTGTTTGGAACATTTTGTCACCGGCCGACTCCAAAATTCAGCGATTCCCCATCTCAGCCCCGAAAGCAGGTAGAACAACTTTTGTGGTGTCTTTCAGATGCCTACCAAGGTAGTGTAAAAACTACCAGGAGAACTCCTGTCTGGCACCTTCCCCGGTGGAGTTGTGCATGGGGTGTGTTTGGAACATTTTGTCACCAGCCGAGTCCAAAATTCAGCGTTTCCCCATCTCAGCCCAGAAAGCAGGTAGAACAACTTTTGTGGTGCCTTTCAGCTGCCTACCAAGGTAGTGTAAAAACTACCAGGAGAACTCCTGTCTGGCACCTTCCCCGGTGGAGTTGTGCAGGGGGTGTGTTTGGAACATTTTGTCACCAGCCGACTCCAAAATTCAGCGGTTCCCCATCTCAGCCCACAAAGCAGGTACAACAACTTTTCTTGTGCCTTTCAGCTGCCTACCAAGGTAGTGTAAAAACTACCAAAAGAATTCGTTCCTGGCACCTTCCCCGGTGGAGTTGTGCATGGGGTGTGTTTGGAACATTTTGTCACCGGCCGAGTCCAAAATTCAGCGATTCCCCATCTCAGCCCAGAAAGCAGGTAGAACAACTTTTGTGGTGTCTTTCAGATGCCTACCGGAGCAATGTAAAAACTACCAGGAGAACTCCTGTCTGGCACCTTCCCCGGTGGAGTTGTGCATGGGGTGTCTGTGGAACATTTTGCCACCGGCCGACTCCAAAATTCAGCGATTCCCCATCTCAGCCCAGAAAGCAGGTAGAACAACTTTTGTGGTGTCTTTCAGATGCCTACCGGAGCAATGTAAAAACTACCAGGAGAACTCCTGTCTGGCACCTTCCCCGGTGGAGTTGTGCAGGGGGTGTGTTTGGAACATTTTGTCACCAGCCGACTCCAAAATTCAGCGGTTCCCCATCTCAGCCCAGAAAGCAGGTAGAACAACTTTTGTGGTGTCTTTCAGATGCCTACCAAGGTAGTGTAAAAACTACCAGGAGAACTCCTGTCTGGCACCTTCCCCGGTGGAGTTGTGCATGGGGTGTGTTTGGAACATTTTGTCACCAGCCGACTCCAAAATTCATCTGTTCCCCATCTCAGCCCAGAAAGCAGGTAGAACAACTTTTGTGGTGTCTTTCAGATGTCTACCAAGGTAGTGTAAAAACTACTAAGAGAACTCCTGTCTGGCACCTTCCGTGGTGGAGTTGTGCAAGGGGTGTGTTTGGAACATTTTGTCACCGGCCGAGTCCAAAATTCAGCGATTCCCCATCTCAGCCCAGAAAGCAGGTAGAACAACTTTTGTGGTGCCTTTCAGCTGCCTACCAAGGTAGTGTAAAAACTACCAACAGAACTCCTGTCTGGCACCTTCCCCGGTGGAGTTGTGCATGGGGTGTGTTTGGAACATTTTGTCACCAGCCGACTCCAAAATTCAGCGGTTCCCCATCTCAGCCCAGAAAGCAGGTAGAACAACTTTTGTGGTGCCTTTCAGCTGCCTACCAAGGTAGTGTAAAAACTACCAGGAGAACTCCTGTCTGGCAACTTCCCCGGTGGAGTTGTGCATGGGGTGTGTTTGGAACATTTTGTCACCGGCCGACTCCAAAATTCAGCGGTTCCCCATCTCAGCCCAGAAAGCAGGTAGAACAACTTTTGTGGTGCCTTTCAGCTGCCTACCAAGGTAGTGTAAAAACTACCAAGAGAACTCCTGTCTGGCACCTTCCCCGGTGGAGTTGTGCATGGGGTGTGTTTGGAACATTTTGTCAACGGCCGACTCCAAAATTCAGCGGTTCCCCATCTCAGCCCACAAAGCAGGTACAACAACTTTTCTTGTGCCTTTCAGCTGCCTACCAAGGTAGTGTAAAAACTACCAACAGAATTCGTTCCTGGCACCTTCCCCGGTGGAGTTGTGCATGGGGTGTGTTTGGAACATTTTGTCACCGGCCGACTCCAAAATTCAGCGGTTCCCCATCTCAGCCCAGAAAGCAGGTAGAACAACTTTTGTGGTGTCTTTCAGATGCCTACCAGAGCAATGTAAAAACTACCAGGAGAACTCCTGTCTGGCACCTTCCCCGGTGGAGTTGTGCAGGGGGTGTGTTTGGAACATTTTGTCACCAGCCGAGTCCAAAATTCAGCGTTTCCCCATCTCAGCCCAGAAAGCAGGTAGAACAACTTTTGTGGTGCCTTTCAAATGTCTACCAAGGTAGTGTAAAAACTACCAGGAGAACTCCTGTCTGGCACCTTCCCCGGTGGAGTTGTGCATGGGGTGTGTTTGGAACATTTTGTCACCGGCCGACTCCAAAATTCAGCGATTCCCCATCTCAGCCCCGAAAGCAGGTAGAACAACTTTTGTGGTGTCTTTCAGATGCCTACCAAGGTAGTGTAAAAACTACCAGGAGAACTCCTGTCTGGCACCTTCCCCGGTGGAGTTGTGCATGGGGTGTGTTTGGAACATTTTGTCACCAGCCGAGTCCAAAATTCAGCGTTTCCCCATCTCAGCCCAGAAAGCAGGTAGAACAACTTTTGTGGTGCCTTTCAGCTGCCTACCAAGGTAGTGTAAAAACTACCAGGAGAACTCCTGTCTGGCACCTTCCCCGGTGGAGTTGTGCAGGGGGTGTGTTTGGAACATTTTGTCACCAGCCGACTCCAAAATTCAGCGGTTCCCCATCTCAGCCCACAAAGCAGGTACAACAACTTTTCTTGTGCCTTTCAGCTGCCTACCAAGGTAGTGTAAAAACTACCAAAAGAATTCGTTCCTGGCACCTTCCCCGGTGGAGTTGTGCATGGGGTGTGTTTGGAACATTTTGTCACCGGCCGAGTCCAAAATTCAGCGATTCCCCATCTCAGCCCAGAAAGCAGGTAGAACAACTTTTGTGGTGTCTTTCAGATGCCTACCGGAGCAATGTAAAAACTACCAGGAGAACTCCTGTCTGGCACCTTCCCCGGTGGAGTTGTGCATGGGGTGTCTGTGGAACATTTTGCCACCGGCCGACTCCAAAATTCAGCGATTCCCCATCTCAGCCCAGAAAGCAGGTAGAACAACTTTTGTGGTGTCTTTCAGATGCCTACCGGAGCAATGTAAAAACTACCAGGAGAACTCCTGTCTGGCACCTTCCCCGGTGGAGTTGTGCAGGGGGTGTGTTTGGAACATTTTGTCACCAGCCGACTCCAAAATTCAGCGGTTCCCCATCTCAGCCCAGAAAGCAGGTAGAACAACTTTTGTGGTGTCTTTCAGATGCCTACCAAGGTAGTGTAAAAACTACCAGGAGAACTCCTGTCTGGCACCTTCCCCGGTGGAGTTGTGCATGGGGTGTGTTTGGAACATTTTGTCACCAGCCGACTCCAAAATTCATCTGTTCCCCATCTCAGCCCAGAAAGCAGGTAGAACAACTTTTGTGGTGTCTTTCAGATGTCTACCAAGGTAGTGTAAAAACTACTAAGAGAACTCCTGTCTGGCACCTTCCGTGGTGGAGTTGTGCAAGGGGTGTGTTTGGAACATTTTGTCACCGGCCGAGTCCAAAATTCAGCGATTCCCCATCTCAGCCCAGAAAGCAGGTAGAACAACTTTTGTGGTGCCTTTCAGCTGCCTACCAAGGTAGTGTAAAAACTACCAACAGAACTCCTGTCTGGCACCTTCCCCGGTGGAGTTGTGCATGGGGTGTGTTTGGAACATTTTGTCACCGGCCGACTCCAAAATTCAGCGGTTCCCCATCTCAGCCCACAAAGCAGGTACAACTTCTTTTCTTGTGCCTTTCAGCTGCCTACCAAGGTAGTGTAAAAACTACCAACAGAATTCGTTCCTGGCACCTTCCCCGGTGGAGTTGTGCATGGGGTGTCTGTGGAACATTTTCTCAGCAGCCGACTCCAAAATTCAGCGATTCCCCATCTCAGCCCAGAAAGCAGGTAGAACAACTTTGTGGTGTCTTTCAGATGCCTACCGGAGCAATGTAAAAACTACCAGGAGAACTCCTGTCTGGCACCTTCCCCGGTGGAGTTTTGCATGGGGTGTGTTTGGAACATTTTGTCACCAGCCGACTCCAAAATTCAGCGATTCCCCATCTCAGCCCAGAAAGCAGGTAGAACAACTTTGTGGTGTCTTTAAGATGCCTACCGGAGCAATGTAAAAACTACCAGGAGAACTCCTGTCTGGCACCTTCCCCGGTGGAGTTTTGCATGGGGTGTGTTTGGAACATTTTGTCACCAGCCGACTCCAAAATTCAGCGGTTCCCCATCTCAGCCCACAAAGCAGGTACAACAACTTTTGTGGTGCCTTTCAGCTGCCTACCAAGGTAGTGTAAAAACTACCAAGAGAACTCCTGTCTGGCACCTTCCCCGGTGGAGTTGTGCATGGGGTGTGTTTGGAACATTTTGTCACTGGCCGAGTCCAAAATTCAGCGATTCCCCATCTAAGCCCAGAAAGCAGGTAGAACAACTTTTGTGGTGTCTTTCAGATGCCTACCAAGGTAGTGTAAAAATTACCAGGAGAACTCCTGTCTGGCACCTTCCGTGGTGGAGTTGTGCATGGGGTGTGTTTGGAACATTTTGTCACCGGCCGAGTCCAAAATTCAGCGGTTCCCCATCTCAGCCCAGAAAGCAGGTAGAACAACTTTTGTGGTGTCTTTCAGATGCCTACCGGAGCAATGTAAAAACTACCAGGAGAACTCCTGTCTGGCACCTTCCCCGGTGGAGTTGTGCAGGGGGTGTGTTTGGAACATTTTGCCACCAGCCGAGTCCAAAATTCAGCGTTTCCCCATCTCAGCCCAGAAAGCAGGTAGAACAACTTTTGTGGTGCCTTTCAGCTGCCTACCGGAGCAATGTAAAAACTACCAGGAGAACTCCTGTCTGGCACCTTCCCCGGTGGAGTTGTGCATGGGGTGTGTTTGGAACATTTTGCCACCAGCCGACTCCAAAATTCAGCGGTTCCCCATCTCAGCCCACAAAGCAGGTACAACTTCTTTTCTTGTGCCTTTCAGCTTCCTACCAAGGTAGTGTAAAAACTACCAACAGAATTCGTTCCTGGCACCTTCCCCGGTGGAGTTGTGCAGGGGGTGTGTTTGGAACATTTTGTCACCGGCCGACTCCAAAATTCAGCGGTTCCCCATCTCAGCCCAGAAAGCAGGTAGAACAACTTTTGTGGTGTCTTTCAGATGCCTACCGGAGCAATGTAAAAACTACCAGGAGAACTCCTGTCTGGCACCTTCCCCGGTGGAGTTGTGCAGGGGGTGTGTTTGGAACATTTTGTCACCAGCCGACTCCAAAATTCAGCGGTTCCCCATCTCAGCCCAGAAAGCAGGTAGAACAACTTTTGTGGTGCCTTTCAAATGCCTACCAAGGTAGTGTAAAAACTACCAAGAGAACTCCTGTCTGGCACCTTCCCCGGTGGAGTTGTGCATGGGGTGTGTTTGGAACATTTTGTCACCAGCCGAGTCCAAAATTCAGCGGTTCCCCATCTCAGCCCAGAAAGCAGGTAGAACAACTTTTGTGGTGCCTTTCAGCTGCCTACCAAGGTAGTGTAAAAACTACCAGGAGAACTCCTGTCTGGCACCTTCCCCGGTGGAGTTGTGCAGGGGGTGTGTTTGGAACATTTTGTCACCGGCCGACTCCAAAATTCAGCGGTTCCCCATCTCAGCCCACAAAGCAGGTACAACAACTTTTCTTGTGCCTTTCAGCTGCCTACCAAGGTAGTGTAAAAACTACCAAAAGAATTCGTTCCTGGCACCTTCCCCGGTGGAGTTGTGCATGGGGTGTCTGTGGAACATTTTGCCACCGGCCGAGTCCAAAATTCAGCGATTCCCCATCTCAGCCCAGAAAGCAGGTAGAACAACTTTTGTGGTGTCTTTCAGATGCCAACCGGAGCAATGTAAAAACTACCAGGAGAACTCCTGTCTGGCACCTTCCCCGGTGGAGTTGTGCATGGGGTGTCTGTGGAACATTTTGCCACCGGCCGACTCCAAAATTCAGCGATTCCCCATCTCAGCCCAGAAAGCAGGTAGAACAACTTTTGTGGTGTCTTTCAGATGCCTACCGGAGCAATGTAAAAACTACCAGGAGAACTCCTGTCTGGCACCTTCCCCGGTGGAGTTGTGCATGGGGTGTGTTTGGAACATTTTGTCACCAGCCGACTCCAAAATTCAGCGGTTCCCCATCTCAGCCCAGAAAGCAGGTAGAACAACTTTTGTGGTGTCTTTCAGATGCCTACCAAGGTAGTGTAAAAACTACCAGGAGAACTCCTGTCTGGCACCTTCCCCGGTGGAGTTGTGCATGGGGTGTGTTTGGAACATTTTGTCACCAGCCGACTCCAAAATTCATCTGTTCCCCATCTCAGCCCAGAAAGCAGGTAGAACAACTTTTGTGGTGTCTTTCAGATGTCTACCAAGGTAGTGTAAAAACTACTAAGAGAACTCCTGTCTGGCACCTTCCGTGGTGGAGTTGTGCAAGGGGTGTGTTTGGAACATTTTGTCACCGGCCGAGTCCAAAATTCAGCGATTCCCCATCTCAGCCCAGAAAGCAGGTAGAACAACTTTTGTGGTGCCTTTCAGCTGCCTACCAAGGTAGTGTAAAAACTACCAACAGAACTCCTGTCTGGCACCTTCCCCGGTGGAGTTGTGCATGGGGTGTGTTTGGAACATTTTGTCAACGGCCGACTCCAAAATTCAGCGGTTCCCCATCTCAGCCCACAAAGCAGGTACAACTTCTTTTCTTGTGCCTTTCAGCTGCCTACCAAGGTAGTGTAAAAACTACCAACAGAATTCGTTCCTGGCACCTTCCCCGGTGGAGTTGTGCAGGGGGTGTCTGTGGAACATTTTGTCAGCAGCCGACTCCAAAATTCAGCGATTCCCCATCTCAGCCCAGAAAGCAGGTAGAACAACTTTGTGGTGTCTTTCAGATGCCTACCGGAGCAATGTAAAAACTACCAGGAGAACTCCTGTCTGGCAACTTCCCCGGTGGAGTTGTGCATGGGGTGTGTTTGGAACATTTTGTCACCGGCCGAGTCCAAAATTCAGCGGTTCCCCATCTCAGCCCAGAAAGCAGGTAGAACAACTTTTGTGGTGTCTTTCAGATGCCTACCGGAGCAATGTAAAAACTACCAGGAGAACTCCTGTCTGGCACCTTCCCCGGTGGAGTTGTGCATGGGGTGTGTTTGGAACATTTTGTCACCGGCCGACTCCAAAATTCAGCGATTCCCCATCTCAGCCCAGAAAGCAGGTAGAACAACTTTTGTGGTGTCTTTCAGATGCCTACCAAGGTAGTGTAAAAACTACCAGGAGAACTCCTGTCTGGCACCTTCCCCGGTGGAGTTGTGCAGGGGGTGTGTTTGGAACATTTTGCCACCAGCCGACTCCAAAATTCAGCGGTTCCCCATCTCAGCCCAGAAAGCAGGTAGAACAACTTTTGTGGTGCCTTTCAGCTGCCTACCAAGGTAGTGTAAAAACTACCAAGAGAACTCCTGTCTGGCACCTTCCCCGGTGGAGTTGTGCATGGGGTGTGTTTGGAACATTTTGTCACCAGCCGACTCCAAAATTCAGCGGTTCCCCATCTCAGCCCACAAAGCAGGTACAACAACTTTTGTGGTGTCTTTCAGCTGCCTACCAAGGTAGTGTAAAAACTACCAAGAGAACTCCTGTCTGGCACCTTCCCCGGTGGAGTTGTGCATGGGGTGTGTTTGGAACATTTTGTCACTGGCCGAGTCCAAAATTCAGCGATTCCCCATCTAAGCCCAGAAAGCAGGTAGAACAACTTTTGTGGTGTCTTTTAGATGCCTACCAAGGTAGTGTAAAAACTACCAAGAGAACTCCTGTCTGGCACCTTCCGTGGTGGAGTTGTGCAAGGGGTGTGTTTGGAACATTTTGTCACCGGCCGAGTCCAAAATTCAGCGATTCCCCATCTCAGCCCACAAAGCAGGTAGAACAACTTTTGTGGTGTCTTTCAGATGCCTACTGGAGCAATGTAAAAACTACCAGGAGAACTCCTGTCTGGCACCTTCCCCGGTGGAGTTGTGCAGGGGGTGTGTTTGGAACATTTTGTCACCAGCCGACTCCAAAATTCAGCGGTTCCCCATCTCAGCCCAGAAAGCAGGTAGAACAACTTTTCTTGTGCCTTTCAGCTGCCTACCAAGGTAGTGTAAAAACTACCAACAGAATTCGTTCCTGGCACCTTCCCCGGTGGAGTTGTGCATGGGGTGTCTGTGGAACATTTTGTCACCGTCCGACTCCAAAATTCAGCGGTTCCCCATCTCAGCCCACAAAGCAGGTAGAACAACTTTTGTGGTGTCTTTCAGATGCCTACCAAGGTAGTGTAAAAACTACCAGGAGAACTCCTGTCTGGCACCTTCCGTGGTGGAGTTGTGCAGGGGGGGTGTTTGGAACATTTTGTCACCAGCCGACTCCAAAATTCAGCGGTTCCCCATCTCAGCCCAGAAAGCAGGTAAAACAACTTTTGTGGTGTCTTTCAGATGCCTACCAAGGTAGTGTAAAAACTACTAGGAGAACTCCTGTCTGGCACCTTCCCCGGTGGAGTTGTGCATGGGGTGTGTTTGGAACATTTTGTCACCGGCCGAGTCCAAAATTCAGCGTTTCCCCATCTCAGCCCAGAAAGCAGGTAGAACAACTTTTGTGGTGCCTTTCAGATGCCTACCAAGGTAGTGTAAAAACTACCAGGAGAACTCCTGTCTGGCACCTTCCCCGGTGGAGTTGTGCATGGGGTGTGTTAGGAACATTTTGTCACCAGCCGAGTCCAAAATTCAGCGGTTCCCCATCTCAGCCCACAAAGCAGGTAAAACTTCTTTTCTTGAGCCTTTCAGCTGCCTACCAAGGTAGTGTAAAAACTACCAACAGAATTCGTTCCTGGCACCTTCCCCGGTGGAGTTGTGCATAGGGTGTCTGTGGAACATTTTGTCACCGGCCGAGTCCAAAATTCAGCGATTCCCCATCTCAGCCCCGAAAGCAGGAAGAACAACTTTTGTGGTGTCTTTCAGATGCCTACCAAGGTAGTGTAAAAACTACCAGGAGAACTCCTGTCTGGCACCTTCCCCGGTGGAGTTGTGCATGGGGTGTGTTTGGAACATTTTGTCACCAGCCGAGTCCAAAATTCAGCGTTTCCCCATCTCAGCCCAGAAAGCAGGTAGAACAACTTTTGTGGTGCCTTTCAGCTGCCTACCAAGGTAGTGTAAAAACTACCAGGAGAACTCCTGTCTGGCACCTTCCCCGGTGGAGTTGTGCAGGGGGTGTGTTTGGAACATTTTGTCACCAGCCGACTCCAAAATTCAGCGGTTCCCCATCTCAGCCCACAAAGCAGGTACAACAACTTTTCTTGTGCCTTTCAGCTGCCTACCAAGGTAGTGTAAAAACTACCAAAAGAATTCGTTCCTGGCACCTTCCCCGGTGGAGTTGTGCATGGGGTGTCTGTGGAACATTTTGCCACCGGCCGAGTCCAAAATTCAGCGATTCCCCATCTCAGCCCAGAAAGCAGGTAGAACAACTTTTGTGGTGTCTTTCAGATGCCTACCGGAGCAATGTAAAAACTACCAGGAGAACTCCTGTCTGGCACCTTCCCCGGTGGAGTTGTGCATGGGGTGTCTGTGGAACATTTTGCCACCGGCCGAGTCCAAAATTCAGCGATTCCCCATCTCAGCCCAGAAAGCAGGTAGAACAACTTTTGTGGTGTCTTTCAGATGCCTACCGGAGCAATGTAAAAACTACCAGGAGAACTCCTGTCTGGCACCTTCCCCGGTGGAGTTGTGCAGGGGGTGTGTTTGGAACATTTTGTCACCAGCCGACTCCAAAATTCAGCGGTTCCCCATCTCAGCCCAGAAAGCAGGTAGAACAACTTTTGTGGTGTCTTTCAGATGCCTACCAAGGTAGTGTAAAAACTACCAGGAGAACTCCTGTCTGGCACCTTCCCCGGTGGAGTTGTGCATGGGGTGTGTTTGGAACATTTTGTCACCAGCCGACTCCAAAATTCATCTGTTCCCCATCTCAGCCCAGAAAGCAGGTAGAACAACTTTTGTGGTGTCTTTCAGATGTCTACCAAGGTAGTGTAAAAACTACTAAGAGAACTCCTGTCTGGCACCTTCCGTGGTGGAGTTGTGCAAGGGGTGTGTTTGGAACATTTTGTCACCGGCCGAGTCCAAAATTCAGCGATTCCCCATCTCAGCCCAGAAAGCAGGTAGAACAACTTTTGTGGTGCCTTTCAGCTGCCTACCAAGGTAGTGTAAAAACTACCAACAGAACTCCTGTCTGGCACCTTCCCCGGTGGAGTTGTGCATGGGGTGTGTTTGGAACATTTTGTCACCAGCCGACTCCAAAATTCAGCGGTTCCCCATCTCAGCCCACAAAGCAGGTACAACAACTTTTGTGGTGCCTTTCAGCTGCCTACCAAGGTAGTGTAAAAACTACCAAGAGAACTCCTGTCTGGCACCTTCCCCGGTGGAGTTGTGCATGGGGTGTGTTTGGAACATTTTGTCACTGGCCGAGTCCAAAATTCAGCGATTCCCCATCTAAGCCCAGAAAGCAGGTAGAACAACTTTTGTGGTGTCTTTCAGATGCCTACCAAGGTAGTGTAAAAATTACCAGGAGAACTCCTGTCTGGCACCTTCCGTGGTGGAGTTGTGCATGGGGTGTGTTTGGAACATTTTGTCACCGGCCGAGTCCAAAATTCAGCGGTTCCCCATCTCAGCCCAGAAAGCAGGTAGAACAACTTTTGTGGTGTCTTTCAGATGCCTACCGGAGCAATGTAAAAACTACCAGGAGAACTCCTGTCTGGCACCTTCCCCGGTGGAGTTGTGCAGGGGGTGTGTTTGGAACATTTTGCCACCAGCCGAGTCCAAAATTCAGCGTTTCCCCATCTCAGCCCAGAAAGCAGGTAGAACAACTTTTGTGGTATCTTTCAGATGCCTACCGGAGCAATGTAAAAACTACCAGGAGAACTCCTGTCTGGCACCTTCCCCGGTGGAGTTGTGCATGGGGTGTGTTTGGAACATTTTGTCACCGGCCGACTCCAAAATTCAGCGGTTCCCCATCTCAGCCCAGAAAGCAGGTACAACTTCTTTTCTTGTGCCTTTCAGCTTCCTACCAAGGTAGTGTAAAAACTACCAACAGAATTCGTTCCTGGCACCTTCCCCGGTGGAGTTGTGCAGGGGGTGTGTTTGGAACATTTTGTCACCGGCCGACTCCAAAATTCAGCGATTCCCCATCTCAGCCCAGAAAGCAGGTAGAACAACTTTTGTGGTGTCTTTCAGATGCCTACCGGAGCAATGTAAAAACTACCAGGAGAACTCCTGTCTGGCACCTTCCCCGGTGGAGTTGTGCAGGGGGTGTGTTTGGAACATTTTGTCACCGGCCGAGTCCAAAATTCAGCGATTCCCCATCTCAGCCCAGAAAGCAGGTAGAACAACTTTTGTGGTGCCTTTCAGCTGCCTACCAAGGTAGTGTAAAAACTACCAACAGAACTCCTGTCTGGCACCTTCCCCGGTGGAGTTGTGCATGGGGTGTGTTTGGAACATTTTGTCACCGGCCGACTCCAAAATTCAGCGGTTCCCCATCTCAGCCCAGAAAGCAGGTACAACTTCTTTTCTTGTGCCTTTCAGCTGCCTACCAAGGTAGTGTAAAAACTACCAACAGAATTCGTTCCTGGCACCTTCCCCGGTGGAGTTGTGCATGGGGTGTCTGTGGAACATTTTGTCAGCAGCCGACTCCAAAATTCAGCGATTCCCCATCTCAGCCCAGAAAGCAGGTAGAACAACTTTGTGGTGTCTTTCAGATGCCTACCGGAGCAATGTAAAAACTACCAGGAGAACTCCTGTCTGGCACCTTCCCCGGTGGAGTTTTGCATGGGGTGTGTTTGGAACATTTTGTCACCAGCCGACTCCAAAATTCAGCGATTCCCCATCTCAGCCCAGAAAGCAGGTAGAACAACTTTGTGGTGTCTTTAAGATGCCTACCGGAGCAATGTAAAAACTACCAGGAGAACTCCTGTCTGGCACCTTCCCCGGTGGAGTTTTGCATGGGGTGTGTTTGGAACATTTTGTCACCAGCCGACTCCAAAATTCAGCGGTTCCCCATCTCAGCCCACAAAGCAGGTACAACAACTTTTGTGGTGCCTTTCAGCTGCCTACCAAGGTAGTGTAAAAACTACCAAGAGAACTCCTGTCTGGCACCTTCCCCGGTGGAGTTGTGCATGGGGTGTGTTTGGAACATTTTGTCACTGGCCGAGTCCAAAATTCAGCGATTCCCCATCTAAGCCCAGAAAGCAGGTAGAACAACTTTTGTGGTGTCTTTCAGATGCCTACCAAGGTAGTGTAAAAATTACCAGGAGAACTCCTGTCTGGCACCTTCCGTGGTGGAGTTGTGCATGGGGTGTGTTTGGAACATTTTGTCACCGGCCGAGTCCAAAATTCAGCGGTTCCCCATCTCAGCCCAGAAAGCAGGTAGAACAACTTTTGTGGTGTCTTTCAGATGCCTACCGGAGCAATGTAAAAACTACCAGGAGAACTCCTGTCTGGCACCTTCCCCGGTGGAGTTGTGCAGGGGGTGTGTTTGGAACATTTTGCCACCAGCCGAGTCCAAAATTCAGCGTTTCCCCATCTCAGCCCAGAAAGCAGGTAGAACAACTTTTGTGGTACCTTTCAGATGCCTACCGGAGCAATGTAAAAACTACCAGGAGAACTCCTGTCTGGCACCTTCCCCGGTGGAGTTGTGCATGGGGTGTGTTTGGAACATTTTGCCACCAGCCGACTCCAAAATTCAGCGGTTCCCCATCTCAGCCCACAAAGCAGGTACAACTTCTTTTCTTGTGCCTTTCAGCTTCCTACCAAGGTAGTGTAAAAACTACCAACAGAATTCGTTCCTGGCACCTTCCCCGGTGGAGTTGTGCAGGGGGTGTGTTTGGAACATTTTGTCACCGGCCGACTCCAAAATTCAGCGATTCCCCATCTCAGCCCAGAAAGCAGGTAGAACAACTTTTGTGGTGTCTTTCAGATGCCTACCGGAGCAATGTAAAAACTACCAGGAGAACTCCTGTCTGGCACCTTCCCCGGTGGAGTTGTGCAGGGGGTGTGTTTGGAACATTTTGTCACCAGCCGACTCCAAAATTCAGCGGTTCCCCATCTCAGCCCAGAAAGCAGGTAGAACAACTTTTGTGGTGCCTTTCAAATGCCTACCAAGGTAGTGTAAAAACTACCAAGAGAACTCCTGTCTGGCACCTTCCCCGGTGGAGTTGTGCATGGGGTGTGTTTGGAACATTTTGTCACCAGCCGAGTCCAAAATTCAGCGGTTCCCCATCTCAGCCCAGAAAGCAGGTAGAACAACTTTTGTGGTGCCTTTCAGCTGCCTACCAAGGTAGTGTAAAAACTACCAGGAGAACTCCTGTCTGGCACCTTCCCCGGTGGAGTTGTGCAGGGGGTGTGTTTGGAACATTTTGTCACCGGCCGACTCCAAAATTCAGCGGTTCCCCATCTCAGCCCACAAAGCAGGTACAACAACTTTTCTTGTGCCTTTCAGCTGCCTACCAAGGTAGTGTAAAAACTACCAAAAGAATTCGTTCCTGGCACCTTCCCCGGTGGAGTTGTGCATGGGGTGTCTGTGGAACATTTTGCCACCGGCCGAGTCCAAAATTCAGCGATTCCCCATCTCAGCCCAGAAAGCAGGTAGAACAACTTTTGTGGTGTCTTTCAGATGCCTACCGGAGCAATGTAAAAACTACCAGGAGAACTCCTGTCTGGCACCTTCCCCGGTGGAGTTGTGCATGGGGTGTCTGTGGAACATTTTGTCACCAGCCGACTCCAAAATTCAGCTGTTCCCCATCTCAGCCCACAAAGCAGGTACAACAACTTTTGTGGTGCCTTTCAGCTGCCTACCAAGGTAGTGTAAAAACTACCAAGAGAACTCCTGTCTGGCACCTTCCCCGGTGGAGTTGTGCATGGGGTGTGTTTGGAACATTTTGTCACTGGCCGAGTCCAAAATTCAGCGATTCCCCATCTAAGCCCAGAAAGCAGGTAGAACAACTTTTGTGGTGTCTTTTAGATGCCTACCAAGGTAGTGTAAAAACTACCAAGAGAACTCCTGTCTGGCACCTTCCCCGGTGGAGTTGTGCATGGGGTGTGTTTGGAACATTTTGTCACCAGCCGAGTCCAAAATTCAGCGATTCCCCATCTCAGCCCACAAAGCAGGTAGAACAACTTTTGTGGTGTCTTTCAGATGCCTACCAAGGTAGTGTAAA
The DNA here is from genome assembly GCF_023638135.1 of Falco biarmicus. NCBI lineage: Eukaryota > Metazoa > Chordata > Aves > Falconiformes > Falconidae > Falco > Falco biarmicus. The sequence goes on along the minus strand of NW_026612003.1, from coordinate 71,885 downwards.
AACTACCAGGAGAACTCCTGTCTGGCACCTTCCCCGGTGGAGTTGTGCAGGGGGTGTGTTTGGAACATTTTGCCACCAGCCGACTCCAAAATTCAGCGGTTCCCCATCTCAGCCCAGAAAGCAGGTAGAACAACTTTTCTTGTGCCTTTCAGCTGCCTACCAAGGTAGTGTAAAAACTACCAACAGAATTCGTTCCTGGCACCTTCCCCGGTGGAGTTGTGCAGGGGGTGTGTTTGGAACATTTTGTCACCGGCCGACTCCAAAATTCAGCGGTTCCCCATCTAAGCCCAGAAAGCAGGTAGAACAACTTTTGTGGTGTCTTTTAGATGCCTACCAAGGTAGTGTAAAAACTACCAAGAGAACTCCTGTCTGGCACCTTCCGTGGTGGAGTTGTGCATGGGGTGTGTTTGGAACATTTTGTCACCGGCCGAGTCCAAAATTCAGCGATTCCCCATCTCAGCCCAGAAAGCAGGTAGAACAACTTTTGTGGTGTCTTTGAGATGCCTACCGGAGCAATGTAAAAACTACCAGGAGAACTCCTGTCTGGCACCTTCCCCGGTGGAGTTGTGCAGGGGGTGTGTTTGGAACATTTTGTCACCAGCCGACTCCAAAATTCAGCGGTTCCCCATCTCAGCCCAGAAAGCAGGTAGAACAACTTTTGTGGTGCCTTTCAAATGCCTACCAAGGTAGTGTAAAAACTACCAAGAGAACTCCTGTCTGGCACCTTCCCCGGTGGAGTTGTGCATGGGGTGTGTTTGGAACATTTTGTCACCAGCCGAGTCCAAAATTCAGCGGTTCCCCATCTCAGCCCAGAAAGCAGGTAGAACAACTTTTGTGGTGCCTTTCAGATGCCTACCAAGGTAGTGTAAAAACTACCAACAGAATTCGTTCCTGGCACCTTCCCCGGTGGAGTTGTGCATGGGGTGTCTGTGGAACATTTTGTCACCAGCCGACTCCAAAATTCAGCGGTTCCCCATCTCAGCCCACAAAGCAGGTAGAACAACTTTTGTGGTGTCTTTCAGCTGCCTACCAAGGTAGTGTAAAAACTACCAGGAGAACTCCTGTCTGGCACCTTCCCCGGTGGAGTTGTGCATGGGGTGTGTTTGGAACATTTTGTCACCGGCCGAGTCCAAAATTCAGCGATTCCCCATCTCAGCCCAGAAAGCAGGTAGAACAACTTTTGTGGTGTCTTTCAGATGCCTACCAAGGTAGTGTAAAAACTACCAAGAGAACTCCTGTCTGGCACCTTCCCCGGTGGAGTTGTGCATGGGGTGTGTTTGGAACATTTTGTCACCGGCCGACTCCAAAATTCAGCGATTCCCCATCTCAGCCCAGAAAGCAGGTAGAACAACTTTTGTGGTGTCTTTCAGATGCCTACCAAGGTAGTGTAAAAACTACCAAGAGAACTCCTGTCTGGCACCTTCCCCGGTGGAGTTGTGCATGGGGTGTGTTTGGAACATTTTGTCACCGGCCGACTCCAAAATTCAGCGGTTCCCCATCTCAGCCCAGAAAGCAGGTAGAACAACTTTTGTGGTGCCTTTCAGATGCCTACCGGAGCAATGTAAAAACTACCAGGAGAACTCCTGTCTGGCACCTTCCGTGGTGGAGTTGTGCAGGGGGTGTGTTTGGAACATTCTGCCACCAGCCGACTCCAAAATTCAGCGGTTCCCCATCTCAGCCCAGAAAGCAGGTAGAACAACTTTTGTGGTGCCTTTCAAATGCCTACCAAGGTAGTGTAAAAACTACCAGGAGAACTCCTGCCTGGCACCTTCCCCGGTGGAGTTGTGCATGGGGTGTGTTTGGAACATTTTGTCACCGGCCGACTCCAAAATTCAGCGGTTCCCCATCTCAGCCCAGAAAGCAGGTAGAACAACTTTTGTGGTGCCTTTCAGCTGCCTACCAAGGTAGTGTAAAAACTACCAGGAGAACTCCTGTCTGGCACCTTCCCCGGTGGAGTTGTGCAGGGGGTGTGTTTGGAACATTTTGTCACCAGCCGAGTCCAAAATTCAGCGGTTCCCCATCTCAGCCCACAAAGCAGGTACAACAACTTTTCTTGTGCCTTTCAGCTTCCTACCAAGGTAGTGTAAAAACTACCAACAGAATTCGTTCCTGGCACCTTCCCCGGTGGAGTTGTGCAGGGGGTGTGTTTGGAACATTTTGTCACCGGCCGACTCCAAAATTCAGCGGTTCCCCATCTCAGCCCAGAAAGCAGGTAGAACAACTTTTGTGGTGTCTTTCAGATGCCTACCGGAGCAATGTAAAAACTACCAGGAGAACTCCTGTCTGGCACCTTCCCCGGTGGAGTTGTGCAGGGGGTGTGTTTGGAACATTTTGTCACCAGCCGAGTCCAAAATTCAGCGGTTCCCCATCTCAGCCCAGAAAGCAGGTAGAACAACTTTTGTGGTGCCTTTCAGGTGCCTACCAAGGTAGTGTAAAAACTACCAAGAGAACTCCTGTCTGGCACCTTCCCCGGTGGAGTTGTGCATGGTGTGTGTTTGGAACATTTTGTCACCGGCCGAGTCCAAAATTCAGCGATTCCCCATCTCAGCCCCGAAAGCAGGTAGAACAACTTTTGTGGTGTCTTTCAGATGCCTACCAAGGTAGTGTAAAAACTACCAAGAGAACTCCTGTCTGGCACCTTCCCCGGTGGAGTTGTGCATGGGGTGTGTTTGGAACATTTTGTCACCGGCCGAGTCCAAAATTCAGCGTTTCCCCATCTCAGCCAGAAAGCAGGTAGAACAACTTTTGTGGTGCCTTTCAGCTGCCTACCAAGGTAGTGTAAAAACTACCAGGAGAACTCCTGTCTGGCACCTTCCCCGGTGGAGTTGTGCATGGGGTGTGTTTGGAACATTTTGTCACCAGCCGAGTCCAAAATTCAGCGGTTCCCCATCTCAGCCCACAAAGCAGGTACAACAACTTTTCTTGTGCCTTTCAGCTGCCTACCAAGGTAGTGTAAAAACTACCAAAAGAATTCGTTCCTGGCACCTTCCCCGGTGGAGTTGTGCATGGGGTGTCTGTGGAACATTTTGCCACCGGCCGAGTCCAAAATTCAGCGATTCCCCATCTCAGCCCAGAAAGCAGGTAGAACAACTTTTGTGGTGTCTTTCAGATGCCTACCGGAGCAATGTAAAAACTACCAGGAGAACTCCTGTCTGGCACCTTCCCCGGTGGAGTTGTGCATGGGGTGTCTGTGGAACATTTTGTCACCAGCCGACTCCAAAATTCAGCTGTTCCCCATCTCAGCCCACAAAGCAGGTACAACAACTTTTGTGGTGCCTTTCAGCTGCCTACCAAGGTAGTGTAAAAACTACCAAGAGAACTCCTGTCTGGCACCTTCCCCGGTGGAGTTGTGCATGGGGTGTGTTTGGAACATTTTGTCACTGGCCGAGTCCAAAATTCAGCGATTCCCCATCTAAGCCCAGAAAGCAGGTAGAACAACTTTTGTGGTGTCTTTTAGATGCCTACCAAGGTAGTGTAAAAACTACCAAGAGAACTCCTGTCTGGCACCTTCCCCGGTGGAGTTGTGCATGGGGTGTGTTTGGAACATTTTGTCACCAGCCGAGTCCAAAATTCAGCGATTCCCCATCTCAGCCCACAAAGCAGGTAGAACAACTTTTGTGGTGTCTTTCAGATGCCTACCAAGGTAGTGTAAAAACTACCAGGAGAACTCCTGTCTGGCACCTTCCCCGGTGGAGTTGTGCAGGGGGTGTGTTTGGAACATTTTGCCACCAGCCGACTCCAAAATTCAGCGGTTCCCCATCTCAGCCCAGAAAGCAGGTAGAACAACTTTTCTTGTGCCTTTCAGCTGCCTACCAAGGTAGTGTAAAAACTACCAACAGAATTCGTTCCTGGCACCTTCCCCGGTGGAGTTGTGCAGGGGGTGTGTTTGGAACATTTTGTCACCGGCCGACTCCAAAATTCAGCGGTTCCCCATCTAAGCCCAGAAAGCAGGTAGAACAACTTTTGTGGTGTCTTTTAGATGCCTACCAAGGTAGTGTAAAAACTACCAAGAGAACTCCTGTCTGGCACCTTCCCCGGTGGAGTTGTGCATGGGGTGTGTTTGGAACATTTTGTCACCGGCCGAGTCCAAAATTCAGCGATTCCCCATCTCAGCCCAGAAAGCAGGTAGAACAACTTTGTGGTGTCTTTCAGATGCCTACCGGAGCAATGTAAAAACTACCAGGAGAACTCCTGTCTGGCACCTTCCCCGGTGGAGTTGTGCAGGGGGTGTGTTTGGAACATTTTGTCACCAGCCGACTCCAAAATTCAGCGGTTCCCCATCTCAGCCCAGAAAGCAGGTAGAACAACTTTTGTGGTGCCTTTCAAATGCCTACCAAGGTAGTGTAAAAACTACCAAGAGAACTCCTGTCTGGCACCTTCCCCGGTGGAGTTGTGCATGGGGTGTGTTTGGAACATTTTGTCACCAGCCGAGTCCAAAATTCAGCGGTTCCCCATCTCAGCCCAGAAAGCAGGTAGAACAACTTTTGTGGTGCCTTTCAGCTGCCTACCAAGGTAGTGTAAAAACTACCAACAGAATTCGTTCCTGGCACCTTCCCCGGTGGAGTTGTGCATGGGGTGTCTGTGGAACATTTTGTCACCAGCCGACTCCAAAATTCAGCGGTTCCCCATCTCAGCCCACAAAGCAGGTAGAACAACTTTTGTGGTGTCTTTCAGCTGCCTACCAAGGTAGTGTAAAAACTACCAGGAGAACTCCTGTCTGGCACCTTCCCCGGTGGAGTTGTGCATGGGGTGTGTTTGGAACATTTTGTCACCGGCCGAGTCCAAAATTCAGCGATTCCCCATCTCAGCCCAGAAAGCAGGTAGAACAACTTTTGTGGTGTCTTTCAGATGCCTACCAAGGTAGTGTAAAAACTACCAAGAGAACTCCTGTCTGGCACCTTCCCCGGTGGAGTTGTGCATGGGGTGTGTTTGGAACATTTTGTCACCGGCCGACTCCAAAATTCAGCGATTCCCCATCTCAGCCCAGAAAGCAGGTAGAACAACTTTTGTGGTGTCTTTCAGATGCCTACCAAGGTAGTGTAAAAACTACCAAGAGAACTCCTGTCTGGCACCTTCCCCGGTGGAGTTGTGCATGGGGTGTGTTTGGAACATTTTGTCACCGGCCGACTCCAAAATTCAGCGGTTCCCCATCTCAGCCCAGAAAGCAGGTAGAACAACTTTTGTGGTGCCTTTCAGATGCCTACCGGAGCAATGTAAAAACTACCAGGAGAACTCCTGTCTGGCACCTTCCGTGGTGGAGTTGTGCAGGGGGTGTGTTTGGAACATTCTGCCACCAGCCGACTCCAAAATTCAGCGGTTCCCCATCTCAGCCCAGAAAGCAGGTAGAACAACTTTTGTGGTGCCTTTCAAATGCCTACCAAGGTAGTGTAAAAACTACCAGGAGAACTCCTGCCTGGCACCTTCCCCGGTGGAGTTGTGCATGGGGTGTGTTTGGAACATTTTGTCACCGGCCGACTCCAAAATTCAGCGGTTCCCCATCTCAGCCCAGAAAGCAGGTAGAACAACTTTTGTGGTGCCTTTCAGCTGCCTACCAAGGTAGTGTAAAAACTACCAGGAGAACTCCTGTCTGGCACCTTCCCCGGTGGAGTTGTGCAGGGGGTGTGTTTGGAACATTTTGTCACCAGCCGAGTCCAAAATTCAGCGGTTCCCCATCTCAGCCCACAAAGCAGGTACAACAACTTTTCTTGTGCCTTTCAGCTTCCTACCAAGGTAGTGTAAAAACTACCAACAGAATTCGTTCCTGGCACCTTCCCCGGTGGAGTTGTGCAGGGGGTGTGTTTGGAACATTTTGTCACCGGCCGACTCCAAAATTCAGCGGTTCCCCATCTCAGCCCAGAAAGCAGGTAGAACAACTTTTGTGGTGTCTTTCAGATGCCTACCGGAGCAATGTAAAAACTACCAGGAGAACTCCTGTCTGGCACCTTCCCCGGTGGAGTTGTGCAGGGGGTGTGTTTGGAACATTTTGTCACCAGCCGAGTCCAAAATTCAGCGTTTCCCCATCTCAGCCCAGAAAGCAGGTAGAACAACTTTTGTGGTGCCTTTCAAATGCCTACCAAGGTAGTGTAAAAACTACCAAGAGAACTCCTGTCTGGCACCTTCCCCGGTGGAGTTGTGCATGGGGTGTGTTTGGAACATTTTGTCACCGGCCGAGTCCAAAATTCAGCGATTCCCCATCTCAGCCCCGAAAGCAGGTAGAACAACTTTTGTGGTGTCTTTCAGATGCCTACCAAGGTAGTGTAAAAACTACCAGGAGAACTCCTGTCTGGCACCTTCCCCGGTGGAGTTGTGCATGGGGTGTGTTTGGAACATTTTGTCACCAGCCGAGTCCAAAATTCAGCGTTTCCCCATCTCAGCCAGAAAGCAGGTAGAACAACTTTTGTGGTGCCTTTCAGCTGCCTACCAAGGTAGTGTAAAAACTACCAGGAGAACTCCTGTCTGGCACCTTCCCCGGTGGAGTTGTGCATGGGGTGTGTTTGGAACATTTTGTCACCAGCCGAGTCCAAAATTCAGCGGTTCCCCATCTCAGCCCACAAAGCAGGTACAACAACTTTTCTTGTGCCTTTCAGCTGCCTACCAAGGTAGTGTAAAAACTACCAAAAGAATTCGTTCCTGGCACCTTCCCCGGTGGAGTTGTGCATGGGGTGTCTGTGGAACATTTTGCCACCGGCCGAGTCCAAAATTCAGCGATTCCCCATCTCAGCCCAGAAAGCAGGTAGAACAACTTTTGTGGTGTCTTTCAGATGCCTACCGGAGCAATGTAAAAACTACCAGGAGAACTCCTGTCTGGCACCTTCCCCGGTGGAGTTGTGCATGGGGTGTCTGTGGAACATTTTGTCACCAGCCGACTCCAAAATTCAGCTGTTCCCCATCTCAGCCCAGAAAGCAGGTACAACAACTTTTGTGGTGCCTTTCAGCTGCCTACCAAGGTAGTGTAAAAACTACCAAGAGAACTCCTGTCTGGCACCTTCCCCGGTGGAGTTGTGCATGGGGTGTGTTTGGAACATTTTGTCACTGGCCGAGTCCAAAATTCAGCGATTCCCCATCTAAGCCCAGAAAGCAGGTAGAACAACTTTTGTGGTGTCTTTTAGATGCCTACCAAGGTAGTGTAAAAACTACCAAGAGAACTCCTGTCTGGCACCTTCCCCGGTGGAGTTGTGCATGGGGTGTGTTTGGAACATTTTGTCACCAGCCGAGTCCAAAATTCAGCGATTCCCCATCTCAGCCCACAAAGCAGGTAGAACAACTTTTGTGGTGTCTTTCAGATGCCTACCAAGGTAGTGTAAAAACTACCAGGAGAACTCCTGTCTGGCACCTTCCCCGGTGGAGTTGTGCAGGGGGTGTGTTTGGAACATTTTGCCACCAGCCGACTCCAAAATTCAGCGGTTCCCCATCTCAGCCCAGAAAGCAGGTAGAACAACTTTTCTTGTGCCTTTCAGCTGCCTACCAAGGTAGTGTAAAAACTACCAACAGAATTCGTTCCTGGCACCTTCCCCGGTGGAGTTGTGCAGGGGGTGTGTTTGGAACATTTTGTCACCGGCCGACTCCAAAATTCAGCGGTTCCCCATCTAAGCCCAGAAAGCAGGTAGAACAACTTTTGTGGTGTCTTTTAGATGCCTACCAAGGTAGTGTAAAAACTACCAAGAGAACTCCTGTCTGGCACCTTCCCCGGTGGAGTTGTGCATGGGGTGTGTTTGGAACATTTTGTCACCGGCCGAGTCCAAAATTCAGCGATTCCCCATCTCAGCCCAGAAAGCAGGTAGAACAACTTTTGTGGTGTCTTTGAGATGCCTACCGGAGCAATGTAAAAACTACCAGGAGAACTCCTGTCTGGCACCTTCCCCGGTGGAGTTGTGCAGGGGGTGTGTTTGGAACATTTTGTCACCAGCCGACTCCAAAATTCAGCGGTTCCCCATCTCAGCCCAGAAAGCAGGTAGAACAACTTTTGTGGTGCCTTTCAAATGCCTACCAAGGTAGTGTAAAAACTACCAAGAGAACTCCTGTCTGGCACCTTCCCCGGTGGAGTTGTGCATGGGGTGTGTTTGGAACATTTTGTCACCAGCCGAGTCCAAAATTCAGCGGTTCCCCATCTCAGCCCAGAAAGCAGGTAGAACAACTTTTGTGGTGCCTTTCAGCTGCCTACCAAGGTAGTGTAAAAACTACCAACAGAATTCGTTCCTGGCACCTTCCCCGGTGGAGTTGTGCATGGGGTGTCTGTGGAACATTTTGTCACCAGCCGACTCCAAAATTCAGCGGTTCCCCATCTCAGCCCACAAAGCAGGTAGAACAACTTTTGTGGTGTCTTTCAGCTGCCTACCAAGGTAGTGTAAAAACTACCAGGAGAACTCCTGTCTGGCACCTTCCCCGGTGGAGTTGTGCATGGGGTGTGTTTGGAACATTTTGTCACCGGCCGAGTCCAAAATTCAGCGATTCCCCATCTCAGCCCAGAAAGCAGGTAGAACAACTTTTGTGGTGTCTTTCAGATGCCTACCAAGGTAGTGTAAAAACTACCAAGAGAACTCCTGTCTGGCACCTTCCCCGGTGGAGTTGTGCATGGGGTGTGTTTGGAACATTTTGTCACCGGCCGACTCCAAAATTCAGCGATTCCCCATCTCAGCCCAGAAAGCAGGTAGAACAACTTTTGTGGTGTCTTTCAGATGCCTACCAAGGTAGTGTAAAAACTACCAAGAGAACTCCTGTCTGGCACCTTCCCCGGTGGAGTTGTGCATGGGGTGTGTTTGGAACATTTTGTCACCAGCCGAGTCCAAAATTCAGCGGTTCCCCATCTCAGCCCACAAAGCAGGTACAACAACTTTTCTTGTGCCTTTCAGATGCCTACCGGAGCAATGTAAAAACTACCAGGAGAACTCCTGTCTGGCACCTTCCGTGGTGGAGTTGTGCAGGGGGTGTGTTTGGAACATTCTGCCACCAGCCGACTCCAAAATTCAGCGGTTCCCCATCTCAGCCCAGAAAGCAGGTAGAACAACTTTTGTGGTGCCTTTCAGCTGCCTACCAAGGTAGTGTAAAAACTACCAGGAGAACTCCTGTCTGGCAACTTCCCCGGTGGAGTTGTGCATGGGGTGTGTTTGGAACATTTTGTCACCGGCCGACTCCAAAATTCAGCGGTTCCCCATCTCAGCCCAGAAAGCAGGTAGAACAACTTTTGTGGTGCCTTTCAGCTGCCTACCAAGGTAGTGTAAAAACTACCAAGAGAACTCCTGTCTGGCACCTTCCCCGGTGGAGTTGTGCATGGGGTGTGTTTGGAACATTTTGTCAACGGCCGACTCCAAAATTCAGCGGTTCCCCATCTCAGCCCACAAAGCAGGTACAACAACTTTTCTTGTGCCTTTCAGCTGCCTACCAAGGTAGTGTAAAAACTACCAACAGAATTCGTTCCTGGCACCTTCCCCGGTGGAGTTGTGCATGGGGTGTCTGTGGAACATTTTGTCACCGTCCGACTCCATAATTCAGCGGTTCCCCATCTCAGCCCAGAAAGCAGGTAGAACAACTTTTGTGGTGTCTTTCAGATGCCAACCCGAGCAATGTAAAAACTACCAGGAGAACTCCTGTCTGGCACCTTCCCCGGTGGAGTTGTGCAGGGGGGGTGTTTGGAACATTTTGTCAACAGCCGACTCCAAAATTCAGCGGTTCCCCATCTCAGCCCAGAAAGCAGGTAAAACAACTTTTGTGGTGTCTTTCAGATGCCTACCAAGGTAGTGTAAAAACTACTAGGAGAACTCCTGTCTGGCACCTTCCCCGGTGGAGTTGTGCATGGGGTGTGTTTGGAACATTTTGTCAACGGCCGAGTCCAAAATTCAGCGATTCCCCATCTCAGCCCAGAAAGCAGGTAGAACAACTTTTGTGGTGTCTTTCAGATGCCTACCAAGGTAGTGTAAAAATTACCAGGAGAACTCCTGTCTGGCACCTTCCGTGGTGGAGTTGTGCATGGGGTGTGTTTGGAACATTTTGTCACCGGCCGAGTCCAAAATTCAGCGGTTCCCCATCTCAGCCCAGAAAGCAGGTAGAACAACTTTTGTGGTGTCTTTCAGATGCCTACCGGAGCAATGTAAAAACTACCAGGAGAACTCCTGTCTGGCACCTTCCCCGGTGGAGTTGTGCAGGGGGTGTGTTTGGAACATTTTGCCACCAGCCGAGTCCAAAATTCAGCGTTTCCCCATCTCAGCCCAGAAAGCAGGTAGAACAACTTTTCTTGTGCCTTTCAGCTGCCTACCGGAGCAATGTAAAAACTACCAGGAGAACTCCTGTCTGGCACCTTCCCCGGTGGAGTTGTGCATGGGGTGTGTTTGGAACATTTTGTCACCGGCCGACTCCAAAATTCAGCGATTCCCCATCTCAGCCCCGAAAGCAGGTAGAACAACTTTTGTGGTGTCTTTCAGATGCCTACCAAGGTAGTGTAAAAACTACCAGGAGAACTCCTGTCTGGCACCTTCCCCGGTGGAGTTGTGCATGGGGTGTGTTTGGAACATTTTGTCACCAGCCGAGTCCAAAATTCAGCGTTTCCCCATCTCAGCCCAGAAAGCAGGTAGAACAACTTTTGTGGTGCCTTTCAGCTGCCTACCAAGGTAGTGTAAAAACTACCAGGAGAACTCCTGTCTGGCACCTTCCCCGGTGGAGTTGTGCAGGGGGTGTGTTTGGAACATTTTGTCACCAGCCGACTCCAAAATTCAGCGGTTCCCCATCTCAGCCCACAAAGCAGGTACAACAACTTTTCTTGTGCCTTTCAGCTGCCTACCAAGGTAGTGTAAAAACTACCAAAAGAATTCGTTCCTGGCACCTTCCCCGGTGGAGTTGTGCATGGGGTGTGTTTGGAACATTTTGTCACCGGCCGAGTCCAAAATTCAGCGATTCCCCATCTCAGCCCAGAAAGCAGGTAGAACAACTTTTGTGGTGTCTTTCAGATGCCTACCGGAGCAATGTAAAAACTACCAGGAGAACTCCTGTCTGGCACCTTCCCCGGTGGAGTTGTGCATGGGGTGTCTGTGGAACATTTTGCCACCGGCCGACTCCAAAATTCAGCGATTCCCCATCTCAGCCCAGAAAGCAGGTAGAACAACTTTTGTGGTGTCTTTCAGATGCCTACCGGAGCAATGTAAAAACTACCAGGAGAACTCCTGTCTGGCACCTTCCCCGGTGGAGTTGTGCAGGGGGTGTGTTTGGAACATTTTGTCACCAGCCGACTCCAAAATTCAGCGGTTCCCCATCTCAGCCCAGAAAGCAGGTAGAACAACTTTTGTGGTGTCTTTCAGATGCCTACCAAGGTAGTGTAAAAACTACCAGGAGAACTCCTGTCTGGCACCTTCCCCGGTGGAGTTGTGCATGGGGTGTGTTTGGAACATTTTGTCACCAGCCGACTCCAAAATTCATCTGTTCCCCATCTCAGCCCAGAAAGCAGGTAGAACAACTTTTGTGGTGTCTTTCAGATGTCTACCAAGGTAGTGTAAAAACTACTAAGAGAACTCCTGTCTGGCACCTTCCGTGGTGGAGTTGTGCAAGGGGTGTGTTTGGAACATTTTGTCACCGGCCGAGTCCAAAATTCAGCGATTCCCCATCTCAGCCCAGAAAGCAGGTAGAACAACTTTTGTGGTGCCTTTCAGCTGCCTACCAAGGTAGTGTAAAAACTACCAACAGAACTCCTGTCTGGCACCTTCCCCGGTGGAGTTGTGCATGGGGTGTGTTTGGAACATTTTGTCACCGGCCGACTCCAAAATTCAGCGGTTCCCCATCTCAGCCCACAAAGCAGGTACAACTTCTTTTCTTGTGCCTTTCAGCTGCCTACCAAGGTAGTGTAAAAACTACCAAAAGAATTCGTTCCTGGCACCTTCCCCGGTGGAGTTGTGCATGGGGTGTCTGTGGAACATTTTCTCAGCAGCCGACTCCAAAATTCAGCGATTCCCCATCTCAGCCCAGAAAGCAGGTAGAACAACTTTGTGGTGTCTTTCAGATGCCTACCGGAGCAATGTAAAAACTACCAGGAGAACTCCTGTCTGGCACCTTCCCCGGTGGAGTTTTGCATGGGGTGTGTTTGGAACATTTTGTCACCAGCCGACTCCAAAATTCAGCGATTCCCCATCTCAGCCCAGAAAGCAGGTAGAACAACTTTGTGGTGTCTTTAAGATGCCTACCGGAGCAATGTAAAAACTACCAGGAGAACTCCTGTCTGGCACCTTCCCCGGTGGAGTTTTGCATGGGGTGTGTTTGGAACATTTTGTCACCAGCCGACTCCAAAATTCAGCGGTTCCCCATCTCAGCCCACAAAGCAGGTACAACAACTTTTGTGGTGCCTTTCAGCTGCCTACCAAGGTAGTGTAAAAACTACCAAGAGAACTCCTGTCTGGCACCTTCCCCGGTGGAGTTGTGCATGGGGTGTGTTTGGAACATTTTGTCACTGGCCGAGTCCAAAATTCAGCGATTCCCCATCTAAGCCCAGAAAGCAGGTAGAACAACTTTTGTGGTGTCTTTCAGATGCCTACCAAGGTAGTGTAAAAATTACCAGGAGAACTCCTGTCTGGCACCTTCCGTGGTGGAGTTGTGCATGGGGTGTGTTTGGAACATTTTGTCACCGGCCGAGTCCAAAATTCAGCGGTTCCCCATCTCAGCCCAGAAAGCAGGTAGAACAACTTTTGTGGTGTCTTTCAGATGCCTACCGGAGCAATGTAAAAACTACCAGGAGAACTCCTGTCTGGCACCTTCCCCGGTGGAGTTGTGCAGGGGGTGTGTTTGGAACATTTTGCCACCAGCCGAGTCCAAAATTCAGCGTTTCCCCATCTCAGCCCAGAAAGCAGGTAGAACAAGTTTTGTGGTGCCTTTCAGCTGCCTACCGGAGCAATGTAAAAACTACCAGGAGAACTCCTGTCTGGCACCTTCCCCGGTGGAGTTGTGCATGGGGTGTGTTTGGAACATTTTGCCACCAGCCGACTCCAAAATTCAGCGGTTCCCCATCTCAGCCCACAAAGCAGGTACAACTTCTTTTCTTGTGCCTTTCAGCTTCCTACCAAGGTAGTGTAAAAACTACCAACAGAATTCGTTCCTGGCACCTTCCCCGGTGGAGTTGTGCAGGGGGTGTGTTTGGAACATTTTGTCACCGGCCGACTCCAAAATTCAGCGGTTCCCCATCTCAGCCCAGAAAGCAGGTAGAACAACTTTTGTGGTGTCTTTCAGATGCCTACCGGAGCAATGTAAAAACTACCAGGAGAACTCCTGTCTGGCACCTTCCCCGGTGGAGTTGTGCAGGGGGTGTGTTTGGAACATTTTGTCACCAGCCGACTCCAAAATTCAGCGGTTCCCCATCTCAGCCCAGAAAGCAGGTAGAACAACTTTTGTGGTGCCTTTCAAATGCCTACCAAGGTAGTGTAAAAACTACCAAGAGAACTCCTGTCTGGCACCTTCCCCGGTGGAGTTGTGCATGGGGTGTGTTTGGAACATTTTGTCACCAGCCGAGTCCAAAATTCAGCGGTTCCCCATCTCAGCCCAGAAAGCAGGTAGAACAACTTTTGTGGTGCCTTTCAGCTGCCTACCAAGGTAGTGTAAAAACTACCAGGAGAACTCCTGTCTGGCACCTTCCCCGGTGGAGTTGTGCAGGGGGTGTGTTTGGAACATTTTGTCACCGGCCGACTCCAAAATTCAGCGGTTCCCCATCTCAGCCCACAAAGCAGGTACAACAACTTTTCTTGTGCCTTTCAGCTGCCTACCAAGGTAGTGTAAAAACTACCAAAAGAATTCGTTCCTGGCACCTTCCCCGGTGGAGTTGTGCATGGGGTGTCTGTGGAACATTTTGCCACCGGCCGAGTCCAAAATTCAGCGATTCCCCATCTCAGCCCAGAAAGCAGGTAGAACAACTTTTGTGGTGTCTTTCAGATGCCAACCGGAGCAATGTAAAAACTACCAGGAGAACTCCTGTCTGGCACCTTCCCCGGTGGAGTTGTGCATGGGGTGTCTGTGGAACATTTTGCCACCGGCCGACTCCAAAATTCAGCGATTCCCCATCTCAGCCCAGAAAGCAGGTAGAACAACTTTTGTGGTGTCTTTCAGATGCCTACCGGAGCAATGTAAAAACTACCAGGAGAACTCCTGTCTGGCACCTTCCCCGGTGGAGTTGTGCATGGGGTGTGTTTGGAACATTTTGTCACCAGCCGACTCCAAAATTCAGCGGTTCCCCATCTCAGCCCAGAAAGCAGGTAGAACAACTTTTGTGGTGTCTTTCAGATGCCTACCAAGGTAGTGTAAAAACTACCAGGAGAACTCCTGTCTGGCACCTTCCCCGGTGGAGTTGTGCATGGGGTGTGTTTGGAACATTTTGTCACCAGCCGACTCCAAAATTCATCTGTTCCCCATCTCAGCCCAGAAAGCAGGTAGAACAACTTTTGTGGTGTCTTTCAGATGTCTACCAAGGTAGTGTAAAAACTACTAAGAGAACTCCTGTCTGGCACCTTCCGTGGTGGAGTTGTGCAAGGGGTGTGTTTGGAACATTTTGTCACCGGCCGAGTCCAAAATTCAGCGATTCCCCATCTCAGCCCAGAAAGCAGGTAGAACAACTTTTGTGGTGCCTTTCAGCTGCCTACCAAGGTAGTGTAAAAACTACCAACAGAACTCCTGTCTGGCACCTTCCCCGGTGGAGTTGTGCATGGGGTGTGTTTGGAACATTTTGTCACCGGCCGACTCCAAAATTCAGCGGTTCCCCATCTCAGCCCACAAAGCAGGTACAACTTCTTTTCTTGTGCCTTTCAGCTGCCTACCAAGGTAGTGTAAAAACTACCAACAGAATTCGTTCCTGGCACCTTCCCCGGTGGAGTTGTGCAGGGGGTGTCTGTGGAACATTTTGTCAGCAGCCGACTCCAAAATTCAGCGATTCCCCATCTCAGCCCAGAAAGCAGGTAGAACAACTTTGTGGTGTCTTTCAGATGCCTACCGGAGCAATGTAAAAACTACCAGGAGAACTCCTGTCTGGCAACTTCCCCGGTGGAGTTGTGCATGGGGTGTGTTTGGAACATTTTGTCACCGGCCGAGTCCAAAATTCAGCGGTTCCCCATCTCAGCCCAGAAAGCAGGTAGAACAACTTTTGTGGTGTCTTTCAGATGCCTACCGGAGCAATGTAAAAACTAGCAGGAGAACTCCTGCCTGGCACCTTCCCCGGTGGAGTTGTGCATGGGGTGTGTTTGGAACATTTTGTCACCGGCCGACTCCAAAATTCAGCGATTCCCCATCTCAGCCCAGAAAGCAGGTAGAACAACTTTTGTGGTGTCTTTCAGATGCCTACCAAGGTAGTGTAAAAACTACCAGGAGAACTCCTGTCTGGCACCTTCCCCGGTGGAGTTGTGCAGGGGGTGTGTTTGGAACATTTTGCCACCAGCCGACTCCAAAATTCAGCGGTTCCCCATCTCAGCCCAGAAAGCAGGTAGAACAACTTTTGTGGTGCCTTTCAGCTGCCTACCAAGGTAGTGTAAAAACTACCAAGAGAACTCCTGTCTGGCACCTTCCCCGGTGGAGTTGTGCATGGGGTGTGTTTGGAACATTTTGTCACCAGCCGACTCCAAAATTCAGCGGTTCCCCATCTCAGCCCACAAAGCAGGTACAACAACTTTTGTGGTGCCTTTCAGCTGCCTACCAAGGTAGTGTAAAAACTACCAAGAGAACTCCTGTCTGGCACCTTCCCCGGTGGAGTTGTGCATGGGGTGTGTTTGGAACATTTTGTCACTGGCCGAGTCCAAAATTCAGCGATTCCCCATCTAAGCCCAGAAAGCAGGTAGAACAACTTTTGTGGTGTCTTTTAGATGCCTACCAAGGTAGTGTAAAAACTACCAAGAGAACTCCTGTCTGGCACCTTCCGTGGTGGAGTTGTGCAAGGGGTGTGTTTGGAACATTTTGTCACCGGCCGAGTCCAAAATTCAGCGATTCCCCATCTCAGCCCACAAAGCAGGTAGAACAACTTTTGTGGTGTCTTTCAGATGCCTACTGGAGCAATGTAAAAACTACCAGGAGAACTCCTGTCTGGCACCTTCCGTGGTGGAGTTGTGCATGGGGTGTGTTTGGAACATTTTGTCACCAGCCGACTCCAAAATTCAGCGGTTCCCCATCTCAGCCCAGAAAGCAGGTAGAACAACTTTTCTTGTGCCTTTCAGCTGCCTACCAAGGTAGTGTAAAAACTACCAACAGAATTCGTTCCTGGCACCTTCCCCGGTGGAGTTGTGCATGGGGTGTCTGTGGAACATTTTGTCACCGTCCGACTCCAAAATTCAGCGGTTCCCCATCTCAGCCCACAAAGCAGGTAGAACAACTTTTGTGGTGTCTTTCAGATGCCTACCGGAGCAATGTAAAAACTACCAGGAGAACTCCTGTCTGGCACCTTCCGTGGTGGAGTTGTGCAGGGGGGGTGTTTGGAACATTTTGTCACCAGCCGACTCCAAAATTCAGCGGTTCCCCATCTCAGCCCAGAAAGCAGGTAAAACAACTTTTGTGGTGTCTTTCAGATGCCTACCAAGGTAGTGTAAAAACTACTAGGAGAACTCCTGTCTGGCACCTTCCCCGGTGGAGTTGTGCATGGGGTGTGTTTGGAACATTTTGTCACCGGCCGAGTCCAAAATTCAGCGTTTCCCCATCTCAGCCCAGAAAGCAGGTAGAACAACTTTTGTGGTGCCTTTCAGATGCCTACCAAGGTAGTGTAAAAACTACCAGGAGAACTCCTGTCTGGCACCTTCCCCGGTGGAGTTGTGCATGGGGTGTGTTAGGAACATTTTGTCACCAGCCGAGTCCAAAATTCAGCGGTTCCCCATCTCAGCCCACAAAGCAGGTAAAACTTCTTTTCTTGAGCCTTTCAGCTGCCTACCAAGGTAGTGTAAAAACTACCAACAGAATTCGTTCCTGGCACCTTCCCCGGTGGAGTTGTGCATAGGGTGTCTGTGGAACATTTTGTCACCGGCCGAGTCCAAAATTCAGCGATTCCCCATCTCAGCCCCGAAAGCAGGAAGAACAACTTTTGTGGTGTCTTTCAGATGCCTACCAAGGTAGTGTAAAAACTACCAGGAGAACTCCTGTCTGGCACCTTCCCCGGTGGAGTTGTGCATGGGGTGTGTTTGGAACATTTTGTCACCAGCCGAGTCCAAAATTCAGCGTTTCCCCATCTCAGCCCAGAAAGCAGGTAGAACAACTTTTGTGGTGCCTTTCAGCTGCCTACCAAGGTAGTGTAAAAACTACCAGGAGAACTCCTGTCTGGCACCTTCCCCGGTGGAGTTGTGCAGGGGGTGTGTTTGGAACATTTTGTCACCAGCCGACTCCAAAATTCAGCGGTTCCCCATCTCAGCCCACAAAGCAGGTACAACAACTTTTCTTGTGCCTTTCAGCTGCCTACCAAGGTAGTGTAAAAACTACCAAAAGAATTCGTTCCTGGCACCTTCCCCGGTGGAGTTGTGCATGGGGTGTCTGTGGAACATTTTGCCACCGGCCGAGTCCAAAATTCAGCGATTCCCCATCTCAGCCCAGAAAGCAGGTAGAACAACTTTTGTGGTGTCTTTCAGATGCCTACCGGAGCAATGTAAAAACTACCAGGAGAACTCCTGTCTGGCACCTTCCCCGGTGGAGTTGTGCATGGGGTGTCTGTGGAACATTTTGCCACCGGCCGAGTCCAAAATTCAGCGATTCCCCATCTCAGCCCAGAAAGCAGGTAGAACAACTTTTGTGGTGTCTTTCAGATGCCTACCGGAGCAATGTAAAAACTACCAGGAGAACTCCTGTCTGGCACCTTCCCCGGTGGAGTTGTGCAGGGGGTGTGTTTGGAACATTTTGTCACCAGCCGACTCCAAAATTCAGCGGTTCCCCATCTCAGCCCAGAAAGCAGGTAGAACAACTTTTGTGGTGTCTTTCAGATGCCTACCAAGGTAGTGTAAAAACTACCAGGAGAACTCCTGTCTGGCACCTTCCCCGGTGGAGTTGTGCATGGGGTGTGTTTGGAACATTTTGTCACCAGCCGACTCCAAAATTCATCTGTTCCCCATCTCAGCCCAGAAAGCAGGTAGAACAACTTTTGTGGTGTCTTTCAGATGTCTACCAAGGTAGTGTAAAAACTACTAAGAGAACTCCTGTCTGGCACCTTCCGTGGTGGAGTTGTGCAAGGGGTGTGTTTGGAACATTTTGTCACCGGCCGAGTCCAAAATTCAGCGATTCCCCATCTCAGCCCAGAAAGCAGGTAGAACAACTTTTGTGGTGCCTTTCAGCTGCCTACCAAGGTAGTGTAAAAACTACCAACAGAACTCCTGTCTGGCACCTTCCCCGGTGGAGTTGTGCATGGGGTGTGTTTGGAACATTTTGTCACCGGCCGACTCCAAAATTCAGCGGTTCCCCATCTCAGCCCAGAAAGCAGGTACAACTTCTTTTCTTGTGCCTTTCAGCTGCCTACCAAGGTAGTGTAAAAACTACCAACAGAATTCGTTCCTGGCACCTTCCCCGGTGGAGTTGTGCATGGGGTGTCTGTGGAACATTTTGTCAGCAGCCGACTCCAAAATTCAGCGATTCCCCATCTCAGCCCAGAAAGCAGGTAGAACAACTTTGTGGTGTCTTTCAGATGCCTACCGGAGCAATGTAAAAACTACCAGGAGAACTCCTGTCTGGCACCTTCCCCGGTGGAGTTTTGCATGGGGTGTGTTTGGAACATTTTGTCACCAGCCGACTCCAAAATTCAGCGATTCCCCATCTCAGCCCAGAAAGCAGGTAGAACAACTTTGTGGTGTCTTTAAGATGCCTACCGGAGCAATGTAAAAACTACCAGGAGAACTCCTGTCTGGCACCTTCCCCGGTGGAGTTTTGCATGGGGTGTGTTTGGAACATTTTGTCACCAGCCGACTCCAAAATTCAGCGGTTCCCCATCTCAGCCCACAAAGCAGGTACAACAACTTTTGTGGTGCCTTTCAGCTGCCTACCAAGGTAGTGTAAAAACTACCAAGAGAACTCCTGTCTGGCACCTTCCCCGGTGGAGTTGTGCATGGGGTGTGTTTGGAACATTTTGTCACTGGCCGAGTCCAAAATTCAGCGATTCCCCATCTAAGCCCAGAAAGCAGGTAGAACAACTTTTGTGGTGTCTTTCAGATGCCTACCAAGGTAGTGTAAAAATTACCAGGAGAACTCCTGTCTGGCACCTTCCGTGGTGGAGTTGTGCATGGGGTGTGTTTGGAACATTTTGTCACCGGCCGACTCCAAAATTCAGCGGTTCCCCATCTCAGCCCAGAAAGCAGGTAGAACAACTTTTGTGGTGTCTTTCAGATGCCTACCGGAGCAATGTAAAAACTACCAGGAGAACTCCTGTCTGGCACCTTCCCCGGTGGAGTTGTGCAGGGGGTGTGTTTGGAACATTTTGCCACCAGCCGAGTCCAAAATTCAGCGGTTCCCCATCTCAGCCCAGAAAGCAGGTAGAACAACTTTTGTGGTATCTTTCAGATGCCTACCGGAGCAATGTAAAAACTACCAGGAGAACTCCTGTCTGGCACCTTCCCCGGTGGAGTTGTGCATGGGGTGTGTTTGGAACATTTTGCCGCCAGCCGACTCCAAAATTCAGCGGTTCCCCATCTCAGCCCACAAAGCAGGTACAACTTCTTTTCTTGTGCCTTTCAGCTTCCTACCAAGGTAGTGTAAAAACTACCAACAGAATTCGTTCCTGGCACCTTCCCCGGTGGAGTTGTGCAGGGGGTGTGTTTGGAACATTTTGTCACCGGCCGACTCCAAAATTCAGCGATTCCCCATCTCAGCCCAGAAAGCAGGTAGAACAACTTTTGTGGTGTCTTTCAGATGCCTACCGGAGCAATGTAAAAACTACCAGGAGAACTCCTGTCTGGCACCTTCCCCGGTGGAGTTGTGCAGGGGGTGTGTTTGGAACATTTTGTCACCGGCCGAGTCCAAAATTCAGCGATTCCCCATCTCAGCCCAGAAAGCAGGTAGAACAACTTTTGTGGTGCCTTTCAGCTGCCTACCAAGGTAGTGTAAAAACTACCAACAGAACTCCTGTCTGGCACCTTCCCCGGTGGAGTTGTGCATGGGGTGTGTTTGGAACATTTTGTCACCGGCCGACTCCAAAATTCAGCGGTTCCCCATCTCAGCCCAGAAAGCAGGTACAACTTCTTTTCTTGTGCCTTTCAGCTGCCTACCAAGGTAGTGTAAAAACTACCAACAGAATTCGTTCCTGGCACCTTCCCCGGTGGAGTTGTGCATGGGGTGTCTGTGGAACATTTTGTCAGCAGCCGACTCCAAAATTCAGCGATTCCCCATCTCAGCCCAGAAAGCAGGTAGAACAACTTTGTGGTGTCTTTCAGATGCCTACCGGAGCAATGTAAAAACTACCAGGAGAACTCCTGTCTGGCACCTTCCCCGGTGGAGTTTTGCATGGGGTGTGTTTGGAACATTTTGTCACCAGCCGACTCCAAAATTCAGCGATTCCCCATCTCAGCCCAGAAAGCAGGTAGAACAACTTTGTGGTGTCTTTAAGATGCCTACCGGAGCAATGTAAAAACTACCAGGAGAACTCCTGTCTGGCACCTTCCCCGGTGGAGTTTTGCATGGGGTGTGTTTGGAACATTTTGTCACCAGCCGACTCCAAAATTCAGCGGTTCCCCATCTCAGCCCACAAAGCAGGTACAACAACTTTTGTGGTGCCTTTCAGCTGCCTACCAAGGTAGTGTAAAAACTACCAAGAGAACTCCTGTCTGGCACCTTCCCCGGTGGAGTTGTGCATGGGGTGTGTTTGGAACATTTTGTCACTGGCCGAGTCCAAAATTCAGCGATTCCCCATCTAAGCCCAGAAAGCAGGTAGAACAACTTTTGTGGTGTCTTTCAGATGCCTACCAAGGTAGTGTAAAAATTACCAGGAGAACTCCTGTCTGGCACCTTCCGTGGTGGAGTTGTGCATGGGGTGTGTTTGGAACATTTTGTCACCGGCCGAGTCCAAAATTCAGCGGTTCCCCATCTCAGCCCAGAAAGCAGGTAGAACAACTTTTGTGGTGTCTTTCAGATGCCTACCGGAGCAATGTAAAAACTACCAGGAGAACTCCTGTCTGGCACCTTCCCCGGTGGAGTTGTGCAGGGGGTGTGTTTGGAACATTTTGCCACCAGCCGAGTCCAAAATTCAGCGTTTCCCCATCTCAGCCCAGAAAGCAGGTAGAACAACTTTTGTGGTATCTTTCAGATGCCTACCGGAGCAATGTAAAAACTACCAGGAGAACTCCTGTCTGGCACCTTCCCCGGTGGAGTTGTGCATGGGGTGTGTTTGGAACATTTTGCCACCAGCCGACTCCAAAATTCAGCGGTTCCCCATCTCAGCCCACAAAGCAGGTACAACTTCTTTTCTTGTGCCTTTCAGCTTCCTACCAAGGTAGTGTAAAAACTACCAACAGAATTCGTTCCTGGCACCTTCCCCGGTGGAGTTGTGCAGGGGGTGTGTTTGGAACATTTTGTCACCGGCCGACTCCAAAATTCAGCGATTCCCCATCTCAGCCCAGAAAGCAGGTAGAACAACTTTTGTGGTGTCTTTCAGATGCCTACCGGAGCAATGTAAAAACTACCAGGAGAACTCCTGTCTGGCACCTTCCCCGGTGGAGTTGTGCAGGGGGTGTGTTTGGAACATTTTGTCACCAGCCGACTCCAAAATTCAGCGGTTCCCCATCTCAGCCCAGAAAGCAGGTAGAACAACTTTTGTGGTGCCTTTCAAATGCCTACCAAGGTAGTGTAAAAACTACCAAGAGAACTCCTGTCTGGCACCTTCCCCGGTGGAGTTGTGCATGGGGTGTGTTTGGAACATTTTGTCACCAGCCGAGTCCAAAATTCAGCGGTTCCCCATCTCAGCCCAGAAAGCAGGTAGAACAACTTTTGTGGTGCCTTTCAGCTGCCTACCAAGGTAGTGTAAAAACTACCAGGAGAACTCCTGTCTGGCACCTTCCCCGGTGGAGTTGTGCAGGGGGTGTGTTTGGAACATTTTGTCACCGGCCGACTCCAAAATTCAGCGGTTCCCCATCTCAGCCCACAAAGCAGGTACAACAACTTTTCTTGTGCCTTTCAGCTGCCTACCAAGGTAGTGTAAAAACTACCAAAAGAATTCGTTCCTGGCACCTTCCCCGGTGGAGTTGTGCATGGGGTGTCTGTGGAACATTTTGCCACCGGCCGAGTCCAAAATTCAGCGATTCCCCATCTCAGCCCAGAAAGCAGGTAGAACAACTTTTGTGGTGTCTTTCAGATGCCAACCGGAGCAATGTAAAAACTACCAGGAGAACTCCTGTCTGGCACCTTCCCCGGTGGAGTTGTGCATGGGGTGTCTGTGGAACATTTTGCCACCGGCCGACTCCAAAATTCAGCGATTCCCCATCTCAGCCCAGAAAGCAGGTAGAACAACTTTTGTGGTGTCTTTCAGATGCCTACCGGAGCAATGTAAAAACTACCAGGAGAACTCCTGTCTGGCACCTTCCCCGGTGGAGTTGTGCATGGGGTGTGTTTGGAACATTTTGTCACCAGCCGACTCCAAAATTCAGCGGTTCCCCATCTCAGCCCAGAAAGCAGGTAGAACAACTTTTGTGGTGTCTTTCAGATGCCTACCAAGGTAGTGTAAAAACTACCAGGAGAACTCCTGTCTGGCACCTTCCCCGGTGGAGTTGTGCATGGGGTGTGTTTGGAACATTTTGTCACCAGCCGACTCCAAAATTCATCTGTTCCCCATCTCAGCCCAGAAAGCAGGTAGAACAACTTTTGTGGTGTCTTTCAGATGTCTACCAAGGTAGTGTAAAAACTACTAAGAGAACTCCTGTCTGGCACCTTCCGTGGTGGAGTTGTGCAAGGGGTGTGTTTGGAACATTTTGTCACCGGCCGAGTCCAAAATTCAGCGATTCCCCATCTCAGCCCAGAAAGCAGGTAGAACAACTTTTGTGGTGCCTTTCAGCTGCCTACCAAGGTAGTGTAAAAACTACCAACAGAACTCCTGTCTGGCACCTTCCCCGGTGGAGTTGTGCATGGGGTGTGTTTGGAACATTTTGTCACCGGCCGACTCCAATATTCAGCGGTTCCCCATCTCAGCCCACAAAGCAGGTACAACTTCTTTTCTTGTGCCTTTCAGCTGCCTACCAAGGTAGTGTAAAAACTACCAACAGAATTCGTTCCTGGCACCTTCCCCGGTGGAGTTGTGCATGGGGTGTCTGTGGAACATTTTGTCAGCAGCCGACTCCAAAATTCAGCGATTCCCCATCTCAGCCCAGAAAGCAGGTAGAACAACTTTGTGGTGTCTTTCAGATGCCTACCGGAGCAATGTAAAAACTACCAGGAGAACTCCTGTCTGGCAACTTCCCCGGTGGAGTTGTGCATGGGGTGTGTTTGGAACATTTTGTCACCGGCCGAGTCCAAAATTCAGCGGTTCCCCATCTCAGCCCAGAAAGCAGGTAGAACAACTTTTGTGGTGTCTTTCAGATGCCTACCGGAGCAATGTAAAAACTACCAGGAGAACTCCTGTCTGGCACCTTCCCCGGTGGAGTTGTGCATGGGGTGTCTTTGGAACATTTTGTCACCGGCCGACTCCAAAATTCAGCGATTCCCCATCTCAGCCCAGAAAGCAGGTAGAACAACTTTTGTGGTGTCTTTCAGATGCCTACCAAGGTAGTGTAAAAACTACCAGGAGAACTCCTGTCTGGCACCTTCCCCGGTGGAGTTGTGCAGGGGGTGTGTTTGGAACATTTTGCCACCAGCCGACTCCAAAATTCAGCGGTTCCCCATCTCAGCCCAGAAAGCAGGTAGAACAACTTTTGTGGTGCCTTTCAGCTGCCTACCAAGGTAGTGTAAAAACTACCAGGAGAACTCCTGTCTGGCAACTTCCCCGGTGGAGTTGTGCATGGGGTGTGTTTGGAACATTTTGTCACCAGCCGACTCCAAAATTCAGCGGTTCCCCATCTCAGCCCAGAAAGCAGGTACAACAACTTTTGTGGTGCCTTTCAGCTGCCTACCAAGGTAGTGTAAAAACTACCAAGAGAACTCCTGTCTGGCACCTTCCCCGGTGGAGTTGTGCATGGGGTGTGTTTGGAACATTTTGTCACTGGCCGAGTCCAAAATTCAGCGATTCCCCATCTAAGCCCAGAAAGCAGGTAGAACAACTTTTGTGGTGTCTTTTAGATGCCTACCAAGGTAGTGTAAAAACTACCAAGAGAACTCCTGTCTGGCACCTTCCGTGGTGGAGTTGTGCAAGGGGTGTGTTTGGAACATTTTGTCACCGGCCGAGTCCAAAATTCAGCGATTCCCCATCTCAGCCCACAAAGCAGGTAGAACAACTTTTGTGGTGTCTTTCAGATGCCTACTGGAGCAATGTAAAAACTACCAGGAGAACTCCTGTCTGGCACCTTCCGTGGTGGAGTTGTGCATGGGGTGTGTTTGGAACATTTTGTCACCAGCCGACTCCAAAATTCAGCGGTTCCCCATCTCAGCCCAGAAAGCAGGTAGAACAACTTTTCTTGTGCCTTTCAGCTGCCTACCAAGGTAGTGTAAAAACTACCAACAGAATTCGTTCCTGGCACCTTCCCCGGTGGAGTTGTGCATGGGGTGTCTGTGGAACATTTTGTCACCGTCCGACTCCAAAATTCAGCGGTTCCCCATCTCAGCCCACAAAGCAGGTAGAACAACTTTTGTGGTGTCTTTCAGATGCCTACCGGAGCAATGTAAAAACTACCAGGAGAACTCCTGTCTGGCACCTTCCGTGGTGGAGTTGTGCAGGGGGGGTGTTTGGAACATTTTGTCAACAGCCGACTCCAAAATTCAGCGGTTCCCCATCTCAGCCCAGAAAGCAGGTAAAACAACTTTTGTGGTGTCTTTCAGATGCCTACCAAGGTAGTGTAAAAACTACTAGGAGAACTCCTGTCTGGCACCTTCCCCGGTGGAGTTGTGCATGGGGTGTGTTTGGAACATTTTGTCACCGGCCGAGTCCAAAATTCAGCGTTTCCCCATCTCAGCCCAGAAAGCAGGTAGAACAACTTTTGTGGTGTCTTTCAGATGCCTACCAAGGTAGTGTAAAAACTACCAGGAGAACTCCTGTCTGGCACCTTCCCCGGTGGAGTTGTGCATGGGGTGTGTTAGGAACATTTTGTCACCAGCCGAGTCCAAAATTCAGCGGTTCCCCATCTCAGCCCACAAAGCAGGTAAAACTTCTTTTCTTGAGCCTTTCAGCTGCCTACCAAGGTAGTGTAAAAACTACCAACAGAATTCGTTCCTGGCACCTTCCCCGGTGGAGTTGTGCATAGGGTGTCTGTGGAACATTTTGTTTACCGGCCGAGTCCAAAATTCAGCCGTTCCCCATCTCAGCCCAGAAAGCAGGTAGAACAACTTTTGTGGTGTCTTTCAGATGCCTACCGGAGCAATGTAAAAATTACCAGGAGAACTCCTGTCTGGCACCTTCCCCGGTGGAGTTTTGCATGGGGTGTGTTTGGAACATTTTGTCACCGGCCGAGTCCAAAATTCAGCGATTCCCCATCTCAGCCCACAAAGCAGGTAGAACAACTTTTGTGGTGCCATTCAGCTGCCTACCAAGGTAGTGTAAAAACTACTAAGAGAACTCCTGTCTGGCACCTTCCCCGGTGGAGTTGTGCATGGGGTGTGTTTGGAACATTTTGTCACCGGCCGAGTCCAAAATTCAGCGATTCCCCATCTCAGCCCACAAAGCAGGTAGAACAACTTTTGTGGTGTCTTTCAGATGCCTACCAAGGTAGTGTAAAAACTACCAAAAGAATTCGTTCCTGGCACCTTCCCCGGTGGAGTTGTGCATGGGGTGTCTGTGGAACATTTTGCCACCGGCCGAGTCCAAAATTCAGCGATTCCCCATCTCAGCCCAGAAAGCAGGTAGAACAACTTTTGTGGTGTCTTTCAGATGCCTACCGGAGCAATGTAAAAACTACCAGGAGAACTCCTGTCTGGCACCTTCCCCGGTGGAGTTGTGCAGGGGGTGTCTGTGGAACATTTTGCCACCGGCCGACTCCAAAATTCAGCGATTCCCATCTCAGCCCAGAAAGCAGGTAGAACAACTTTTGTGGTGTCTTTCAGATGCCTACCGGAGCAATGTAAAAACTACCAGGAGAACTCCTGTCTGGCACCTTCCCCGGTGGAGTTGTGCATGGGGTGTGTTTGGAACATTTTGTCACCAGCCGACTCCAAAATTCAGCGGTTCCCCATCTCAGCCCAGAAAGCAGGTAGAACAACTTTTGTGGTGCCTTTCAGCTGCCTACCAAGGTAGTGTAAAAACTACCAAGAGAACTCCTGTCTGGCACCTTCCCCGGTGGAGTTGTGCATATGGTGTGTTTGGAACATTTTGTCACCGGCCGACTCCAAAATTCAGCGATTCCCCATCTCAGCCCAGAAAGCAGGTAGAACAACTTTTGTGGTGTCTTTCAGATGCCTACCAAGGTAGTGTAAAAACTACCAGGAGAACTCCTGTCTGGCACCTTCCCCGGTGGAGTTGTGCATGGGGTGTGTTTGGAACATTTTGTCAACGGCCGACTCCAAAATTCAGCGATTCCCCATCTCAGCCCAGAAAGCAGGTAGAACAACTTTTGTGATGTCTTTCAGCTGCCTACCAAGGTAGTGTAAAAACTACCAGGAGAACTCCTGTCTGGCACCTTCCCCGGTGGAGTTGTGCATGGGGTGTGTTTGGAACATTTTGTCACCGGCCGAGTCCAAAATTCAGCGATTCCCCATCTCAGCCCACAAAGCAGGTAGAACAACTTTTGTGGTGTCTTTCAGATGCCTACCAAGGTAGTGTAAAAACTACCAGGAGAACTCCTGTCTGGCACCTTCCCCGGTGGAGTTGTGCATGGGGTGTCTTTGGAACATTTTGTCACCGGCCGACTCCAAAATTCAGCGGTTCCCCATCTCAGCCCAGAAAGCAGGAAGAACAAGTTTTCTGGTGCCTTTCAGCTGCCTACCAAGGTAGTGTAAAAACTATCAAGAGAACTCTTGTCTGGCACCTTCCCCGGTGGAGTTGTGCATAGGGTGTGTTTGGAACATTTTGTCACCAGCCGAGTCCAAAATTCAGCGTTTCCCCATCTCAGCCCAGAAAGCAGGTAGAACAACTTTTGTGGTGCCTTTCAGGTGCCTACTGGGGTAGTGTAAAAACTACCAAGAGAACTCCTGTCTGGCACCTTCCCCGGTGGAGTTGTGCATGGGGTGTGTTTGGAACATTTTGTCACCAGCCGACTCCAAAATTCAGCGGTTCCCCATCTCAGCCCAGAAAGCAGGTAGAACAACTTTTCTTGTGCCTTTCAGCTGCCTACCAAGGTAGTGTAAAAACTACCAACAGAATTCGTTCCTGGCACCTTCCCCGGTGGAGTTGTGCATGGGGTGTCTGTGGAACATTTTGTCACCGTCCGACTCCAAAATTCAGCGGTTCCCCATCTCAGCCCACAAAGCAGGTAGAACAACTTTTGTGGTGTCTTTCAGATGCCTACCGGAGCAATGTAAAAACTACCAGGAGAACTCCTGTCTGGCACCTTCCGTGCTGGAGTTGTGCAGGGGG
This sequence comes from Falco biarmicus, assembly GCF_023638135.1. Lineage (NCBI taxonomy): Eukaryota > Metazoa > Chordata > Aves > Falconiformes > Falconidae > Falco > Falco biarmicus. The sequence goes on along the minus strand of NW_026612003.1, from coordinate 44,350 downwards.
GGTGTTTGGAACATTTTGTCACCAGCCGACTCCAAAATTCAGCGGTTCCCCATCTCAGCCCAGAAAGCAGGTAAAACAACTTTTGTGGTGTCTTTAAGATGCCTACCAAGGTAGTGTAAAAACTACTAGGAGAACTCCTGTCTGGCACCTTCCCCGGTGGAGTTGTGCATGGGGTGTGTTTGGAACATTTTGTCACCGGCCGAGTCCAAAATTCAGCGTTTCCCCATCTCAGCCCAGAAAGCAGGTAGAACAACTTTTGTGGTGTCTTTCAGATGCCTACCAAGGTAGTGTAAAAACTACCAGGAGAACTCCTGTCTGGCACCTTCCCCGGTGGAGTTGTGCATGGGGTGTCCGTGGAACATTTTGTCACCGGCCGACTCCAAAATTCAGCGGTTCCCCATCTCAGCCCAGAAAGCAGGAAGAACAACTTTTGTGGTGCCTTTCAGCTGCCTACCAAGGTAGTGTAAAAACTATCAAGAGAACTCTTGTCTGGCACCTTCCCCGGTGGAGTTGTGCATAGGGTGTGTTTGGAACATTTTGTCACCAGCCGAGTCCAAAATTCAGCGTTTCCCCATCTCAGCCCAGAAAGCAGGTAGAACAACTTTTGTGGTGTCTTTCAGATGCCTACCAAGATAGTGTAAAAACTACCAAGAGAACTCGTGTCTGGCACCTTCCCCGGTGGAGTTGTGCATGGGGTGTGTTTGGAACATTTTGTCACCAGCCGAGTCCAAAATTCAGCGATTCCCCATCTCAGCCCAGAAAGCAGGTAGAACAACTTTTGTGGTGTCTTTCAGATGCCTACTGGAGCAATGTAAAAACTACCAGGAGAACTCCTGTCTGGCACCTTCCCCGGTGGAGTTTTGCAGGGGGTGTGTTTGGAACATTTTGTCACCGGCCGAGTCCAAAATTCAGCGATTCCCCATCTCAGCCCACAAAGCAGGTAGAACAACTTTTGTGGTGTCTTTCAGATGCCTACCAAGGTAGTGTAAAAACTACCAAGAGAACTCCTGTCTGGCACCTTCCCCGGTGGAGTTGTGCATGGGGTGTGTTTGGAACATTTTGTCACCGGCCGAGTCCAAAATTCAGCGGTTCCCCATCTCAGCCCACAAAGCAGGTAGAACAACTTTTGTGGTGCCTTTCAGGTGCCTACCAAGGTAGTGTAAAAACTACCAGGAGAACTCCTGTCTGGCACCTTCCCCGGTGGAGTTGTGCATGGGGTGTGTTTGGAACATTTTGTCACCGGCCGAGTCCAAAATTCAGCGTTTCCCCATCTCAGCCCAGAAAGCAGGTAGAACAACTTTTGTGGTGTCTTTCAGATGCCTACCAAGGTAGTGTAAAAACTACCAAGAGAACTCCTGTCTGGCACCTTCCCCGGTGGAGTTGTGCATGGGGTGTGTTTGGAACATTTTGTCACCGGCCGAGTCCAAAATTCAGCGATTCCCCATCTCAGCCCACAAAGCAGGTAGAACAACTTTTGTGGTGTCTTTCAGATGCCTACTGGAGCAATGTAAAAACTACCAGGAGAACTCCTGTCTGGCACCTTCCGTGGTGGAGTTGTGCATGGGGTGTGTTTGGAACATTTTGTCACCAGCCGACTCCAAAATTCAGCGGTTCCCCATCTCAGCCCAGAAAGCAGGTAGAACAACTTTTCTTGTGCCTTTCAGCTGCCTACCAAGGTAGTGTAAAAACTAACAACAGAATTCGTTCCTGGCACCTTCCCTGGTGGAGTTGTGCATGGGGTGTCTGTGGAACATTTTGTCACCGTCCGACTCCAAAATTCAGCGGTTCCCCATCTCAGCCCACAAAGCAGGTAGAACAACTTTTGTGGTGTCTTTCAGATGCCTACCGGAGCAATGTAAAAACTACCAGGAGAACTCCTGTCTGGCACCTTCCGTGGTGGAGTTGTGCAGGGGGGGTGTTTGGAACATTTTGTCACCAGCCGACTCCAAAATTCAGCGGTTCCCCATCTCAGCCCAGAAAGCAGGTAAAACAACTTTTGTGGTGTCTTTCAGATGCCTACCAAGGTAGTGTAAAAACTACTAGGAGAACTCCTGTCTGGCACCTTCCCCGGTGGAGTTGTGCATGGGGTGTGTTTGGAACATTTTGTCACCGGCCGAGTCCAAAATTCAGCGATTCCCCATCTCAGCCCAGAAAGCAGGTAGAACAACTTTTGTGGTGTCTTTCAGATGCCTACCAAGGTAGTGTAAAAACTACCAAGAGAACTCCTGTCTGGCACCTTCCCCGGTGGAGTTGTGCATGGGGTGTGTTAGGAACATTTTGTCACCAGCCGAGTCCAAAATTCAGCGGTTCCCCATCTCAGCCCAGAAAGCAGGTAAAACTTCTTTTCTTGAGCCTTTCAGCTGCCTACCAAGGTAGTGTAAAAACTACCAACAGAATTCGTTCCTGGCACCTTCCCCGGTGGAGTTGTGCATAGGGTGTCTGTGGAACATTTTGTCACCGGCCGAGTCCAAAATTCAGCCGTTCCCCATCTCAGCCCAGAAAGCAGGTAGAACAACTTTTGTGGTGTCTTTCAGATGCCTACCGGAGCAATGTAAAAATTACCAGGAGAACTCCTGTCTGGCACCTTCCCCGGTGGAGTTTTGCATGGGGTGTGTTTGGAACATTTTGTCACCGGCCGAGTCCAAAATTCAGCGATTCCCCATCTCAGCCCACAAAGCAGGTAGAACAACTTTTGTGGTGCCATTCAGCTGCCTACCAAGGTAGTGTAAAAACTACTAAGAGAACTCCTGTCTGGCACCTTCCCCGGTGGAGTTGTGCATGGGGTGTGTTTGGAACATTTTGTCACCGGCCGAGTCCAAAATTCAGCGATTCCCCATCTCAGCCCACAAAGCAGGTAGAACAACTTTTGTGGTGTCTTTCAGATGCCTACCAAGGTAGTGTAAAAACTACCAAAAGAATTCGTTCCTGGCACCTTCCCCGGTGGAGTTGTGCATGGGGTGTCTGTGGAACATTTTGCCACCGGCCGAGTCCAAAATTCAGCGATTCCCCATCTCAGCCCAGAAAGCAGGTAGAACAACTTTTGTGGTGTCTTTCAGATGCCTACCGGAGCAATGTAAAAACTACCAGGAGAACTCCTGTCTGGCACCTTCCCCGGTGGAGTTGTGCATGGGGTGTCTGTGGAACATTTTGCCACCGGCCGACTCCAAAATTCAGCGATTCCCATCTCAGCCCAGAAAGCAGGTAGAACAACTTTTGTGGTGTCTTTCAGATGCCTACCGGAGCAATGTAAAAACTAGCAGGAGAACTCCTGCCTGGCACCTTCCCCGGTGGAGTTGTGCATGGGGTGTGTTTGGAACATTTTGTCACCGGCCGACTCCAAAATTCAGCTGTTCCCCATCTCAGCCCACAAAGCAGGTAGAACAACTTTTGTGGTGTCTTTCAGATGCCTACCAAGGTAGTGTAAAAACTACCAGGAGAACTCCTGTCTGGCACCTTCCCCGGTGGAGTTGTGCGTGGGGTGTGTTTGGAACATTTTGTCAACGGCCGACTCCAAAATTCAGCGATTCCCCATCTCAGCCCAGAAAGCAGGTAGAACAACTTTTGTGATGTCTTTCAGATGCCTACCAAGGTAGTGTAAAAACTACCAGGAGAACTCCTGTCTGGCACCTTCCCCGGTGGAGTTGTGCATGGGGTGTGTTTGGAACATTTTGTCACCGGCCGAGTCCAAAATTCAGCGATTCCCCATCTCAGCCCAGAAAGCAGGTAGAACAACTTTTGTGGTGTCTTTCAGATGCCTACCAAGGTAGTGTAAAAACTACCAGGAGAACTCCTGTCTGGCACCTTCCCCGGTGGAGTTGTGCATGGGGTGTCTTTGGAACATTTTGTCACCGGCCGACTCCAAAATTCAGCGGTTCCCCATCTCAGCCCAGAAAGCAGGAAGAACAAGTTTTCTGGTGCCTTTCAGCTGCCTACCAAGGTAGTGTAAAAACTATCAAGAGAACTCTTGTCTGGCACTTTCCCCGGTGGAGTTGTGCATAGGGTGTGTTTGGAACATTTTGTCACCAGCCGAGTCCAAAATTCAGCGTTTCCCCATCTCAGCCCAGAAAGCAGGTAGAACAACTTTTGTGGTGTCTTTCAGATGCCTACCAAGATAGTGTAAAAACTACCAAGAGAACTCCTGTCTGGCACCTTCCCCGGTGGAGTTGTGCATGGGGTGTGTTTGGAACATTTTGTCACCAGCCGACTCCAAAATTCAGCGATTCCCCATCTCAGCCCAGAAAGCAGGTAGAACAACTTTTGTGGTGTCTTTCAGATGCCTACTGGAGCAATGTAAAAACTACCAGGAGAACTCCTGTCTGGCACCTTCCCCGGTGGAGTTTTGCATGGGGTGTGTTTGGAACATTTTGTCACCGGCCGAGTCCAAAATTCAGCGATTCCCCATCTCAGCCCACAAAGCAGGTAGAACAACTTTTGTGGTGTCTTTCAGATGCCTACCAAGGTAGTGTAAAAACTACCAAGAGAACTCCTGTCTGGCACCTTCCCCGGTGGAGTTGTGCATGGGGTGTGTTTGGAACATTTTGTCACCAGCGGAGTCCAAAATTCAGCGGTTCCCCATCTCAGCCCAGAAAGCAGGTAGAACAACTTTTGTGGTGCCTTTCAGGTGCCTACCAAGGTAGTGTAAAAACTACCAGGAGAAGGCACCTTCCCCGGTGGAGTTGTGCATGGGGTGTGTTTGGAACATTTTGTCACCGGCCGAGTCCAAAATTCAGCGTTTCCCCATCTCAGCCCAGAAAGCAGGTAGAACAACTTTTGTGGTGTCTTTCAGATGCCTACCAAGGTAGTGTAAAAACTACCAGGAGAACTCCTGTCTGGCACCTTCCCCGGTGGAGTTGTGCATGGGGTGTCTGTGGAACATTTTGTCACCGGCCGACTCCAAAATTCAGCGGTTCCCCATCTCAGCCCAGAAAGCAGGAAGAACAAGTTTTCTGGTGCCTTTCAGCTGCCTACCAAGGTAGTGTAAAAACTATCAAGAGAACTCTTGTCTGGCACCTTCCCCGGTGGAGTTGTGCATAGGGTGTGTTTGGAACATTTTGTCACCAGCCGAGTCCAAAATTCAGCGGTTCCCCATCTCAGCCCAGAAAGCAGGTAGAACAACTTTTGTGGTGTCTTTCAGATGCCTACCAAGATAGTGTAAAAACTACCAAGAGAACTCCTGTCTGGCACCTTCCCCGGTGGAGTTGTGCATGGGGTGTGTTTGGAACATTTTGTCACCAGCCGAGTCCAAAATTCAGCGATTCCCCATCTCAGCCCAGAAAGCAGGTAGAACAACTTTTGTGGTGTCTTTCAGATGCCTACTGGAGCAATGTAAAAACTACCAGGAGAACTCCTGTCTGGCATCTTCCCCGGTGGAGTTTTGCATGGGGTGTGTTTGGAACATTTTGTCACCGGCCGAGTCCAAAATTCAGCGATTCCCCATCTCAGCCCACAAAGCAGGTAGAACAACTTTTGTGGTGTCTTTCAGATGCCTACCAAGGTAGTGTAAAAACTACCAAGAGAACTCCTGTCTGGCACCTTCCCCGGTGGAGTTGTGCATGGGGTGTGTTTGGAACATTTTGTCACCGGCCGAGTCCAAAATTCAGCGGTTCCCCATCTCAGCCCAGAAAGCAGGTAGAACAACTTTTGTGGTGCCTTTCAGGTGCCTACCAAGGTAGTGTAAAAACTACCAGGAGAACTCCTGTCTGGCACCTTCCCCGGTGGAGTTGTGCATGGGGTGTGTTTGGAACATTTTGTCACCGGCCGAGTCCAAAATTCAGCGTTTCCCCATCTCAGCCCAGAAAGCAGGTAGAACAACTTTTGTGGTGTCTTTCAGATGCCTACCAAGGTAGTGTAAAAACTACCAAGAGAACTCCTGTCTGGCACCTTCCCCGGTGGAGTTGTGCATGGGGTGTGTTTGGAACTTTTTGTCACCGGCCGACTCCAAAATTCAGCGATTCCCCATCTCAGCCCAGAAAGCAGGTAGAACAACTTTTGTGGTGTCTTTCAGATGCCTACCAAGGTAGTGTAAAAACTACCAGGAGAACTCCTGTCTGGCACCTTCCCCGGTGGAGTTGTGCATGGGGTGTGTTTGGAACATTTTGTCACCGGCCGAGTCCAAAATTCAGCGATTCCCCATCTCAGCCCACAAAGCAGGTAGAACAACTTTTGTGGTGTCTTTCAGATGCCTACCAAGGTAGTGTAAAAACTACCAGGAGAACTCCTGTCTGGCACCTTCCCCGGTGGAGTTGTGCATGGGGTGTCTTTGGAACATTTTGTCACCGGCCGACTCCAAAATTCAGCGGTTCCCCATCTCAGCCCAGAAAGCAGGAAGAACAAGTTTTCTGGTGCCTTTCAGCTGCCTACCAAGGTAGTGTAAAAACTATCAAGAGAACTCTTGTCTGGCACCTTCCCCGGTGGAGTTGTGCATAGGGTGTGTTTGGAACATTTTGTCACCAGCCGAGTCCAAAATTCAGCGTTTCCCCATCTCAGCCCAGAAAGCAGGTAGAACAACTTTTGTGGTGCCTTTCAGGTGCCTACTGGGGTAGTGTAAAAACTACCAAGAGAACTCCTGTCTGGCACCTTCCCCGGTGGAGTTGTGCATGGGGTGTGTTTGGAACATTTTGTCACCAGCCGACTCCAAAATTCAGCGGTTCCCCATCTCAGCCCAGAAAGCAGGTAGAACAACTTTTCTTGTGCCTTTCAGCTGCCTACCAAGGTAGTGTAAAAACTACCAACAGAATTCGTTCCTGGCACCTTCCCCGGTGGAGTTGTGCATGGGGTGTCTGTGGAACATTTTGTCACCGTCCGACTCCAAAATTCAGCGGTTCCCCATCTCAGCCCACAAAGCAGGTAGAACAACTTTTGTGGTGTCTTTCAGATGCCTACCGGAGCAATGTAAAAACTACCAGGAGAACTCCTGTCTGGCACCTTCCGTGCTGGAGTTGTGCAGGGGGGGTGTTTGGAACATTTTGTCACCAGCCGACTCCAAAATTCAGCGGTTCCCCATCTCAGCCCAGAAAGCAGGTAAAACAACTTTTGTGGTGTCTTTAAGATGCCTACCAAGGTAGTGTAAAAACTACTAGGAGAACTCCTGTCTGGCACCTTCCCCGGTGGAGTTGTGCATGGGGTGTGTTTGGAACATTTTGTCACCGGCCGAGTCCAAAATTCAGCGTTTCCCCATCTCAGCCCAGAAAGCAGGTAGAACAACTTTTGTGGTGTCTTTCAGATGCCTACCAAGGTAGTGTAAAAACTACCAGGAGAACTCCTGTCTGGCACCTTCCCCGGTGGAGTTGTGCATGGGGTGTCCGTGGAACATTTTGTCACCGGCCGACTCCAAAATTCAGCGGTTCCCCATCTCAGCCCAGAAAGCAGGAAGAACAACTTTTGTGGTGCCTTTCAGCTGCCTACCAAGGTAGTGTAAAAACTATCAAGAGAACTCTTGTCTGGCACCTTCCCCGGTGGAGTTGTGCATAGGGTGTGTTTGGAACATTTTGTCACCAGCCGAGTCCAAAATTCAGCGTTTCCCCATCTCAGCCCAGAAAGCAGGTAGAACAACTTTTGTGGTGTCTTTCAGATGCCTACCAAGATAGTGTAAAAACTACCAAGAGAACTCGTGTCTGGCACCTTCCCCGGTGGAGTTGTGCATGGGGTGTGTTTGGAACATTTTGTCACCAGCCGAGTCCAAAATTCAGCGATTCCCCATCTCAGCCCAGAAAGCAGGTAGAACAACTTTTGTGGTGTCTTTCAGATGCCTACTGGAGCAATGTAAAAACTACCAGGAGAACTCCTGTCTGGCACCTTCCCCGGTGGAGTTTTGCAGGGGGTGTGTTTGGAACATTTTGTCACCGGCCGAGTCCAAAATTCAGCGATTCCCCATCTCAGCCCACAAAGCAGGTAGAACAACTTTTGTGGTGTCTTTCAGATGCCTACCAAGGTAGTGTAAAAACTACCAAGAGAACTCCTGTCTGGCACCTTCCCCGGTGGAGTTGTGCATGGGGTGTGTTTGGAACATTTTGTCACCGGCCGAGTCCAAAATTCAGCGGTTCCCCATCTCAGCCCACAAAGCAGGTAGAACAACTTTTGTGGTGCCTTTCAGGTGCCTACCAAGGTAGTGTAAAAACTACCAGGAGAACTCCTGTCTGGCACCTTCCCCGGTGGAGTTGTGCATGGGGTGTGTTTGGAACATTTTGTCACCGGCCGAGTCCAAAATTCAGCGTTTCCCCATCTCAGCCCAGAAAGCAGGTAGAACAACTTTTGTGGTGTCTTTCAGATGCCTACCAAGGTAGTGTAAAAACTACCAAGAGAACTCCTGTCTGGCACCTTCCCCGGTGGAGTTGTGCATGGGGTGTGTTTGGAACATTTTGTCACCGGCCGAGTCCAAAATTCAGCGATTCCCCATCTCAGCCCACAAAGCAGGTAGAACAACTTTTGTGGTGTCTTTCAGATGCCTACTGGAGCAATGTAAAAACTACCAGGAGAACTCCTGTCTGGCACCTTCCGTGGTGGAGTTGTGCATGGGGTGTGTTTGGAACATTTTGTCACCAGCCGACTCCAAAATTCAGCGGTTCCCCATCTCAGCCCAGAAAGCAGGTAGAACAACTTTTCTTGTGCCTTTCAGCTGCCTACCAAGGTAGTGTAAAAACTAACAACAGAATTCGTTCCTGGCACCTTCCCTGGTGGAGTTGTGCATGGGGTGTCTGTGGAACATTTTGTCACCGTCCGACTCCAAAATTCAGCGGTTCCCCATCTCAGCCCACAAAGCAGGTAGAACAACTTTTGTGGTGTCTTTCAGATGCCTACCGGAGCAATGTAAAAACTACCAGGAGAACTCCTGTCTGGCACCTTCCGTGGTGGAGTTGTGCAGGGGGGGTGTTTGGAACATTTTGTCACCAGCCGACTCCAAAATTCAGCGGTTCCCCATCTCAGCCCAGAAAGCAGGTAAAACAACTTTTGTGGTGTCTTTCAGATGCCTACCAAGGTAGTGTAAAAACTACTAGGAGAACTCCTGTCTGGCACCTTCCCCGGTGGAGTTGTGCATGGGGTGTGTTTGGAACATTTTGTCACCGGCCGAGTCCAAAATTCAGCGATTCCCCATCTCAGCCCAGAAAGCAGGTAGAACAACTTTTGTGGTGTCTTTCAGATGCCTACCAAGGTAGTGTAAAAACTACCAAGAGAACTCCTGTCTGGCACCTTCCCCGGTGGAGTTGTGCATGGGGTGTGTTAGGAACATTTTGTCACCAGCCGAGTCCAAAATTCAGCGGTTCCCCATCTCAGCCCAGAAAGCAGGTAAAACTTCTTTTCTTGAGCCTTTCAGCTGCCTACCAAGGTAGTGTAAAAACTACCAACAGAATTCGTTCCTGGCACCTTCCCCGGTGGAGTTGTGCATAGGGTGTCTGTGGAACATTTTGTCACCGGCCGAGTCCAAAATTCAGCCGTTCCCCATCTCAGCCCAGAAAGCAGGTAGAACAACTTTTGTGGTGTCTTTCAGATGCCTACCGGAGCAATGTAAAAATTACCAGGAGAACTCCTGTCTGGCACCTTCCCCGGTGGAGTTTTGCATGGGGTGTGTTTGGAACATTTTGTCACCGGCCGAGTCCAAAATTCAGCGATTCCCCATCTCAGCCCACAAAGCAGGTAGAACAACTTTTGTGGTGCCATTCAGCTGCCTACCAAGGTAGTGTAAAAACTACTAAGAGAACTCCTGTCTGGCACCTTCCCCGGTGGAGTTGTGCATGGGGTGTGTTTGGAACATTTTGTCACCGGCCGAGTCCAAAATTCAGCGATTCCCCATCTCAGCCCACAAAGCAGGTAGAACAACTTTTGTGGTGTCTTTCAGATGCCTACCAAGGTAGTGTAAAAACTACCAAAAGAATTCGTTCCTGGCACCTTCCCCGGTGGAGTTGTGCATGGGGTGTCTGTGGAACATTTTGCCACCGGCCGAGTCCAAAATTCAGCGATTCCCCATCTCAGCCCAGAAAGCAGGTAGAACAACTTTTGTGGTGTCTTTCAGATGCCTACCGGAGCAATGTAAAAACTACCAGGAGAACTCCTGTCTGGCACCTTCCCCGGTGGAGTTGTGCATGGGGTGTCTGTGGAACATTTTGCCACCGGCCGACTCCAAAATTCAGCGATTCCCATCTCAGCCCAGAAAGCAGGTAGAACAACTTTTGTGGTGTCTTTCAGATGCCTACCGGAGCAATGTAAAAACTAGCAGGAGAACTCCTGCCTGGCACCTTCCCCGGTGGAGTTGTGCATGGGGTGTGTTTGGAACATTTTGTCACCGGCCGACTCCAAAATTCAGCGGTTCCCCATCTCAGCCCAGAAAGCAGGAAGAACAAGTTTTCTGGTGCCTTTCAGCTGCCTACCAAGGTAGTGTAAAAACTATCAAGAGAACTCTTGTCTGGCACTTTCCCCGGTGGAGTTGTGCATAGGGTGTGTTTGGAACATTTTGTCACCAGCCGAGTCCAAAATTCAGCGTTTCCCCATCTCAGCCCAGAAAGCAGGTAGAACAACTTTTGTGGTGTCTTTCAGATGCCTACCAAGATAGTGTAAAAACTACCAAGAGAACTCCTGTCTGGCACCTTCCCCGGTGGAGTTGTGCATGGGGTGTGTTTGGAACATTTTGTCACCAGCCGACTCCAAAATTCAGCGATTCCCCATCTCAGCCCAGAAAGCAGGTAGAACAACTTTTGTGGTGTCTTTCAGATGCCTACTGGAGCAATGTAAAAACTACCAGGAGAACTCCTGTCTGGCACCTTCCCCGGTGGAGTTTTGCATGGGGTGTGTTTGGAACATTTTGTCACCGGCCGAGTCCAAAATTCAGCGATTCCCCATCTCAGCCCACAAAGCAGGTAGAACAACTTTTGTGGTGTCTTTCAGATGCCTACCAAGGTAGTGTAAAAACTACCAAGAGAACTCCTGTCTGGCACCTTCCCCGGTGGAGTTGTGCATGGGGTGTGTTTGGAACATTTTGTCACCAGCGGAGTCCAAAATTCAGCGGTTCCCCATCTCAGCCCAGAAAGCAGGTAGAACAACTTTTGTGGTGTCTTTCAGATGCCTACCAAGATAGTGTAAAAACTACCAAGAGAACTCCTGTCTGGCACCTTCCCCGGTGGAGTTGTGCATGGGGTGTGTTTGGAACATTTTGTCACCAGCCGACTCCAAAATTCAGCGATTCCCCATCTCAGCCCAGAAAGCAGGTAGAACAACTTTTGTGGTGTCTTTCAGATGCCTACTGGAGCAATGTAAAAACTACCAGGAGAACTCCTGTCTGGCACCTTCCCCGGTGGAGTTTTGCATGGGGTGTGTTTGGAACATTTTGTCACCGGCCGAGTCCAAAATTCAGCGATTCCCCATCTCAGCCCACAAAGCAGGTAGAACAACTTTTGTGGTGTCTTTCAGATGCCTACCAAGGTAGTGTAAAAACTACCAAGAGAACTCCTGTCTGGCACCTTCCCCGGTGGAGTTGTGCATGGGGTGTGTTTGGAACATTTTGTCACCAGCGGAGTCCAAAATTCAGCGGTTCCCCATCTCAGCCCAGAAAGCAGGTAGAACAACTTTTGTGGTGCCTTTCAGGTGCCTACCAAGGTAGTGTAAAAACTACCAGGAGAAGGCACCTTCCCCGGTGGAGTTGTGCATGGGGTGTGTTTGGAACATTTTGTCACCGGCCGAGTCCAAAATTCAGCGTTTCCCCATCTCAGCCCAGAAAGCAGGTAGAACAACTTTTGTGGTGTCTTTCAGATGCCTACCAAGGTAGTGTAAAAACTACCAGGAGAACTCCTGTCTGGCACCTTCCCCGGTGGAGTTGTGCATGGGGTGTGTTTGGAACATTTTGTCACCAGCCGAGTCCAAAATTCAGCGATTCCCCATCTCAGCCCAGAAAGCAGGTAGAACAACTTTTGTGGTGTCTTTCAGATGCCTACTGGAGCAATGTAAAAACTACCAGGAGAACTCCTGTCTGGCACCTTCCCCGGTGGAGTTTTGCAGGGGGTGTGTTTGGAACATTTTGTCACCGGCCGAGTCCAAAATTCAGCGATTCCCCATCTCAGCCCACAAAGCAGGTAGAACAACTTTTGTGGTGTCTTTCAGATGCCTACCAAGGTAGTGTAAAAACTACCAAGAGAACTCCTGTCTGGCACCTTCCCCGGTGGAGTTGTGCATGGGGTGTGTTTGGAACATTTTGTCACCGGCCGAGTCCAAAATTCAGCGGTTCCCCATCTCAGCCCACAAAGCAGGTAGAACAACTTTTGTGGTGCCTTTCAGGTGCCTACCAAGGTAGTGTAAAAACTACCAGGAGAACTCCTGTCTGGCACCTTCCCCGGTGGAGTTGTGCATGGGGTGTGTTTGGAACATTTTGTCACCGGCCGAGTCCAAAATTCAGCGTTTCCCCATCTCAGCCCAGAAAGCAGGTAGAACAACTTTTGTGGTGTCTTTCAGATGCCTACCAAGGTAGTGTAAAAACTACCAAGAGAACTCCTGTCTGGCACCTTCCCCGGTGGAGTTGTGCATGGGGTGTGTTTGGAACATTTTGTCACCGGCCGAGTCCAAAATTCAGCGATTCCCCATCTCAGCCCACAAAGCAGGTAGAACAACTTTTGTGGTGTCTTTCAGATGCCTACTGGAGCAATGTAAAAACTACCAGGAGAACTCCTGTCTGGCACCTTCCGTGGTGGAGTTGTGCATGGGGTGTGTTTGGAACATTTTGTCACCAGCCGACTCCAAAATTCAGCGGTTCCCCATCTCAGCCCAGAAAGCAGGTAGAACAACTTTTCTTGTGCCTTTCAGCTGCCTACCAAGGTAGTGTAAAAACTAACAACAGAATTCGTTCCTGGCACCTTCCCTGGTGGAGTTGTGCATGGGGTGTCTGTGGAACATTTTGTCACCGTCCGACTCCAAAATTCAGCGGTTCCCCATCTCAGCCCACAAAGCAGGTAGAACAACTTTTGTGGTGTCTTTCAGATGCCTACCGGAGCAATGTAAAAACTACCAGGAGAACTCCTGTCTGGCACCTTCCGTGGTGGAGTTGTGCAGGGGGGGTGTTTGGAACATTTTGTCACCAGCCGACTCCAAAATTCAGCGGTTCCCCATCTCAGCCCAGAAAGCAGGTAAAACAACTTTTGTGGTGTCTTTCAGATGCCTACCAAGGTAGTGTAAAAACTACTAGGAGAACTCCTGTCTGGCACCTTCCCCGGTGGAGTTGTGCATGGGGTGTGTTTGGAACATTTTGTCACCGGCCGAGTCCAAAATTCAGCGATTCCCCATCTCAGCCCAGAAAGCAGGTAGAACAACTTTTGTGGTGTCTTTCAGATGCCTACCAAGGTAGTGTAAAAACTACCAAGAGAACTCCTGTCTGGCACCTTCCCCGGTGGAGTTGTGCATGGGGTGTGTTAGGAACATTTTGTCACCAGCCGAGTCCAAAATTCAGCGGTTCCCCATCTCAGCCCAGAAAGCAGGTAAAACTTCTTTTCTTGAGCCTTTCAGCTGCCTACCAAGGTAGTGTAAAAACTACCAACAGAATTCGTTCCTGGCACCTTCCCCGGTGGAGTTGTGCATAGGGTGTCTGTGGAACATTTTGTCACCGGCCGAGTCCAAAATTCAGCCGTTCCCCATCTCAGCCCAGAAAGCAGGTAGAACAACTTTTGTGGTGTCTTTCAGATGCCTACCGGAGCAATGTAAAAATTACCAGGAGAACTCCTGTCTGGCACCTTCCCCGGTGGAGTTTTGCATGGGGTGTGTTTGGAACATTTTGTCACCGGCCGAGTCCAAAATTCAGCGATTCCCCATCTCAGCCCACAAAGCAGGTAGAACAACTTTTGTGGTGCCATTCAGCTGCCTACCAAGGTAGTGTAAAAACTACTAAGAGAACTCCTGTCTGGCACCTTCCCCGGTGGAGTTGTGCATGGGGTGTGTTTGGAACATTTTGTCACCGGCCGAGTCCAAAATTCAGCGATTCCCCATCTCAGCCCACAAAGCAGGTAGAACAACTTTTGTGGTGTCTTTCAGATGCCTACCAAGGTAGTGTAAAAACTACCAAAAGAATTCGTTCCTGGCACCTTCCCCGGTGGAGTTGTGCATGGGGTGTCTGTGGAACATTTTGCCACCGGCCGAGTCCAAAATTCAGCGATTCCCCATCTCAGCCCAGAAAGCAGGTAGAACAACTTTTGTGGTGTCTTTCAGATGCCTACCGGAGCAATGTAAAAACTACCAGGAGAACTCCTGTCTGGCACCTTCCCCGGTGGAGTTGTGCATGGGGTGTCTGTGGAACATTTTGCCACCGGCCGACTCCAAAATTCAGCGATTCCCATCTCAGCCCAGAAAGCAGGTAGAACAACTTTTGTGGTGTCTTTCAGATGCCTACCGGAGCAATGTAAAAACTAGCAGGAGAACTCCTGCCTGGCACCTTCCCCGGTGGAGTTGTGCATGGGGTGTGTTTGGAACATTTTGTCACCGGCCGACTCCAAAATTCAGCTGTTCCCCATCTCAGCCCACAAAGCAGGTAGAACAACTTTTGTGGTGTCTTTCAGATGCCTACCAAGGTAGTGTAAAAACTACCAGGAGAACTCCTGTCTGGCACCTTCCCCGGTGGAGTTGTGCGTGGGGTGTGTTTGGAACATTTTGTCAACGGCCGACTCCAAAATTCAGCGATTCCCCATCTCAGCCCAGAAAGCAGGTAGAACAACTTTTGTGATGTCTTTCAGATGCCTACCAAGGTAGTGTAAAAACTACCAGGAGAACTCCTGTCTGGCACCTTCCCCGGTGGAGTTGTGCATGGGGTGTGTTTGGAACATTTTGTCACCGGCCGAGTCCAAAATTCAGCGATTCCCCATCTCAGCCCAGAAAGCAGGTAGAACAACTTTTGTGGTGTCTTTCAGATGCCTACCAAGGTAGTGTAAAAACTACCAGGAGAACTCCTGTCTGGCACCTTCCCCGGTGGAGTTGTGCATGGGGTGTCTTTGGAACATTTTGTCACCGGCCGACTCCAAAATTCAGCGGTTCCCCATCTCAGCCCAGAAAGCAGGAAGAACAAGTTTTCTGGTGCCTTTCAGCTGCCTACCAAGGTAGTGTAAAAACTATCAAGAGAACTCTTGTCTGGCACTTTCCCCGGTGGAGTTGTGCATAGGGTGTGTTTGGAACATTTTGTCACCAGCCGAGTCCAAAATTCAGCGTTTCCCCATCTCAGCCCAGAAAGCAGGTAGAACAACTTTTGTGGTGTCTTTCAGATGCCTACCAAGATAGTGTAAAAACTACCAAGAGAACTCCTGTCTGGCACCTTCCCCGGTGGAGTTGTGCATGGGGTGTGTTTGGAACATTTTGTCACCAGCCGACTCCAAAATTCAGCGATTCCCCATCTCAGCCCAGAAAGCAGGTAGAACAACTTTTGTGGTGTCTTTCAGATGCCTACTGGAGCAATGTAAAAACTACCAGGAGAACTCCTGTCTGGCACCTTCCCCGGTGGAGTTTTGCATGGGGTGTGTTTGGAACATTTTGTCACCGGCCGAGTCCAAAATTCAGCGATTCCCCATCTCAGCCCACAAAGCAGGTAGAACAACTTTTGTGGTGTCTTTCAGATGCCTACCAAGGTAGTGTAAAAACTACCAAGAGAACTCCTGTCTGGCACCTTCCCCGGTGGAGTTGTGCATGGGGTGTGTTTGGAACATTTTGTCACCAGCGGAGTCCAAAATTCAGCGGTTCCCCATCTCAGCCCAGAAAGCAGGTAGAACAACTTTTGTGGTGCCTTTCAGGTGCCTACCAAGGTAGTGTAAAAACTACCAGGAGAAGGCACCTTCCCCGGTGGAGTTGTGCATGGGGTGTGTTTGGAACATTTTGTCACCGGCCGAGTCCAAAATTCAGCGTTTCCCCATCTCAGCCCAGAAAGCAGGTAGAACAACTTTTGTGGTGTCTTTCAGATGCCTACCAAGGTAGTGTAAAAACTACCAGGAGAACTCCTGTCTGGCACCTTCCCCGGTGGAGTTGTGCATGGGGTGTCTGTGGAACATTTTGTCACCGGCCGACTCCAAAATTCAGCGGTTCCCCATCTCAGCCCAGAAAGCAGGAAGAACAAGTTTTCTGGTGCCTTTCAGCTGCCTACCAAGGTAGTGTAAAAACTATCAAGAGAACTCTTGTCTGGCACCTTCCCCGGTGGAGTTGTGCATAGGGTGTGTTTGGAACATTTTGTCACCAGCCGAGTCCAAAATTCAGCGGTTCCCCATCTCAGCCCAGAAAGCAGGTAGAACAACTTTTGTGGTGTCTTTCAGATGCCTACCAAGATAGTGTAAAAACTACCAAGAGAACTCCTGTCTGGCACCTTCCCCGGTGGAGTTGTGCATGGGGTGTGTTTGGAACATTTTGTCACCAGCCGAGTCCAAAATTCAGCGATTCCCCATCTCAGCCCAGAAAGCAGGTAGAACAACTTTTGTGGTGTCTTTCAGATGCCTACTGGAGCAATGTAAAAACTACCAGGAGAACTCCTGTCTGGCATCTTCCCCGGTGGAGTTTTGCATGGGGTGTGTTTGGAACATTTTGTCACCGGCCGAGTCCAAAATTCAGCGATTCCCCATCTCAGCCCACAAAGCAGGTAGAACAACTTTTGTGGTGTCTTTCAGATGCCTACCAAGGTAGTGTAAAAACTACCAAGAGAACTCCTGTCTGGCACCTTCCCCGGTGGAGTTGTGCATGGGGTGTGTTTGGAACATTTTGTCACCGGCCGAGTCCAAAATTCAGCGGTTCCCCATCTCAGCCCAGAAAGCAGGTAGAACAACTTTTGTGGTGCCTTTCAGGTGCCTACCAAGGTAGTGTAAAAACTACCAGGAGAACTCCTGTCTGGCACCTTCCCCGGTGGAGTTGTGCATGGGGTGTGTTTGGAACATTTTGTCACCGGCCGAGTCCAAAATTCAGCGTTTCCCCATCTCAGCCCAGAAAGCAGGTAGAACAACTTTTGTGGTGTCTTTCAGATGCCTACCAAGGTAGTGTAAAAACTACCAAGAGAACTCCTGTCTGGCACCTTCCCCGGTGGAGTTGTGCATGGGGTGTGTTTGGAACTTTTTGTCACCGGCCGACTCCAAAATTCAGCGATTCCCCATCTCAGCCCAGAAAGCAGGTAGAACAACTTTTGTGGTGTCTTTCAGATGCCTACCAAGGTAGTGTAAAAACTACCAGGAGAACTCCTGTCTGGCACCTTCCCCGGTGGAGTTGTGCATGGGGTGTGTTTGGAACATTTTGTCACCGGCCGAGTCCAAAATTCAGCGATTCCCCATCTCAGCCCACAAAGCAGGTAGAACAACTTTTGTGGTGTCTTTCAGATGCCTACCAAGGTAGTGTAAAAACTACCAGGAGAACTCCTGTCTGGCACCTTCCCCGGTGGAGTTGTGCATGGGGTGTCTTTGGAACATTTTGTCACCGGCCGACTCCAAAATTCAGCGGTTCCCCATCTCAGCCCAGAAAGCAGGAAGAACAAGTTTTCTGGTGCCTTTCAGCTGCCTACCAAGGTAGTGTAAAAACTATCAAGAGAACTCTTGTCTGGCACCTTCCCCGGTGGAGTTGTGCATAGGGTGTGTTTGGAACATTTTGTCACCAGCCGAGTCCAAAATTCAGCGTTTCCCCATCTCAGCCCAGAAAGCAGGTAGAACAACTTTTGTGGTGCCTTTCAGGTGCCTACTGGGGTAGTGTAAAAACTACCAAGAGAACTCCTGTCTGGCACCTTCCCCGGTGGAGTTGTGCATGGGGTGTGTTTGGAACATTTTGTCACCAGCCGACTCCAAAATTCAGCGGTTCCCCATCTCAGCCCAGAAAGCAGGTAGAACAACTTTTCTTGTGCCTTTCAGCTGCCTACCAAGGTAGTGTAAAAACTACCAACAGAATTCGTTCCTGGCACCTTCCCCGGTGGAGTTGTGCATGGGGTGTCTGTGGAACATTTTGTCACCGTCCGACTCCAAAATTCAGCGGTTCCCCATCTCAGCCCACAAAGCAGGTAGAACAACTTTTGTGGTGTCTTTCAGATGCCTACCGGAGCAATGTAAAAACTACCAGGAGAACTCCTGTCTGGCACCTTCCGTGCTGGAGTTGTGCAGGGGGGGTGTTTGGAACATTTTGTCACCAGCCGACTCCAAAATTCAGCGGTTCCCCATCTCAGCCCAGAAAGCAGGTAAAACAACTTTTGTGGTGTCTTTAAGATGCCTACCAAGGTAGTGTAAAAACTACTAGGAGAACTCCTGTCTGGCACCTTCCCCGGTGGAGTTGTGCATGGGGTGTGTTTGGAACATTTTGTCACCGGCCGAGTCCAAAATTCAGCGTTTCCCCATCTCAGCCCAGAAAGCAGGTAGAACAACTTTTGTGGTGTCTTTCAGATGCCTACCAAGGTAGTGTAAAAACTACCAGGAGAACTCCTGTCTGGCACCTTCCCCGGTGGAGTTGTGCATGGGGTGTCCGTGGAACATTTTGTCACCGGCCGACTCCAAAATTCAGCGGTTCCCCATCTCAGCCCAGAAAGCAGGAAGAACAACTTTTGTGGTGCCTTTCAGCTGCCTACCAAGGTAGTGTAAAAACTATCAAGAGAACTCTTGTCTGGCACCTTCCCCGGTGGAGTTGTGCATAGGGTGTGTTTGGAACATTTTGTCACCAGCCGAGTCCAAAATTCAGCGTTTCCCCATCTCAGCCCAGAAAGCAGGTAGAACAACTTTTGTGGTGTCTTTCAGATGCCTACCAAGATAGTGTAAAAACTACCAAGAGAACTCGTGTCTGGCACCTTCCCCGGTGGAGTTGTGCATGGGGTGTGTTTGGAACATTTTGTCACCAGCCGAGTCCAAAATTCAGCGATTCCCCATCTCAGCCCAGAAAGCAGGTAGAACAACTTTTGTGGTGTCTTTCAGATGCCTACTGGAGCAATGTAAAAACTACCAGGAGAACTCCTGTCTGGCACCTTCCCCGGTGGAGTTTTGCAGGGGGTGTGTTTGGAACATTTTGTCACCGGCCGAGTCCAAAATTCAGCGATTCCCCATCTCAGCCCACAAAGCAGGTAGAACAACTTTTGTGGTGTCTTTCAGCTGCCTACCAAGGTAGTGTAAAAACTACCAAGAGAACTCCTGTCTGGCACCTTCCCCGGTGGAGTTGTGCATGGGGTGTGTTTGGAACATTTTGTCACCGGCCGAGTCCAAAATTCAGCGGTTCCCCATCTCAGCCCACAAAGCAGGTAGAACAACTTTTGTGGTGCCTTTCAGGTGCCTACCAAGGTAGTGTAAAAACTACCAGGAGAACTCCTGTCTGGCACCTTCCCCGGTGGAGTTGTGCATGGGGTGTGTTTGGAACATTTTGTCACCGGCCGAGTCCAAAATTCAGCGTTTCCCCATCTCAGCCCAGAAAGCAGGTAGAACAACTTTTGTGGTGTCTTTCAGATGCCTACCAAGGTAGTGTAAAAACTACCAAGAGAACTCCTGTCTGGCACCTTCCCCGGTGGAGTTGTGCATGGGGTGTGTTTGGAACATTTTGTCACCGGCCGAGTCCAAAATTCAGCGATTCCCCATCTCAGCCCACAAAGCAGGTAGAACAACTTTTGTGGTGTCTTTCAGATGCCTACTGGAGCAATGTAAAAACTACCAGGAGAACTCCTGTCTGGCACCTTCCGTGGTGGAGTTGTGCATGGGGTGTGTTTGGAACATTTTGTCACCAGCCGACTCCAAAATTCAGCGGTTCCCCATCTCAGCCCAGAAAGCAGGTAGAACAACTTTTCTTGTGCCTTTCAGCTGCCTACCAAGGTAGTGTAAAAACTAACAACAGAATTCGTTCCTGGCACCTTCCCTGGTGGAGTTGTGCATGGGGTGTCTGTGGAACATTTTGTCACCGTCCGACTCCAAAATTCAGCGGTTCCCCATCTCAGCCCACAAAGCAGGTAGAACAACTTTTGTGGTGTCTTTCAGATGCCTACCGGAGCAATGTAAAAACTACCAGGAGAACTCCTGTCTGGCACCTTCCGTGGTGGAGTTGTGCAGGGGGGGTGTTTGGAACATTTTGTCACCAGCCGACTCCAAAATTCAGCGGTTCCCCATCTCAGCCCAGAAAGCAGGTAAAACAACTTTTGTGGTGTCTTTCAGATGCCTACCAAGGTAGTGTAAAAACTACTAGGAGAACTCCTGTCTGGCACCTTCCCCGGTGGAGTTGTGCATGGGGTGTGTTTGGAACATTTTGTCACCGGCCGAGTCCAAAATTCAGCGATTCCCCATCTCAGCCCAGAAAGCAGGTAGAACAACTTTTGTGGTGTCTTTCAGATGCCTACCAAGGTAGTGTAAAAACTACCAAGAGAACTCCTGTCTGGCACCTTCCCCGGTGGAGTTGTGCATGGGGTGTGTTAGGAACATTTTGTCACCAGCCGAGTCCAAAATTCAGCGGTTCCCCATCTCAGCCCAGAAAGCAGGTAAAACTTCTTTTCTTGAGCCTTTCAGCTGCCTACCAAGGTAGTGTAAAAACTACCAACAGAATTCGTTCCTGGCACCTTCCCCGGTGGAGTTGTGCATAGGGTGTCTGTGGAACATTTTGTCACCGGCCGAGTCCAAAATTCAGCCGTTCCCCATCTCAGCCCAGAAAGCAGGTAGAACAACTTTTGTGGTGTCTTTCAGATGCCTACCGGAGCAATGTAAAAATTACCAGGAGAACTCCTGTCTGGCACCTTCCCCGGTGGAGTTTTGCATGGGGTGTGTTTGGAACATTTTGTCACCGGCCGAGTCCAAAATTCAGCGATTCCCCATCTCAGCCCACAAAGCAGGTAGAACAACTTTTGTGGTGCCATTCAGCTGCCTACCAAGGTAGTGTAAAAACTACTAAGAGAACTCCTGTCTGGCACCTTCCCCGGTGGAGTTGTGCATGGGGTGTGTTTGGAACATTTTGTCACCGGCCGAGTCCAAAATTCAGCGATTCCCCATCTCAGCCCACAAAGCAGGTAGAACAACTTTTGTGGTGTCTTTCAGATGCCTACCAAGGTAGTGTAAAAACTACCAAAAGAATTCGTTCCTGGCACCTTCCCCGGTGGAGTTGTGCATGGGGTGTCTGTGGAACATTTTGCCACCGGCCGAGTCCAAAATTCAGCGATTCCCCATCTCAGCCCAGAAAGCAGGTAGAACAACTTTTGTGGTGTCTTTCAGATGCCTACCGGAGCAATGTAAAAACTACCAGGAGAACTCCTGTCTGGCACCTTCCCCGGTGGAGTTGTGCATGGGGTGTCTGTGGAACATTTTGCCACCGGCCGACTCCAAAATTCAGCGATTCCCATCTCAGCCCAGAAAGCAGGTAGAACAACTTTTGTGGTGTCTTTCAGATGCCTACCGGAGCAATGTAAAAACTAGCAGGAGAACTCCTGCCTGGCACCTTCCCCGGTGGAGTTGTGCATGGGGTGTGTTTGGAACATTTTGTCACCGGCCGACTCCAAAATTCAGCTGTTCCCCATCTCAGCCCACAAAGCAGGTAGAACAACTTTTGTGGTGTCTTTCAGATGCCTACCAAGGTAGTGTAAAAACTACCAGGAGAACTCCTGTCTGGCACCTTCCCCGGTGGAGTTGTGCGTGGGGTGTGTTTGGAACATTTTGTCAACGGCCGACTCCAAAATTCAGCGATTCCCCATCTCAGCCCAGAAAGCAGGTAGAACAACTTTTGTGATGTCTTTCAGATGCCTACCAAGGTAGTGTAAAAACTACCAGGAGAACTCCTGTCTGGCACCTTCCCCGGTGGAGTTGTGCATGGGGTGTGTTTGGAACATTTTGTCACCGGCCGAGTCCAAAATTCAGCGATTCCCCATCTCAGCCCAGAAAGCAGGTAGAACAACTTTTGTGGTGTCTTTCAGATGCCTACCAAGGTAGTGTAAAAACTACCAGGAGAACTCCTGTCTGGCACCTTCCCCGGTGGAGTTGTGCATGGGGTGTCTTTGGAACATTTTGTCACCGGCCGACTCCAAAATTCAGCGGTTCCCCATCTCAGCCCAGAAAGCAGGAAGAACAAGTTTTCTGGTGCCTTTCAGCTGCCTACCAAGGTAGTGTAAAAACTATCAAGAGAACTCTTGTCTGGCACTTTCCCCGGTGGAGTTGTGCATAGGGTGTGTTTGGAACATTTTGTCACCAGCCGAGTCCAAAATTCAGCGTTTCCCCATCTCAGCCCAGAAAGCAGGTAGAACAACTTTTGTGGTGTCTTTCAGATGCCTACCAAGATAGTGTAAAAACTACCAAGAGAACTCCTGTCTGGCACCTTCCCCGGTGGAGTTGTGCATGGGGTGTGTTTGGAACATTTTGTCACCAGCCGACTCCAAAATTCAGCGATTCCCCATCTCAGCCCAGAAAGCAGGTAGAACAACTTTTGTGGTGTCTTTCAGATGCCTACTGGAGCAATGTAAAAACTACCAGGAGAACTCCTGTCTGGCACCTTCCCCGGTGGAGTTTTGCATGGGGTGTGTTTGGAACATTTTGTCACCGGCCGAGTCCAAAATTCAGCGATTCCCCATCTCAGCCCACAAAGCAGGTAGAACAACTTTTGTGGTGTCTTTCAGATGCCTACCAAGGTAGTGTAAAAACTACCAAGAGAACTCCTGTCTGGCACCTTCCCCGGTGGAGTTGTGCATGGGGTGTGTTTGGAACATTTTGTCACCAGCGGAGTCCAAAATTCAGCGGTTCCCCATCTCAGCCCAGAAAGCAGGTAGAACAACTTTTGTGGTGCCTTTCAGGTGCCTACCAAGGTAGTGTAAAAACTACCAGGAGAAGGCACCTTCCCCGGTGGAGTTGTGCATGGGGTGTGTTTGGAACATTTTGTCACCGGCCGAGTCCAAAATTCAGCGTTTCCCCATCTCAGCCCAGAAAGCAGGTAGAACAACTTTTGTGGTGTCTTTCAGATGCCTACCAAGGTAGTGTAAAAACTACCAGGAGAACTCCTGTCTGGCACCTTCCCCGGTGGAGTTGTGCATGGGGTGTCTGTGGAACATTTTGTCACCGGCCGACTCCAAAATTCAGCGGTTCCCCATCTCAGCCCAGAAAGCAGGAAGAACAAGTTTTCTGGTGCCTTTCAGCTGCCTACCAAGGTAGTGTAAAAACTATCAAGAGAACTCTTGTCTGGCACCTTCCCCGGTGGAGTTGTGCATAGGGTGTGTTTGGAACATTTTGTCACCAGCCGAGTCCAAAATTCAGCGGTTCCCCATCTCAGCCCAGAAAGCAGGTAGAACAACTTTTGTGGTGTCTTTCAGATGCCTACCAAGATAGTGTAAAAACTACCAAGAGAACTCCTGTCTGGCACCTTCCCCGGTGGAGTTGTGCATGGGGTGTGTTTGGAACATTTTGTCACCAGCCGAGTCCAAAATTCAGCGATTCCCCATCTCAGCCCAGAAAGCAGGTAGAACAACTTTTGTGGTGTCTTTCAGATGCCTACTGGAGCAATGTAAAAACTACCAGGAGAACTCCTGTCTGGCATCTTCCCCGGTGGAGTTTTGCATGGGGTGTGTTTGGAACATTTTGTCACCGGCCGAGTCCAAAATTCAGCGATTCCCCATCTCAGCCCACAAAGCAGGTAGAACAACTTTTGTGGTGTCTTTCAGATGCCTACCAAGGTAGTGTAAAAACTACCAAGAGAACTCCTGTCTGGCACCTTCCCCGGTGGAGTTGTGCATGGGGTGTGTTTGGAACATTTTGTCACCGGCCGAGTCCAAAATTCAGCGGTTCCCCATCTCAGCCCAGAAAGCAGGTAGAACAACTTTTGTGGTGCCTTTCAGGTGCCTACCAAGGTAGTGTAAAAACTACCAGGAGAACTCCTGTCTGGCACCTTCCCCGGTGGAGTTGTGCATGGGGTGTGTTTGGAACATTTTGTCACCGGCCGAGTCCAAAATTCAGCGTTTCCCCATCTCAGCCCAGAAAGCAGGTAGAACAACTTTTGTGGTGTCTTTCAGATGCCTACCAAGGTAGTGTAAAAACTACCAAGAGAACTCCTGTCTGGCACCTTCCCCGGTGGAGTTGTGCATGGGGTGTGTTTGGAACTTTTTGTCACCGGCCGACTCCAAAATTCAGCGATTCCCCATCTCAGCCCAGAAAGCAGGTAGAACAACTTTTGTGGTGTCTTTCAGATGCCTACCAAGGTAGTGTAAAAACTACCAAGAGAACTCCTGTCTGGCACCTTCCCCGGTGGAGTTGTGCATGGGGTGTGTTTGGAACATTTTGTCACCGGCCGAGTCCAAAATTCAGCTATTCCCCATCTCAGCCCAGAAAGCAGGTAGAACAACTTTTGTGGTGTCTTTCAAATGCCTACCAAGGTAGTGTAAAAACTACCAGGAGAACTCCTGTCTGGCACCTTCCCCGGTGGAGTTTTGCATGGGGTGTGTTTGGAACATTTTGTCACCGGCCGAGTCCAAAATTCAGCGGTTCCCCATCTCAGCCCAGAAAGCAGGAAGAACAACTTTTGTGGTGCCTTTCAAATGCCTACCAAGGTAGTGTAAAAACTACCAAGAGAACTCCTGTCTGGCACCTTCCCCGGTGGAGTTGTGCATGGGGTGTGTTTGGAACATTTTGTCACCAGCCGACTCCAAAATTCAGCGTTTCCCCATCTCAGCCCAGAAAGCAGGTAGAACAACTTTTGTGGTGTCTTTCAGATGCCTACCAAGATAGTGTAAAAACTACCAAGAGAACTCCTGTCTGGCACCTTCCCCGGTGGAGTTGTGCATGGGGTGTGTTTGGAACATTTTGTCACCAGCCGACTCCAAAATTCAGCGATTCCCCATCTCAGCCCAGAAAGCAGGTAGAACAACTTTTGTGGTGTCTTTCAGATGCCTACTGGAGCAATGTAAAAACTACCAGGAGAACTCCTGTCTGGCACCTTCCCCGGTGGAGTTTTGCATGGGGTGTGTTTGGAACATTTTGTCACCGGCCGAGTCCAAAATTCAGCGATTCCCCATCTCAGCCCACAAAGCAGGTAGAACAACTTTTGTGGTGTCTTTCAGATGCCTACCAAGGTAGTGTAAAAACTACCAAGAGAACTCCTGTCTGGCACCTTCCCCGGTGGAGTTGTGCATGGGGTGTGTTTGGAACATTTTGTCACCAGCCGACTCCAAAATTCAGCGGTTCCCCATCTCAGCCCAGAAAGCAGGTAGAACAACTTTTGTGGTGCCTTTCAGGTGCCTACCAAGGTAGTGTAAAAACTACCAGGAGAACTCCTGTCTGGCACCTTCCCCGGTGGAGTTTTGCATGGGGTGTGTTTGGAACATTTTGTCACCGGCCGAGTCCAAAATTCAGCGATTCCCCATCTCAGCCCAGAAAGCAGGTAGAACAACTTTTGTGGTGTCTTTCAGATGCCTACCAAGGTAGTGTAAAAACTACCAAGAGAACTCCTGTCTGGCACCTTCCCCGGTGGAGTTGTGCATGGGGTGTGTTTGGAACATTTTGTCACCGGCCGACTCCAAAATTCAGCGGTTCCCCATCTCAGCCCAGAAAGCAGGAAGAACAACTTTTGTGGTGCCTTTCAAATGCCTACCAAGGTAGTGTAAAAACTACCAGGAGAACTCCTGTCTGGCACCTTCCCCGGTGGAGTTTTGCATGGGGTGTGTTTGGAACATTTTGTCACCAGCCGACTCCAAAATTCAGCGGTTCCCCATCTCAGCCCAGAAAGCAGGAAGAACAACTTTTGTGGTGCCTTTCAAATGCCTACCAAGGTAGTGTAAAAACTACCAGGAGAACTCCTGTCTGGCACCTTCCCCGGTGGAGTTGTGCATGGGGTGTGTTTGGAACATTTTGTCACCAGCCGACTCCAAAATTCAGCGTTTCCCCATCTCAGCCCAGAAAGCAGGTAGAACAACTTTTGTGGTGTCTTTCAGATGCCTACCAAGGTAGTGTAAAAACTACCAAGAGAACTCCTGTCTGGCACCTTCCCCGGTGGAGTTGTGCATGGGGTGTGTTTGGAACATTTTGTCACCGGCCGAGTCCAAAATTCAGCGATTCCCCATCTCAGCCCATAAAGCAGGTAGAACAACTTTTGTGGTGTCTTTCAGATGCCTACCAAGGTAGTGTATAAACTACCAAGAGAACTCCTGTCTGGCACCTTCCCCGGTGGAGTTGTGCATGGGGTGTGTTTGGAACATTTTGTCACCGGCCGACTCCAAAATTCAGCGGTTCCCCATCTCAGCCCAGAAAGCAGGAAGAACAACTTTTGTGGTGCCTTTCAGCTGCCTACCAAGGTAGTGTAAAAACTACCAGGAGAACTCCTGTCTGGCACCTTCCCCGGTGGAGTTGTGCAGGGGGTGTGTTTGGAACATTTTGTCACCAGCCGAGTCCAAAATTCAGCGGTTCCCCATCTCAGCCCAGAAAGCAGGTAGAACAACTTTTGTGGTCCCTTTCAGCTGCCTACCAAGGTAGTGTAAAAACTACCAGGAGAACTCCTGTCTGGCACCTTCCCCGGTGGAGTTGTGCATGGGGTGTGTTTGGAACATTTTGTCACCAGCCGACTCCAAAATTCAGCGTTTCCCCATCTCAGCCCAGAAAGCAGGTAGAACAACTTTTGTGATGTCTTTCAGATGCCTACCAAGGTAGTGTAAAAACTACTAAGACAACTCCTGTCTGGCACCTTCCCCGGTGGAGTTGTGCATGGGGTGTGTTTGGAACATTTTGTCACCGGCCGACTCCAAAATTCAGCGATTCCCCATCTCAGCCCAGAAAGCAGGTAGAACAACTTTTGTGGTGTCTTTCAGATGCCTACCAAGGTAGTGTAAAAACTATCAAGAGAACTCTTGTCTGGCACCTTCCCCGGTGGAGTTGTGCATAGGGTGTGTTTGGAACATTTTGTCACCAGCCGACTCTAAAATTCAGCGGTTCCCCATCTCAGCCCAGAAAGCAGGTAGAACGAGTTTTGTGGTGTCTTTGAGGTGCCTACCAGAGCAATGTAAAATCTATCAAGAAAACTCCTGTCTGGCACCTTCCCCGGTGGAGTTGTGCATGGGGTGTCTTTGGAACATTTTGTCACCAGCCGCTCCAAAATTCAGCTGTTCCTCATCTCAGCCCAGAAAGCAGGTAGAACAACTTTTGTGGTGCCTTTCAGATGCCTACCAAGGTAGTGTAAAATCTACCAAGAGAACTCCTGTCTGGCACCTTCCCCGGTGGAGTTGTGCAGGGGGTGTGTTTGGAACATTTTGTCACCAGCGGAGTCCAAAATTCAGCGGTTCTTCATCTCAGCCCAGAAAGCAGGTAGAACAACTTTTGTGGTGCCTTTCAGCTGCCTACCGGAGCAATGTAAAACCTACCAACAGAATTCGTTCCTGGCACCTTCGGTAGTGGAGTTGTGCATGGGGTGTATTTATTAAAATTTTGTACACCAGCCGAGTCCAAAATTCAGCTGTTCCCCATCTCAGCCCAGAAAGCAGGTAGAACAACTTTTGTGGTGTCTTTCAGATGCCTACCAAGGTAGTGTAAAAACTATTAAGAGAACTCCTGTCTGGCACCTTCCCCGGTGGAGTTGTGCATGGGGTGTCTTTGGAACATTTTGTCACCGGCCGAGTCCAAAATTCAGCTGTTCCCCATCTCAGCCCAGAAAGCAGGTAGAACGAGTTTTGTGGTGTCTTTGAGGTGCCTACCAGAGCAATGTAAAATCTATCAAGAAAACTCCTGTCTGGCACCTTCCCCGGTGGAGTTGTGCATGGGGTGTCTGTGGAACATTTTGTCACCGGCCGACTCCAAAATTCAGCGGTTCCCCATCTCAGCACAGAAAGCAGGTAGAACAAGTTTTCTGGTGCCTTTCAGATGCCTACCAAGGTAGTGTAAAAACTATCAAGACAACTCTTGTCTGTCACCTTCCCCGGTGGAGTTGTGCATAGGGTGTGTTTGGAACATTTTGTCACCAGCCGAGTCCAAAATTCAGCGGTTCCCCATCTCAGCCCAGAAAGCAGGTAGAACAACTTTTGTGGTGTCTTTCAGGTGCCTACCAAGGTAGTGTAAAAACTACCAGGAGAACTCCTGTCTGGCACCTTCCCCGGTGGAGTTGTGCAGGGGGTGTGTTTGGAACATTTTGTCACCAGCGGAGTCCAAAATTCAGCGTTTCCCCATCTCAGCCCAGAAAGCAGGTAGAACAACTTTTGTGGTGTCTTTCAGATGCCTACCGGAGCAATGTAAAAACTACCAGAACTCCTGTCTGGCACCTTCCGTGGTGGAGTTGTGCAGGGGGTGTGTTTGGAACATTTTGTCACCAGCCGAGTCCAAAATTCAGCTGTTCCCCATCTCAGCCCAGAAAGCAGGAAGAACAACTTTTGTGGTGTCTTTCAGATGCCTACCGGAGCAATGTAAAAACTACCAGGAGAACTCCTGTCTGGCACCTTCCCCGGTGGAGTTGTGCATGGGGTGTGTTTGGAACATTTTGTCACCAGCCGAGTCCAAAATTCAGCGATTCCCCATCTCAGCCCACAAAGCAGGTAGAACAACTTTTGTGGTGTCTTTCAGATGTCTACCAAGGTAGTGTAAAAACTACTAAGAGAACTCCTGTCTGGCACCTTCCGTGGTGGAGTTGTGCATGGGGTGTGTTTGGAACATTTTGTCACCGGCCGAGTCCAAAATTCAGCGTTTCCCCATCTCAGCCCCGAAAGCAGGTAGAACAACTTTTGTGGTGCCTTTCAGCTGCCTACCAAGGTAGTGTAAAAACTACCAACAGAACTCCTGTCTGGCACCTTCCCCGGTGGAGTTGTGCATGGGGTATGTTTGGAACATTTTGTCACCGGCCGACTCCAAAATTCAGCGGTACCCCATCTCAGCCCACAAAGCAGGTACAACTTCTTTTCTTGTGCCTTTCAGCTGCCTACCAAGGTAGTGTAAAAACTACCAACAGAATTCGTTCCTGGCACCTTCCCCGGTGGAGTTGTGCATGGGGTGTCTGTGGAACATTTTGTCACCGGCCGAGTCCAAAATTCAGCGATTCCCCATCTCAGCCCAGAAAGCAGGTAGAACAACTTTGTGGTGTCTTTCAGATGCCTACCGGAGCAATGTAAAAACTACCAGGAGAACTCCTGTCTGGCACCTTCCCCGGTGGAGTTGTGCATGGGGTGTGTTTGGAACATTTTGACACCGGCCGAGTCCAAAATTCAGCGGTTCCCCATCTCAGCCCAGAAAGCAGGTAGAACAACTTTTGTGGTGCCTTTCAGCTGCCTACCAAGGTAGTGTAAAAACTACTAAGAGAACTCCTGTCTGGCACCTTCCCCGGTGGAGTTGTGCAGGGGGTGTGTTTGGAACATTTTGTCACCAGCGGAGTCCAAAATTCAGCGTTTCCCCATCTCAGCCCAGAAAGCAGGTAGAACAACTTTTGTGGTGTCTTTCAGATGCCTACCGGAGCAATGTAAAAACTACCAGGAGAACTCCTGTCTGGCACCTTCCCCGGTGGAGTTGTGCAGGGGGTGTGTTTGGAACATTTTGTCACCAGCCGAGTCCAAAATTCAGCTGTTCCCCATCTCAGCCCAGAAAGCAGGAAGAACAACTTTTGTGGTGTCTTTCAGATGCCTACCAAGGTAGTGTAAAAACTATTAAGAGAACTCCTGTCTGGCACCTTCCCCGGTGGAGTTGTGCATGGGGTGTCTTTGGAACATTTTGTCACCGGCCGACTCCAAAATTCAGCGGTTCCCCATCTCAGCCCAGAAAGCAGGTAGAACGAGTTTTGTGGTGTCTTTGAGGTGCCTACCAGAGCAATGTAAAATCTATCAAGAAAACTCCTGTCTGGCACCTTCCCCGGTGGAGTTGTGCATGGGGTGTGTTTGGAACATTTTGCCACCAGCCGACTCCAAAATTCAGCTGTTCCTCATCTCAGCCCAGAAAGCAGGTAGAACAACTTTTGTGGTGTCTTTCAGGTGCCTACCGGAGCAATGTAAAAACTACCAGGAGAACTCCTGTCTGGCACCTTCCCCGGTGGAGTTGTGCAGGGGGTGTGTTTGGAACATTTTGTCAGCAGCCGACTCCAAAATTCAGCGGTTCCCCATCTCAGCCCAGAAAGCAGGTAGAACAACTTTTCTTGTGCCTTTCAGCTGCCTACCAAGGTAGTGTAAAAACTATCAAGAGAACTCTTGTCTGGCACCTTCCCCGGTGGAGTTGTGCGTGGGGTGTGTTTGGAACATTTTGTCACCAGCCGAGTCCAAAATTCAGCGGTTCCCCATCTCAGCCCAGAAAGCAGGTAGAACAACTTTTGTGGTGTCTTTCAGGTGCCTACCAAGGTAGTGTAAAAACTATTAAGACAACTCCTGTCTGGCGCCTTCCCCGGTGGAGTTGTGCATGGGGTGTCTTTGGAACATTTTGTCACCGGCCGACTCCAAAATTCAGCGGTTCCCCATCTCAGCCCAGAAAGCAGGTAGAAGGAGTTTTGTGGTGTCTTTGAGGTGCCTACCAGAGCAATGTAAAATCTATCAAGAAAACTCCTGTCTGGCACCTTCCCCGGTGGAGTTGTGCATGGGGTGTGTTTGGAACATTTTGCCACCAGCCGCTCCAAAATTCAGCTGTTCCTCATCTCAGCCCAGAAAGCAGGTAGAACAACTTTTGTGGTGCCTTTCAGATGCCTACCAAGGTAGTGTAAAATCTACCAAGAGAACTCCTGTCTGGCACCTTCCCCGGTGGAGTTGTGCAGGGGGTGTCTTTGGAACATTTTGTCACCAGCCGAGTCCAAAATTCAGCGGTTCCCCATCTCAGCCCAGAAAGCAGGTACAACAACTTTTCTTGTGCCTTTCAGCTGCCTACCGGAGCAATGTAAAAACTACCAACAGAATTCGTTCCTGGCACCTTCGCTAGTGGAGTTGTGCATGGGGTGTATTTATTAAAATTTTGTCACCAGCCGAGTCCAAAATTCAGCTGTTCCCCATCTCAGCCCACAAAGCAGGTAGAACAACTTTTGTGGTGCCTTTCAGATGCCTACCAAGGTAGTGTAAAAACTACTAAGAGAACTCCTGTCTGGCACCTTCCCCGGTGGAGTTGTGCAGGGGGTGTCTTTGGAACATTTTGTCACCGGCCGAGTCCAAAATTCAGCGGTTCCCCATCTCAGCCCAGAAAGCAGGAAGAACAACTTTTGTGGTGTCTTTCAGGTGCCTACCAAGGTAGAGTAAAAACTACCAGGAGAACTCCTGTCTGGCACCTTCCCCGGTGGAGTTGTGCAGGGGGTGTGTTTGGAACATTTTGTCACCGGCCGACTCCAAAATTCAGCGGTTCCCCATCTCAGCCCAGAAAGCAGGTAGAACAACTTTTGTGGTGTCTTTCAGGTGCCTACCGGAGCAATGTAAAAACTACCAGGAGAACTCCTGTCTGGCACCTTCCCCGGTGGAGTTGTGCAGGGGGTGTGTTTGGAACATTTTGTCACCAGCCGAGTCCAAAATTCAGCTGTTCCCCATCTCAGCCCAGAAAGCAGGTAGAACAACTTTTGTGGTGTTTTTCAGATGCCTACCAAGGTAGTGTAAAAACTATTAAGAGAACTCCTGTCTGGCACCTTCCCCGGTGGAGTTGTGCATGGGGTGTCTTTGGAACATTTTGTCACCGGCCGAGTCCAAAATTCAGCTGTTCCCCATCTCAGCCCAGAAAGCAGGTAGAAGGAGTTTTGTGGTGTCTTTGAGGTGCCTACCAGAGCAATGTAAAATCTATCAAGAAAACTCCTGTCTGGCACCTTCCCCGGTGGAGTTGTGCATGGGGTGTGTTTGGAACATTTTGTCACCAGCCGACTCCAAAATTCAGCGGTTCCCCATCTCAGCCCAGAAAGCAGGTACAACAACTTTTGTGGTGTCTTTTAGATGCCTACCGGAGCAATGTAAAAACTACCAGGAGAACTCCTGCCTGGCACCTTCCCCGGTGGAGTTGTGCAGGGGGTGTGTTTGGAACATTTTGTCACCAGCGGAGTCCAAAATTCAGCGGTTCCCCATCTCAGCCCAGAAAGCAGGTAGAACAACTTTTGTGGTGCCTTGCAGCTGCCTACCAAGGTAGTGTAAAAACTACCAACAGAATTCGTTCCTGGCACCTTCCCCGGTGGAGTTGTGCATGGGGTGTCTGTGGAACATTTTGTCACCGGCCGACTCCAAAATTCAGCGGTTCCCCATCTCAGCCCAGAAAGCAGGTAGAACAAGTTTTGTGGTGTCTTTCAGGTGCCTACCAAGGTAGTGTAAAAACTATCAAGAGAACTCCTGTCTGGCACCTTCCCCGGTGGAGTTGTGCATGGGGTGTGTTTGGAACATTTTGTCACCAGCGGAGTCCAAAATTCAGCGTTTCTCCATCTCAGCCCAGAAAGCAGGTAGAACAACTTTTGTGGTATCTTTCAGATGCCTACCGGAGCAATGTAAAAACTACCAGGAGAACTCCTGCCTGGCACCTTCCCCGGTGGAGTTGTGCAGGGGGTGTGTTTGGAACATTTTGTCACCAGCCGACTCCAAAATTCAGCTGTTCCCCATCTCAGCCCAGAAAGCAGGAAGAACAACTTTTGTGGTGTCTTTCAGATGCCTACCAAGGTAGTGTAAAAACTATTAAGAGAACTCCTGTCTGGCACCTTCCCCGGTGGAGTTGTGCATGGGGTGTGTTTGGAACATTTTGTCACCGGCCGACTCCAAAATTCAGCGATTCCCCATCTCAGCCCAGAAAGCAGGTAGAACAACTTTTGTGGTGTCTTTCAGATGCCTACCAAGGTAGTGTAAAAACTACCAAGAGAACTCCTGTCTGGCACCTTCCCCGGTGGAGTTGTGCATGGGGTGTGTTTGGAACATTTTGCCACCAGCCGACTCCAAAATTCAGCTGTTCCTCATCTCAGCCCAGAAAGCAGGTAGAACAACTTTTGTGGTGCCTTTCAAATGCCTACCAAGGTAGTGTAAAAACTACCAGGAGAACTCCTGTCTGGCACCTTCCCCGGTGGAGTTGTGCATGGGGTGTCTGTGGAACATTTTGTCACCGGCCGACTCCAAAATTCAGCGGTTCCCCATCTCAGCCCAGAAAGCAGGAAGAACAAGTTTTCTGGTGCCTTTCAGCTGCCTACCAAGGTAGTGTAAAAACTATCAAGAGAACTCTTGTCTGGCACCTTCCCCGGTGGAGTTGTGCATAGGGTGTGTTTGGAACATTTTGTCACCAGCCGAGTCCAAAATTCAGCGGTTCCCCATCTCAGCCCAGAAAGCAGGTAGAACAACTTTTGTGGTGTCTTTCAGATGCCTACCAAGGTAGTGTAAAAACTAGCAACAGAACTCCTTTCTGGCACCTTCCCCGGTGGAGTTGTGCAGGGGGTGTGTTTGGAACATTTTGTCACCAGCCGACTCCAAAATTCAGCGGTTCCCCATCTCAGCCCAGAAAGCAGGTAGAACAACTTTTGTGGTATCTTTCAGATGCCTACTGGAGCAATGTAAAAACTACCAGGAGAACTCCTGTCTGGCACCTTCCCCGGTGGAGTTGTGCAGGGGGTGTGTTTGGAACATTTTGTCACCAGCCGAGTCCAAAATTCAGCTGTTCCCCATCTCAGCCCACAAAGCAGGTACAACAACTTTTCTTGTGCCTTGCAGATGCCTACCAAGGTAGTGTAAAAACTACCAACAGAATTCGTTCCTGGCACCTTCCCCGGTGGAGTTATGCATGGGGTGTCTGTGGAACATTTTGTCACCGGCCGACTCCAAAATTCAGCGGTTCCCCATCTCAGCCCAGAAAGCAGGAAGAACAACTTTTGTGGTGTCTTTCAGGTGCCTACCAAGGTAGTGTAAAAACTATCAAGAGAACTCTTGTCTGGCACCTTCCCCGGTGGAGTTGTGCAGGGGGTGTGTTTGGAACATTTTGTCACCAGCGGAGTCCAAAATTCAGCGGTTCCCCATCTCAGCCCAGAAAGCAGGTAGAACAACTTTTGTGGTATCTTTCAGATGCCTACCGGAGCAATGTAAAAACTAGCAGGAGAACTCCTGCCTGGCACCTTCCCCGGTGGAGTTGTGCAGGGGGTGTGTTTGGAACATTTTTTCACCAGCGGAGTCCAAAATTCAGCGGTTCCCCATCTCAGCCCAGAAAGCAGGTAGAAAAACTTTTGTGGTGTCTTTCAGGTGCCTACCAAGGTAGTGTAAAAACTATTAAGACAACTCCTGTCTGGCACCTTCCCCGGTGGAGTTGTGCATGGGGTGTCTTTGGAACATTTTGTCACCAGCCGAGTCCAAAATTCAGCGGTTCCCCATCTCAGCCCAGAAAGCAGGTAGAACAACTTTTGTGGTATCTTTCAGATGCCTACCGGAGCAATGTAAAAACTACCAGGAGAACTCCTGTCTGGCACCTTCCCCGGTGGAGTTGTGCATGGGGTGTGTTTGGAACATTTTGCCACCAGCCGCTCCAAAATTCAGCTGTTCCTCATCTCAGCCCAGAAAGCAGGTAGAACAACTTTTGTGGTGCCTTTCAGATGCCTACCAAGGTAGTGTAAAATCTACCAAGAGAACTCCTGTCTGGCACCTTCCCCGGTGGAGTTGTGCAGGGGGTGTCTTTGGAACATTTTGTCACCAGCCGAGTCCAAAATTCAGCGGTTCCCCATCTCAGCCCAGAAAGCAGGTACAACAACTTTTCTTGTGCCTTTCAGCTGCCTACCGGAGCAATGTAAAAACTACCAACAGAATTCGTTCCTGGCACCTTCGCTAGTGGAGTTGTGCATGGGGTGTATTTATTAAAATTTTGTCACCAGCCGAGTCCAAAATTCAGCTGTTCCCCATCTCAGCCCACAAAGCAGGTAGAACAACTTTTGTGGTGCCTTTCAGATGCCTACCAAGGTAGTGTAAAAACTACTAAGAGAACTCCTGTCTGGCACCTTCCCCGGTGGAGTTGTGCAGGGGGTGTGATTGGAACATTTTGTCACCAGCCGACTCCAAAATTCAGCGATTCCCCATCTCAGCCCAGAAAGCAGGTAGAACAAATTTTGTGGTGTCTTTTAGATGCCTACCAAGGTAGTGTAAAAACTATCAAGAGATCTCCTTTCTGGCACCTTCCCCGGTGGAGTTGTGCATGGGGTGTCTTTGGAACATTTTGTCACCGGCCGACTCCAAAATTCAGCGGTTCCCCATCTCAGCCCAGAAAGCAGGAAGAACAACTTTTGTGGTGTCTTTCAGGTGCCTACCAAGGTAGAGTAAAAACTATCAAGAGAACTCTTGTCTGGCACCTTCCCCGGTGGAGTTGTGCATGGGGTGTGTTTGGAACATTTTGTCACCAGCCGACTCCAAAATTCAGCGGTTCCCCATCTCAGCCCAGAAAGCAGGTAGAACAACTTTTGTGGTGTCTTTCAGGTGCCTACCGGAGCAATGTAAAAACTACCAGGAGAACTCCTGTCTGGCACCTTCCCCGGTGGAGTTGTGCAGGGGGTGTGTTTGGAACATTTTGTCACCAGCCGAGTCCAAAATTCAGCTGTTCCCCATCTCAGCCCAGAAAGCAGGTAGAACAACTTTTGTGGTGTTTTTCAGATGCCTACCAAGGTAGTGTAAAAACTATTAAGAGAACTCCTGTCTGGCACCTTCCCCGGTGGAGTTGTGCATGGGGTGTCTTTGGAACATTTTGTCACCGGCCGAGTCCAAAATTCAGCTGTTCCCCATCTCAGCCCAGAAAGCAGGTAGAAGGAGTTTTGTGGTGTCTTTGAGGTGCCTACCAGAGCAATGTAAAATCTATCAAGAAAACTCCTGTCTGGCACCTTCCCCGGTGGAGTTGTGCATGGGGTGTGTTTGGAACATTTTGTCACCAGCTGACTCCAAAATTCAGCGGTTCCCCATCTCAGCCCAGAAAGCAGGTACAACAACTTTTGTGGTGTCTTTTAGATGCCTACCGGAGCAATGTAAAAACTACCAGGAGAACTCCTGTCTGGCACCTTCCCCGGTGGAGTTGTGCAGGGGGTGTGTTTGGAACATTTTGTCACCGGCCGAGTCCAAAATTCAGCGTTTCCCCATCTCAGCCCAGAAAGCAGGTAGAACAACTTTTGTGGTGCCTTTCAGATGCCTACCAAGGTAGTGTAAAAACTATCAAGAGATCTCCTTTCTGGCACCTTCCCCGGTGGAGTTGTGCAGGGGGTGTGTTTGGAACATTTTGTCACCGGCCGACTCCAAAATTCAGCGGTTCCCCATCTCAGCCCAGAAAGCAGGTAGAACAACTTTTGTGGTGTCTTTCAGATGCCTACAGGAGCAATGTAAAAACTACCAGGAGAACTCCTGTCTGGCACCTTCCCCGGTGGAGTTGTGCAGGGGGTGTGTTTGGAACATTTTGTCACCAGCCGACTCCAAAATTCAGCGGTTCCCCATCTCAGCCCAGAAAGCAGGTACAACAACTTTTCTTGTGCCTTGCAGCTGCCTACCAAGGTAGTGTAAAAACTACCAACAGAATTCGTTCCTGGCACCTTCCCCGGTGGAGTTATGCATGGGGTGTCTGTGGAATATTTTGTCACCGGCCGAGTCCAAAATTCAGCGGTTCCCCATCTCAGCCCAGAAAGCAGGAAGAACAACTTTTGTGGTGTCTTTCAGGTGCCTACCAAGGTAGTGTAAAAACTATCAAGAGAACTCTTGTCTGGCACCTTCCCCGGTGGAGTTGTGCAGGGGGTGTGTTTGGAACATTTTGTCACCAGCCGACTCCAAAATTCAGCGGTTCCCCATCTCAGCCCAGAAAGCAGGTAGAAAAACTTTTGTGGTGTCTTTCAGGTGCCTACCGGAGCAATGTAAAAACTACCAGGAGAACTCCTGCCTGGCACCTTCCCCGGTGGAGTTGTGCAGGGGGTGTGTTTGGAACATTTTGTCACCAGCCGAGTCCAAAATTCAGCGATTCCCCATCTCAGCCCAGAAAGCAGGTAGAACAACTTTTGTGGTGCCTTTCAGCTGCCTACCAAGGTAGTGTAAAAACTACCAAGAGAACTCCTGTCTGGCACCTTCCCCGGTGGAGTTGTGCATGGGGTGTGTTTGGAACATTTTGTCACCGGCCGACTCCAAAATTCAGCTGTTCCCCATCTCAGCCCAGAAAGCAGGTAGAACGAGTTTTGTGGTGTCTTTGAGGTGCCTACCGGAGCAATGTAAAAACTACCAGGAGAACTCCTGTCTGGCACCTTCCGTGGTGGAGTTGTGCATGGGGTGTGTTTGGAACATTTTGCCACCAGCCGACTCCAAAATTCAGCTGTTCCTCATCTCAGCCCAGAAAGCAGGAAGAACAACTTTTGTGGTGCCTTTCAAATGCCTACCAAGGTAGTGTAAAAACTACCACGAGAACTCCTGTCTGGCACCTTCCCCGGTGGAGTTGTGCATGGGGTGTGTTTGGAACATTTTGTCACAAGCCAACTCCAAAATTCAGTGGTTCCCCATCTCAGCCCAGAAAGCAGGTAGAACAACTTTTCTTGTGCCTTGCAGCTGCCTACCAAGGTAGTGTAAAAACTACCAACAGAATTCGTTCCTGGCACCTTCCCCGGTGGAGTTGTGCATAGGGTGTCTGTGGAACATTTTGTCACCGGCCGACTCCAAAATTCAGCGGTTCCCCATCTCAGCCCAGAAAGCAGGTACAACAACTTTTGTGGTGTCTTTTAGATGCCTACCGGAGCAATGTAAAAACTACCAGGAGAACTCCTGCCTGGCACCTTCCCCGGTGGAGTTGTGCAGGGGGTGTGTTTGGAACATTTTGTCACCAGCCGACTCCAAAATTCAGCGTTTCCCCATCTCAGCCCAGAAAGCAGGTAGAACAACTTTTGTGGTGTCTTTTAGATGCCTACCAAGGTAGTGTAAAAACTACCAAGAGAACTCCTGTCTGGCACCTTCCCCGGTGGAGTTGTGCATGGGGTGTGTTTGGAACATTTTGTCACCGGCCGACTCCAAAATTCAGCGTTTCCCCATCTCAGCCCAGAAAGCAGGTAGAACAACTTTTGTGGTATCTTTCAGATGCCTACCGGAGCAATGTAAAAACTAGCAGGAGAACTCCTGCCTGGCACCTTCCCCGGTGGAGTTGTGCAGGGGGTGTGTTTGGAACATTTTTTCACCAGCGGAGTCCAAAATTCAGCGGTTCCCCATCTCAGCCCAGAAAGCAGGTAGAAAAACTTTTGTGGTGTCTTTCAGGTGCCTACCAAGGTAGTGTAAAAACTATTAAGACAACTCCTGTCTGGCACCTTCCCCGGTGGAGTTGTGCATGGGGTGTCTTTGGAACATTTTGTCACCAGCCGAGTCCAAAATTCAGCGGTTCCCCATCTCAGCCCAGAAAGCAGGTAGAACAACTTTTGTGGTATCTTTCAGATGCCTACCGGAGCAATGTAAAAACTACCAGGAGAACTCCTGTCTGGCACCTTCCCCGGTGGAGTTGTGCATGGGGTGTGTTTGGAACATTTTGCCACCAGCCGCTCCAAAATTCAGCTGTTCCTCATCTCAGCCCAGAAAGCAGGTAGAACAACTTTTGTGGTGCCTTTCAGATGCCTACCAAGGTAGTGTAAAATCTACCAAGAGAACTCCTGTCTGGCACCTTCCCCGGTGGAGTTGTGCAGGGGGTGTCTTTGGAACATTTTGTCACCAGCCGAGTCCAAAATTCAGCGGTTCCCCATCTCAGCCCAGAAAGCAGGTACAACAACTTTTCTTGTGCCTTTCAGCTGCCTACCGGAGCAATGTAAAAACTACCAACAGAATTCGTTCCTGGCACCTTCGCTAGTGGAGTTGTGCATGGGGTGTATTTATTAAAATTTTGTCACCAGCCGACTCCAAAATTCAGCTGTTCCCCATCTCAGCCCAGAAAGCAGGTAGAACAACTTTTGTGGTGCCTTTCAGATGCCTACCAAGGTAGTGTAAAAACTACTAAGAGAACTCCTGTCTGGCACCTTCCCCGGTGGAGTTGTGCAGGGGGTGTGATTGGAACATTTTGTCACCAGCCGACTCCAAAATTCAGCGATTCCCCATCTCAGCCCAGAAAGCAGGTAGAACAAATTTTGTGGTGTCTTTTAGATGCCTACCAAGGTAGTGTAAAAACTATCAAGAGATCTCCTTTCTGGCACCTTCCCCGGTGGAGTTGTGCATGGGGTGTCTTTGGAACATTTTGTCACCGGCCGACTCCAAAATTCAGCGGTTCCCCATCTCAGCCCAGAAAGCAGGAAGAACAACTTTTGTGGTGTCTTTCAGGTGCCTACCAAGGTAGAGTAAAAACTATCAAGAGAACTCTTGTCTGGCACCTTCCCCGGTGGAGTTGTGCATGGGGTGTGTTTGGAACATTTTGTCACCAGCCGACTCCAAAATTCAGCGGTTCCCCATCTCAGCCCAGAAAGCAGGTAGAACAACTTTTGTGGTGTCTTTCAGGTGCCTACCGGAGCAATGTAAAAACTACCAGGAGAACTCCTGTCTGGCACCTTCCCCGGTGGAGTTGTGCAGGGGGTGTGTTTGGAACATTTTGTCACCAGCCGAGTCCAAAATTCAGCTGTTCCCCATCTCAGCCCAGAAAGCAGGTAGAACAACTTTTGTGGTGTTTTTCAGATGCCTACCAAGGTAGTGTAAAAACTATTAAGAGAACTCCTGTCTGGCACCTTCCCCGGTGGAGTTGTGCATGGGGTGTCTTTGGAACATTTTGTCACCGGCCGAGTCCAAAATTCAGCTGTTCCCCATCTCAGCCCAGAAAGCAGGTAGAAGGAGTTTTGTGGTGTCTTTGAGGTGCCTACCAGAGCAATGTAAAATCTATCAAGAAAACTCCTGTCTGGCACCTTCCCCGGTGGAGTTGTGCATGGGGTGTGTTTGGAACATTTTGTCACCAGCTGACTCCAAAATTCAGCGGTTCCCCATCTCAGCCCAGAAAGCAGGTACAACAACTTTTGTGGTGTCTTTTAGATGCCTACCGGAGCAATGTAAAAACTACCAGGAGAACTCCTGCCTGGCACCTTCCCCGGTGGAGTTGTGCAGGGGGTGTGTTTGGAACATTTTGTCACCAGCCGACTCCAAAATTCAGCGGTTCCCCATCTCAGCCCACAAAGCAGGTAGAACAACTTTTGTGGTGCCTTTCAGATGCCTACCAAGGTAGTGTAAAAACTATCAAGAGATCTCCTTTCTGGCACCTTCCCCGGTGGAGTTGTGCAGGGGGTGTGTTTGGAACATTTTGTCACCGGCCGACTCCAAAATTCAGCGGTTCCCCATCTCAGCCCAGAAAGCAGGTAGAACAACTTTTGTGGTGTCTTTCAGATGCCTACAGGAGCAATGTAAAAACTACCAGGAGAACTCCTGTCTGGCACCTTCCCCGGTGGAGTTGTGCAGGGGGTGTGTTTGGAACATTTTGTCACCAGCCGACTCCAAAATTCAGCGGTTCCCCATCTCAGCCCAGAAAGCAGGTACAACAACTTTTCTTGTGCCTTGCAGCTGCCTACCAAGGTAGTGTAAAAACTACCAACAGAATTCGTTCCTGGCACCTTCCCCGGTGGAGTTGTGCAGGGGGTGTCTGTGGAATATTTTGTCACCGGCCGACTCCAAAATTCAGCGGTTCCCCATCTCAGCCCAGAAAGCAGGAAGAACAACTTTTGTGGTGTCTTTCAGGTGCCTACCAAGGTAGTGTAAAAACTATCAAGAGAACTCTTGTCTGGCACCTTCCCCGGTGGAGTTGTGCAGGGGGTGTGTTTGGAACATTTTGTCACCAGCCGACTCCAAAATTCAGCGGTTCCCCATCTCAGCCCAGAAAGCAGGTAGAAAAACTTTTGTGGTGTCTTTCAGGTGCCTACCGGAGCAATGTAAAAACTACCAGGAGAACTCCTGCCTGGCACCTTCCCCGGTGGAGTTGTGCAGGGGGTGTGTTTGGAACATTTTGTCACCAGCCGAGTCCAAAATTCAGCGATTCCCCATCTCAGCCCAGAAAGCAGGTAGAACAACTTTTGTGGTGCCTTTCAGCTGCCTACCAAGGTAGTGTAAAAACTACCAAGAGAACTCCTGTCTGGCACCTTCCCCGGTGGAGTTGTGCATGGGGTGTGTTTGGAACATTTTGTCACCGGCCGAGTCCAAAATTCAGCTGTTCCCCATCTCAGCCCAGAAAGCAGGTAGAACGAGTTTTGTGGTGTCTTTCAGGTGCCTACCAAGGTAGAGTAAAAACTATCAAGAGAACTCTTGTCTGGCACCTTCCGTGGTGGAGTTGTGCATGGGGTGTGTTTGGAACATTTTGCCACCAGCCGACTCCAAAATTCAGCTGTTCCTCATCTCAGCCCAGAAAGCAGGAAGAACAACTTTTGTGGTGCCTTTCAAATGCCTACCAAGGTAGTGTAAAAACTACCACGAGAACTCCTGTCTGGCACCTTCCCCGGTGGAGTTGTGCATGGGGTGTGTTTGGAACATTTTGTCACAAGCCAACTCCAAAATTCAGTGGTTCCCCATCTCAGCCCAGAAAGCAGGTAGAACAACTTTTCTTGTGCCTTGCAGCTGCCTACCAAGGTAGTGTAAAAACTACCAACAGAATTCGTTCCTGGCACCTTCCCCGGTGGAGTTGTGCATAGGGTGTCTGTGGAACATTTTGTCACCGGCCGACTCCAAAATTCAGCGGTTCCCCATCTCAGCCCAGAAAGCAGGTAGAACAAGTTTTCTGGTGCCTTTCAGATGCCTACCAAGGTAGTGTAAAAACTATCAAGAGAACTCTTGTCTGGCGCCTTCCCCGGTGGAGTTGTGCAGGGGGTGTGTTTGGAACATTTTGTCACCAGCCGAGTCCAAAATTCAGCGGTTCCCCATCTCAGCCCAGAAAGCAGGTAGAACAACTTTTGTGGTATCTTTCAGATGCCTACCGGAGCAATGTAAAAACTACCAGGAGAACTCCTGTCTGGCACCTTCCCCGGTGGAGTTGTGCAGGGGGTGTGTTTGGAACATTTTGTCACCAGCCGACTCCAAAATTCAGCGTTTCCCCATCTCAGCCCAGAAAGCAGGTAGAACAACGTTTGTGGTGTCTTTTAGATGCCTACCAAGGTAGTGTAAAAACTACCAAGAGA